>NC_092374.1:98746969-99046969 GCF_030028105.1 Mobula birostris
AAGAAATGAAACTGGTCACTTTTTCCACTGTTGATCCCTAGATGAGAACTGGTGCTTGTTCCCACGACTTCCCCTTCCGAAAGTCCACAATCAATTCCTTGGTCTTACTGACATTGAGTGCATGGACGTTACTGTGAACCCGCTCAACCAGCTGATCAATCTCAATCCTGTACATCTCCCCGTCACCATCTGAGATTCTGCCAGCATTGGCGAATTTATGGATGGCATTTGAGCTGGCTGTACAGAGAGTAGAGCAGTGGGTAAGCACACACACCGGTGTTGATTGTCAGCAAGGAGGAGATGGTGTTTCTGACCCACAGTGATAGTGCTTCCCTGACGAGAAAGTCAAGGATTCAGTTGTGGAGGGAAGTACAGAGGCTCAGGTTGTGAAGGTTTATGGAGGACAGCAGGGTCAAAAGAGGAATGAGACTGGAGCCAGACGAGATCTACTCAAGAGTATTCACCCAGAAAATGACTGGGGGCTGGCGTTCACCCACACCTGGAAGAGCAGTTGGGTGGAGATGGTTATTGTGACCCTGTTAATGGGAACTTTGCCTGGCCAGTTTGATTGAAGGAATGGGTGGGCTGAGGGGCAAAGGACTTGGTATAAGGGTGCAAACATGGCAGTTGAGGTAGAGATTTTAAAGATGATCTTTATTTGTCATAAAAGTTACAGCGAAGAGGGGTTTTGCAACAGAATGCAAGAATGGAAAGATTGTGTTTCACTGTGTGTGGGTCACAGCTGGAACACTGTGAACAGTGTTGGACACCACGTAGTAGGGAGAGGGTGACGGTACGGCAAGGGGTGCAGAGGAGATTCACCAGATTGTTCCCTGGGACAGGTGGTCTCGGTAATGAGACTGAGAGGAGCAAAGGAGGGTGGGAGGCACCTGATGTGGATTGGGTGAGAGGGTGAGGAAACTCTTCACGCAGCAGAGATTTGGGGTGTGGGGGTGTGGTCGAGATTTAGAGAGGTTTGGAGAAGATTCCCCCCTGGAGGAGGGTGGGATGGGGTTTTGGGAATCGGGAACACACTGCCTGAGAGAGTGATGGTGGTATCTGGGCCTGCACCTGAATCACTGAGGCAGTGAACGTGAGGAAGGCAGATTGTGTCAAATGCTTTAACTTCACCTCCCTGTCTTGCATCTGGAACCTTGTATCATCCCGCCACATCCCAGCAATCATGGGTGGTGAGGGTCTCCAACACTCCCCACCCTCCTCAGAACTGTCAGCACACCTCCTGTCCTCCTCTGCCTTTCCCCTTTCCTGCACCACATCTCCATTCCCCCCCATTGAATGTCTTTCCCCTCCCCTTGTTTGTCTCATCCCACCCAGTTCCTCAATCCAGTCTGACTCCTGCCCCCTGCCCTCACCCTGTCAGATGAACTTTGCTCCCCTCCCCATGTGAATCACCCCCACCCCCACCCCCTGGTCTGACTCCTGCCCTGTGCCTGTCTCCCCCATGTGAATCTCTCCCACCCTCAATATGACTCCTGCCCTGTGCCCACAGCCTGTCGGACGAGCTTTGCCCCAGCCGCCAGCCCAGTGGCCTGGACTCGGGATTCCACAGCGTGGACAGTGGCAGCAAGCGGTGGTCTGGCAATGAGGTGAGTGAGCCTGCCCATGCACAGACACGAAGCTGGTTTGGGGTGGTGGAGTCGGGCCATCTGCAGGAAGGGGGGATGTGGCACTGCTCAGGGTTTCTCCCTGGCCCTATGGAGAGGAAAAGTGTGTCTGTGTGACAGTGTTTTGGAAGTGTTGGTCACTGTATCTAATTCCCGCTTTGTCTACGTGGGTTATGGGTTGTGGCGCTGTATGCGGGTCTCCTGCTGGGCCGGGGCACCGTGCTCTCTGGTATCTCATGGATCCACATCCCTCCACAGTTGGCGGACGAGTTTTCGGACCTGTCCCTGCGGATGGGGGAGTTTTCCCGGGAGCAAAGACTGCTGAGGGAGAGCCAGCCCGTCCGCCGCATGGAAAATGGCACAACAGGTGAGTGTGAGAAGCTGTCTCCGTGTGCTATTTGACCATTGAGCTGCTGGTAACACTGAGTTCTCTGGTCTACCTCACTCCCCTTGTCCCCTCGTAGTTAAGTGATGGAGGTCGCAGTGTGAGACCATTGCTCTTCACCCCCCACCGCCCATTCCATTCCCCTGGGGACCCACCCTGCTTACCTGGGACCACCACCGTATTTCTCAAACCATCTCTGGGGAGCGTCGGACCAGGACACAGCTGGGAGAAGTGAGACCCAGGTCAATCCTGGCCTTCTGCACCGTCTGTGTGGGTCCCTCATTAACCGAGCCCCAGTTAAACCAACCAAGTTAATTCAGCCCCGTTTGGGGGGAGAATGGCTGACATTGACTGCAAGAATGTGACAGGGCTGGTTCCTATCCTGGTTCTGACAGACGATGAGGGAAACCAGCCATCAGCTAGTCTGTTTGGTAAGTACTTTATGGGGTGGTGGTGGGGGGAGAACTGAGCCTTCCACCTAGAAACTGAGAGGGTTGGAAACACTGTCATTCCTCTCTCTGTCAGGCATCTCATGTGCTGCCAGTGGTGCAGCGGGTAGTGTTGCTGTCTCGTTACTCTGGGCTCCACATTGTGTCCGTTGAGAGTTTGCCTGCTGTCCTTGTCACAGCCCGGGCTTCCCTAGGTGGGGTGGGGGCCTCCGTTTTCCTCCCATGTTCCAATGACGTGTGCATCAGCGAGTTAGTTGGGCCTTAAATCACTCCCCTGTGTGTGGCTGAGCGACAGAATGAGGAAGAGGGTGGGGACTTAGTGGGAATATGGAAGAGAATAAAATGGGGATTGGTGTTAAGTTGTTGGTCAGTACAGACTCAATGGGCTGAAGGGCCTGTTCCTGTGCTACCCCTCTCTAAGATTGACTATCCTGTCTCTCCGTGTGTTCAGTAAGAATTCCATCCACTCCTCCTTCCTAGAATCCAGTTGGGTCCCAGCCCCTGACTAAGTTTCTAGGCTCTTTGCAGCTTGTTTATCCGGATGATCCCACACACTTCTGAGTCAGTCCTGATGAGGGGTCCCAGCCAAAACCGATGCTCCCTGGCCTGCCAACTTCCTCCAGTATTTTGAGTGTGTTGCTCTGCATTTCCAGCAATTGCTGAATCTCTTGTGTGTCCAAGTTAGTCCTGCCACTTACAAGCATGGGGGTCATCCCTCAAACCTGGTTTTCCTCTTCTTCCCCCCCCCCACCCCCCCCATCACTACAGACTCACCTCCCCATTAATGCGTGTGAGGGCAGAGGTCCCAGTACAGATTACTGGAAGTGCCATTGTCCCAGGCTCCCGATGTCTCTGTCTCTGTAATCGAATGAACCTATACACCATCACAACTGAGTCTGCACACCTTGTCTCAACCCACTGGTGTAATGTCTCCCTGCACCCCCACTTAATTTCACTGTAGTTGGGATCCTGTGACTATGTAGAGCCCCCCCCCACCTTCCCATCACCTACCCATTCTGTATGGCCGGCCTCTAACCCCTGCTCATGCCTCCTTTCCCACTGCAGGGGACCAGGACTTCGAACAAGTCGACTTCATCATCGACAGCAGTTTGAATGGAGAGGGGGAGGAGGTGAGACGGGATCAGTCCACCCCACGGAACTGCCACACGCGCATGCAGCAGGTGAGGCCCTACTCAACAGCTGGCGGGAGGGGAGGGGTGTCTCCAGACTGCAGGACCCCTTTTGTCCGAGAGTGGTGGGCCATCCCAGAGCATCGATCATCCAAACCTTGTGTGGTTGCTAAGCTCCAGGTATGGATGGTGGGGCGGAGATGCATCTCTACCAAAGGAGGTGAGGTGCTCCCTCCCTCTGCTCGACTGCAGGTCACCCTTGGGCAAGGTGTAGCACCTGCTTAGCCCCCCGATCAGGGTCAGGTGAAGCCATGGGGGCAGGTGGTGGACGGTCATACGAGTAGCTGGTGCATATCACAAGTCCTAGTTATGTGACCGCTGACACCAGGCAGACAACCTCTGAAGAGTATTGATAATGGCTGGGGTCACCTGTCTTGTAAAGACACTGCCCAGAAGATAGCAATGGCAAACCACTTGTACAGAAAAATTTGCCATGAACTATCACGGTTGTGGAAAGTCCACGATTGCCCACGTCGTACATCTCAGTACATAATGAACAATCGATACTGTAGGGAATATTATATTATCGTCAGAAGTAGCAAGATGGTGAAAAGCTTGCCTTGCATGCTGTTCATACAGATCAGATCATTACCCAGAGCACTGGGGCAAAACAAGGTTAAACAATAACAGAGTGCAGAATAAAGTGTTACAGCTACTGAGAGAGCACAGTGCAGGTAAGCCATCAAGCGCAAGATCATAACGAGGTAGGTTGTGAGGTCAAGAGAGGATCAGTTAGAGGAGGTGGGATTGGGTGACCCTGGCAGAGGGGGCAGATGAGGGTCTCTACACCCTCCCCCCCAAATCCGGAAGTTTTTCACACCCCCCCCCCCCCCGCCTTATCCCTTCCACTTTCCCTACAACCTCTCTTCCACCCACCCCCCAGACTCACTGCCTCTGCTTCTCTTCCAGGACCAGGACAAGGTGCTGAGCCGGAACAGCCCGGACAAAGGGTAAGTTTGTGTAGGGAGGTGGGGGGCAGTCAGGGAGAGAGAGTCGAAAGTAGTTGTATGAGAGGCCACTCTGCCAGTGAGCCTGCTATCCCTCTCCAGTGGAGAGCGCAGAACTATGAACCTTCGTTTCACTCCCACCCCCTGGAATGTTACCTTCCCTCACCCCCACCCCCACCCCTACAGAGCCCATTACACAGACGGTTCCAGCCCAACCCCACCATCGGGGCAAAGGGTTTCAGATTTCCCCCTGCCCCCTTTCTACTGCTCTCCCCAATGCCCCCTTCCCTTCCCCTTACCTCTACTTATCAATACCACATGTGTATGGCTGCTCATCCCCCGGTTCCATGCTAGCCTCCTGGGCTTGTTGGGACCCAGTGTTGTGGGGCGGCGAAGAGGTGTTAGGGAAGGGGCGGCAGGAGTGGGTACAACTGCTGGATCTCACCCCGTATCTGTGCTCACTGCAGGCCGGGTGAGGAGTGGTCTGGAGCCCGGACCGAGGGGTCCCGGGACAGTGAGGAGCGGCGGAGACCAGAGACCCTGCAGATCTGGCAGGAACGGGAGAAGCAGAACCAACACCGGTCGGCTGAGCGCCGGGACAGGTCAGTGGGGCGGGGGGAGGGGGTCAGCAACCCCCTCCTTCGGACAGGTCAGTGGCGGGGGGGGGTGGTCGGCAGCCCCCTCGTTCAGATGGGTCAGTGAGGCGGGGGTGGGGTCAGCAGCCCCCTCCTTCGGATGGGTCAGTGAGGGGAAGGGTGGGTCAGCAACCCCCTCCTTCGGACGGTCAGTGAAGGGGGGGGTCAGCAGCCCCCTGCTTCAGACAGGTCAGTGAAGGGGGGGGGTCAGCAGCCCCCTGCTTCAGACAGGTCAGTGAAGGGGGGGGGGGTCAGCAGCCCCCTGCTTCAGATGGGTCAGTGAAGGGGGGGGTCAGCAGCCCCCTCCGAACGGGTCAGTGATGGGAGGGTTGGGTCAGCAACCCCCTCTTTCGGACAGGTCAGTGAGGGGGGTTAGGGTCAGCAGTCCCCTCCTTCAGACAGGTCAGTGAGGGGGGGTGGGGTCAGCAGCCCCCTCCTTCAGACGGGTCAGTGAGGGGGGTGGGATCAGCAGCCCCCTCCTTCGGACGGGTCAGTGGAGGTCAGCAACCCCGTCCTTCGGACGGGTCAGTGGGGGGGGGGGACAGCAGCCCCCTTCGGACGGGTCAGTGGGGGGGGAGGTCAGCAGCCCCCTCCGGACAGGTCAGTGAGGGGAGGGTGGGGTCAGCAACCCCGTCCGGACGGGTCAGTGGGGAGGCGGTCAGCAGCCCCTTCCGGATGGGTCAGTGAGGGGAGGGTGGGGTCAGCAACACCCTCCAGACGGGTCAGTGAGGGGGGGTCAGCAACCCCCTCCTTCGGACGGGTCAGTGAGGGGGGGGTGGGGTCAGCAGCCCCTTCGGACAGGTCAGTGAGGGGGGGTGGGGTCAGCAGCCCCTTCCTTCGGACGGGTCAGTGAGGGGGGGTGGGGTCAGCAGCCCCCTCCTTCGGACGGGTCAGTGACGGGGGGGGGGGTCAGCAGCCCCCTCCTTCGGACGGGTCAGTGAGGGGGGGGACAGCAGCCCCCTTCGGACGGGTCAGTGGGGGGGGAGGTCAGCAGCCCCCTCCGGACAGGTCAGTGAGGGGAGGGTGGGGTCAGCAACCCCGTCCGGACGGGTCAGTGGGGAGGCGGTCAGCAGCCCCTTCCGGATGGGTCAGTGAGGGGAGGGTGGGGTCAGCAACACCCTCCAGACGGGTCAGTGAGGGGGGGTCAGCAACCCCCTCCTTCGGACGGGTCAGTGAGGGGGGGGTGGGGTCAGCAGCCCCTTCGGACAGGTCAGTGAGGGGGGGTGGGGTCAGCAGCCCCTTCCTTCGGACGGGTCAGTGAGGGGGGGTGGGGTCAGCAGCCCCCTCCTTCGGACGGGTCAGTGACGGGGGGGGTCAGCAGCCCCCTCCTTCGGACGGGTCAGTGAGGGGGGGTGGGATCAGTAGCCCCCTCTGGATGGGTCAGTGGGGAGGTGGTCAGCAGCCCCCTCCGGATGGGTCAGTGAGGGGAGGGTGGGGTCAGCAACATCCTCCGGACGGGTCAGTGAGGGGGGGTGGGGTCGGCAGCTCCCTCCTTCGGACGGGTCAGTGACGGGGGGAATGGGGTCAGCAGACCCCTCCTTCGGATGGGTCATTGAGGGGGTGGGGTCAGCAGCCCCCTCCAGACGGGTCAGTGGGGGGGGGTCAGCAGCTCCCTCCTTCGGATGGGTCAGTGAGGGGAGGGGTCAGCAGCCCCCTCCTTTGGACAGGTCAGTGAGGGGGTGGGGTCAGCAGCCCCCTCCAGACGGGTCCGTGAGGGTGGGTGGGGTCAGCAGCACCCTCCTTTAGATAGGTCAGTCAGACCAGGGTAGGGGGTGCGGATCATCCTCACCAGTGGCCAACTCCCTCCACCCCAACCCCCCCTCATCTGACAGACTCCCCCCACCCCCTTCATCTGGCAGACCACCACCCCCCCCCACCCCACCGATTGGGCAGACCACCCCCCCCCCCCGATCTGGCAGATTAGTGAGAGGGGCATCCGTAACTGGTCAGCGAACAGCCACACCTTAAACCATCCCACTCCCCTCGACCCCAGCGTAGCGTGCCCACAACACATAACCTCAACCAGAACATCTTCGGGACGCGGTCATAGGAAAAACATACAAACTCCTTGCAGGCAGCAGTGGAAATTGAACATGGTCATTGCCACTGTGCTACTGCACTGCCTTTTCCCCTTCCCTCTCTCATTCCCCCTCTTCTCTCGTTCCCCCTCCAGTGCTTTCCCCACCACCTACCCCCCACCTCCCACATTCCCTCCAGAATCTGCTCCCACCACCATTCCAGACAGCGCGTTCCCAACCACAACTCACTGTGAAGGATCCTTCCCCTCTCCCGGCTGGGTCTACTGACTCTTCACCACCCCCACTCCAAGTTATCTGGGCACCCACCCTCCTGCCTCCCCCTCATTCACTCCATCTCACCCTTCCCTGCGTCCCCATTGAAACTCTCCCACCCTGTGAACCTATTCTGAGGGAGCAGCCAGCATCCTGAACCCCTCCTCCCTGGCATCCTCTTCACCCACCTCACCTCTTCCAGACCCTTCGTCACCCTGTCAACCCTCCCCTCTCTCCCAGTTGGGGAGGGCATCCTTCTGGCGGGGGAGAGGAATTGCTGACCGATGCTATTTGTTTTCCCAGGGGGACAAGTGTCAGCTCCACGGGAAAACCGTCCACAGTTAGCCCAACAACACAGAGTGAACTCGGCAGCAGAACCGGCACTGGGTGAGTGGTAGGGGTGCAGAATGGTGGGGGGGGGTGGGGGGGTTATGTGGGAGGGTGTCACCCCATCTTGACCCTGCCTCATCCTTGGATCAGGACTGCAGTCTCCGGGCTGAGACTTCCCGTCACTTCACAGCCTGCAGCCAGCATTGTCAGTTTCCCCTGCCCCCTCAGTGAGAAACAACCTCTCCCTGCTCCTTACTTCCCTCATCACCCTGTCCATCCTGTTACCCTCCAATTCTGTCACATTTGTTTATTTCTCAGACATACGTCAATATGTACAGTGAACTGTGTCATTTGTATCACGACCAACACAGTCCGAGGATGTGCTGGGGGCAGCTCACAGTTGTCACCCTCACCTTACTAACCCCAACTCGAACTCTCCCACAACTTACTAACCCCAACTGGAACTCTCCCACAACTTACTAACCCCAACTCGAACTCTCCCTCACCTTACTAACCCCAACTGGAACTCTCCCTCACCTTACTAGCCCCAACTCGAACTCTCCCTCACCTTACTAACCCCAACTCGAACTCGCCCACAATTTATTAACCCCAACTCGAACTCTCCCACAACTTACTAACCCCAACTGGAACTCGCCCACAATTTCCTAACCCCAACTGGAACTCGCCCACAACTTACTAACCCCAACTGGAACTCGCCCACAACTTACTAACCCCAAATGGAACTCGCCCACAACTTACTAACCCCAACTCGAACTCTCCCACAACTTACTAACCCCAACTCGAACTCTCCCTCACCTTACTAGCCCCAACTCGAACTCTCCCTCACCTTACTAACCCCAACTCGAACTCGCCCACAATTTACTAACCCCAACTCGAACTCGCCCACAACTTACTAACCCCAACTCGAACACGCCCACAATTTACTAACCCCAACTCGAACTCTCCCACAACTTACTAACCCCAACTCGAACTCTCCCACAACTTACTAACCCCAACTCGAACTCTCCCACAATTTACTAACCCCAACTGGAACTCGCCCACAACTTACTAACCCCAACTCGAACTCTCCCACAACTTACTAACCCCAACTCGAACTCACCCACAACTTACTAACCCCAACTCGAACTCACCCGCTTTTCTTTCTTTCTTTCTTTTTCAATCTTTTTATTAGTTTCATAAAATATAAACATAACATAGCAATAATACAAAATTGTTGGAAATACATTGTTATACTTAAAATGAGTAATTATAAAACCAAATAGTATAAATTGACAAAACTCCCAATCATGTAGGATAACAATGAATAATACAGGACAAAAAAAAACTGGAGAAAAATCATGAAAGAAAAAAAAATAGGAAAAAAACCAAACCCCACCCCAAAAAAAAACTAAACAGAATTAGTCAACTAAACTAAAAAGACTTGGGCAATTCTAACAACGTAAAAATGGAAAAGAAAAAAACCTTAGTGTCGACGACTCCATTCCTCTCAACCAACAGTACAGAAAAGTAAAATATGTTTGGAAATGGTCAAATTACATCTTATGAAAATGCTGAATAAATGGCCTCCAAGTTTTTTCAGATTTAATGGAAGGGTCATAAACGACACTTCTAATTTTTTCCAAATTCAAACACAACATAGTTTATGAAAACCAGTGAAATACAGTAGGAGGGTTAATCTCTTTCCAATTCAACAAAATGGATCTTCTAGCCATTAAAGTAAGAAATGCAATCATCCGGCGTGCTGAAGAGGTTAAATGATTTGAGTCTATCATTGGTAATCCAAAAATAGCAGTAATTGGGTGAGGTTGTAAGTCTGTATTCAAAACCGTTGAAGTAATATCAAAAATATCTTTCCAATATTTTTCCAACAAAGGACATGACCAAAATGTGAGTTAAATAGGCTATCTCAGAATGGCATCTATCACATATAGGATTAATATAAGAATAATAACGAGGTAGTTTATCTTTGGACATATGAGCCCTGTGCACTACTTTAAACTGTATCAACACATGTTTAGCACATATAGAGGATGAATTAACCAATTGAAGAACTTTTTCCCATTTTTCAATCGGTATAATAATCTTAAGTTCTCTTTCCCAATCAGTTTTAATTTTATTGGAAACATCAGGACATAAATTCATAATTATGTTATAAATAATTGCTACAACACTTTTCTGAGAGATTTAGATCTAAAATTTTTTCCAAAGTATCCATTGGATATGAGTGTAGAAAATTAGGAGAAGCAGTAATTAAAAAGTTTCTAATCTGTAGGTGCCTAAAAAAATGAGATCTGGGTAAATTATATTTATTAGAAAGTTGATCAAAAGACAGGAAACAATTATCCAAAAATAAATCTTGAAAACATACTATACCTTTGGTTTTCCAATCAAAGTAAGCTTGACCCATAGTGGAGGATTGAAAAAGGAAATTAGATATAATAGGACTTGCTAAAATAAATTGATTGAACCCAAAAAATCTTCGGAATTGAAACCATATGCGTAAAGTATGCTTAACTATTGGATTATTCATTTGTTTATACAGTTTAGAAGTAAAAGGAAGCGAAGTTCCTAAAACCGAACCCAAGGAAAGCCCATGTAATGAATTACATTCGAGATTTACCCAATATGGACTTAAAAGTACATCCAAATCTTGTAACCAAAATTTTAAGTATCGAATATTAATTGCCCAATAATAAAATCTAAAATTCGGGAGGGCGAGCCCCCCCCGCCTCTTTTTTTTTTTAGATTTCTGTAAATACCTTTTACCTAACCTAGGGTGTTTGTTCTGCCATATATATGAGGAAATTTTTGAATCAACATTATCGAAAAACAATTTTGGGATAAAAATTGGAACCGATTGAAATACATATAGAAATTTAGGCAAAATAATCATCTTAACAGCGTTGATCCGACCAATCAAAGACAAAGAAATTGGTGTCCATTTAGTAAACAAAAGTTTAATCTGATCAATTAAAGGTAAAAAAAAATTAGCTTTAAATAAGTCTTTATAGTTTTTCGTAATTATTATACGTAAATATATAAATAAGTCAGTAACCAATTTAAATGGTAAACATCCATAAATAGGTACCTGCTTATTTAGGGGAAATAATTCACTCTTATTAAGATTCAATTTGTAGCCAGAAAAGT
Source organism: Mobula birostris (assembly GCF_030028105.1). NCBI lineage: Eukaryota > Metazoa > Chordata > Chondrichthyes > Myliobatiformes > Myliobatidae > Mobula > Mobula birostris. The sequence continues at coordinate 98,757,990 of NC_092374.1, forward strand.
TACTAAATTGAGCCAACAAAGCTAGAATAGCAGGAATTGACTTCTCCGGATTAGAGATATATAATAACAAATCATCTGCATATAGTGATAATTTATGTATTTCGTTTCCGCGGGTAATACCAAAAATATTGGTCGAGTCACAGTAAAGGACTAAGAGTGCATCCTCGCCTAGTACCACGAAAAAGACGAAAAAAGGGAGATCTTTGATTATTAGTACAAACCAAAGCTACTGGGGAATGATATAACAATTTAATCCAAGATATAAATGTCAAACTAAAATTAAATTTCTCAAGCACACTAAATAAATAAGGCCATTCAACTCTGTCAAAGGCTTTCTCAGCATCTAATGAGATAATACATTCCGGGGTAATAAGTGAAGAGGTATAAACAATATTCATTAACCTCCTAATGTTAAAGGATGAATAACGATTTTTAATAAATCCAGTTTGGTCCATAGATATAATTTGAGGTAATACCTTCTCTAACCTAGTTGCTAAAATTTTTGAAAAAATTTTTGAATCTACATTCAAAAGAGATATCGTTCTGCATGACGCACAATCAGTAGGATCTTTATTCTTTTTAAGAATTAAGGAAATAGAGGCTTCATAAATTGATTGCAGTAATTTACCTAAACTGATTGCTTCTTTGAATATTCTAGACACCACGGAGAGAGAATAGAGGAAAAGAATTTTTAAAAATTCCACTGCAAACCCATCCAGACCGGGTGCTCTACCAGAATTCAATGATGAGATTGCAGTTATTATTTCTTCCTCTGTAATAGGAGTTTATAATGATAAGCAATCTTCGGATGATAATTTTGGAAAATTCAGTTTACTTAAAAAATCATGCATGGTATTAAAATCATGAGGAAAATCAGAGTGATATAAAGAGGTATAAAATTCTTGAAAGGTTTTGTTTATCCCATCATGTTCAACTGTCAAAGTATCATCGTGTCTGCGAATCTTAGTAATTTGACGTTTAACTGAAGCAAATTTCAATTGATTAGCCAATAATTTACCCGATTTATCACTATGAATATAAAAATCACTTCTGGTTCTCATTAATTGATTTTCAATCGAGGATGTTAATAGTAAGCTATGTTCCAATTGAAGTTCAACTCTGTGTTTGTACAGCTCCTTACTGGGAGAAATAGCGTATTTTTTATCCATTTCTTTAATTCTATCAACCAACAAGAGTATTTCATTCTTAGCATATTTTTTCAAACCAGCCGAATAGGAAATAATCTGACCACGGATATAAGCTTTAAAAGCATCCCAAGCTGTTCCATTGGAAACTTCTTCCGTAGTATTAATTGAAAAGAATAAATCAATCTGTTCCTTTATAAACTTTGAAAAGAATAAATCAATCTGTTCCTTTATAAACTTGACAAAGTCCAAGTCTTGAAGCAAAATAGGATTAAATCGCCATTGTCTATTAGTACAAGAAGTATCCGTTAACTTGATAGAAAGTTTCATTGGAGCATGATCTGAAATGGCGATAATGTCATAATTACAATCAATTACAGATGGGATTAATCGAGAGTCAATAAAAAAAGTCAATTCGAGAATAAGAACGATGAACGTGTGAAAAGAATGAGAATTCTTTATCCTTTGGGTGTAGAAATCTCCAAATTTCTGAAATTCCAGAGTCAAACATAAAAGAGTTAATAAGAGTAACCAACTTATTCGGTAAAGCCGGACTGCCTATGGATCTGTCCAATATGGGATTCAAACATAAATTAAAGTTATGCCCATTATCAACATATACTTGTTTAAGTTAGGAAAGGAAATGAATATGTGTTTAAAGAAATTCACATTCGGAGCATAAACATTAACCATAGCAACCTTTTTATTAAAAAGTAACCCAGTGATTAACAAAAATCTGCCATTAGGATCTGAGATAATGTCTTGATCAATAAATGTAATTGAGAGATCTATAAAAATTGAAACGCCTTTAATTTTGGCTTGGGAGTTCGAGTGGTATTGTTTGTCTTTCCAGAACTTAAAGAAGCGTTGATTATCCTCTTTCCTTACATGAGTTTCTTGTGCAAAAATAATATGAGCATTCAGTCTTTGGAATACATTGAAAATCTTTTTCTGTTTTATTGGATGGTTTAAACCATTTGTATTCCAAGAGACAAAATTAATAATGTGAGCTGTAATTTAAGATTAACCCTTTGGTGAGTAAAGGGTTAACCATAATGTGAACTCATGAAATCGGAAGAGGAATACATGATCAGAGAGGAACCGGAAATCCCGACACTGCAGACATCTTTGTAGTTCTAAATCAGCTCAATAGAAAAAATTAAAAAAGAAAAAGACTACCCCATATCTTTGGAGTCCCCAAGACCCCCGAACTAAGCCAGAAAAGGCTGAAGAAAGAACTAACTAATACTAAATCTAACCCCATTTCTGCAGGAGGCAACTCCGAAGATATGTTATATAGATGACCCTCTCCCCCCCCCCGCCCCGGAAACTGATATATATAAAAAAAATTAAACACTATACTAAAATAATCTACATAGTATAATTACTAAGATACATAAATAAGAAAAAGTTAGTATCAATATGTATGATTGGTTAATTATAAATGAAAGTAAATAAAATATTGCTTCCAAAAAAAGGGGATTATGGGAAGAAAAAACATAAGAACATGGCGTCCCAAAAAGAACAAAGGAGATTATGCAAAAAGAAAAGCAAATCGCTATTTTAATTGTACAGAAACAAAAATAAAGAACATATAACTGAAAATGATCGTCAGATCAAATCGTTAGTAATAATATCGGAAAACAAAAAGTTAAGGAAAAATTAACTAAAAGAAAGTAACGTTATTCGCAAGAAATAACTATATAAATTATAAAGTAATAACTATAGTAGTAAGCACAAAACAAAAATCTTGAGCTTATCAAAAACCTTCATTGTACGGTAGTAGAAGGTTTTTTTTTAAAAAAACGCCAGAAAAAAAAGCTGATACTGAGAGCACGGAACATTAATTAAAAGGTGGTGTCCGTATCAGATGGGTAGTTATCATCCAAAAAGCTTCGAGTGACAGTTATGAAATGGAAGACGCGACGAGATCCATCAGGAAGAGAAATTCTGAGACGTGCAGGATATAATAATGCCGGTTTGAGATTTTTTTGATAACATTCCGACATCGGAGGTTTAAAAGTCAGTCGCTCTTTCATCACTTCGGGACTGTAATCTTGAACTATCCTGAAGGAATGCTGGCGATACTTGATCATCCCTTGTCGACGAGCGGTCTGGAGAAGCTGTTCTTTAACATTAACGTAATGGAAGCAAAGGATAATTGGTCTCGGTTTGGATACGGCCGATGTTGACTTTGGCCGCGGTATACGGTGGGCACGGTCAAGTAATGGAGGCTCGTTGGGAAAAACTGAACTGAACATATCCTTTAAAAGTTGAGCAAAGAATATTGAAGGGTCTCCATCCTCAACATCCTCGGGTAGACCAATTATACTCAAGTTTTGTCTTCTCGGTCGATGACTTTGGATTTAAAATGTTGCAGTTGTTTAATAGTCGAAGCTAAATTCTGCTCTAAGTTCTTGACTTTTGAATCCGTCTTGAGATTTAATATCCAGTTTAGAGATTTTACTTCGATGTTTTTGAACTTCACAATCCAGGGATTTCAGAGATTCCGTGATTGATTTTAAATCTTCATTAAGGCTTTGACGTTGTTGTTCAAATTTATCAGATAAACTTTCAGATAGATTTTGACATTGTTCCTTGAACTTTTCCTCTAAAAACTTCATCATAACCTCATAAGATAGCTCCGTTTGTTTAGAGTTACCTTTTCTTTTTCCGCCGTTGCCGTCAGAATCTTTCCCATCTTTGGCTTTGGATCTTGTACTCATTTCTTCAAATTCCAGAGTTGCAATTTAAGAAAAAATCGGTAAGATAGAATAAATCTTCTGGTGTGATAAAAATTGATTAGATCAAGGAGATCATAGGTTAAAAAAGATAACGGCAATGGAGCGAAGCCAGAAGCAACTTCACTCCATGAGTGCTCCCTGCAGACTCGCCCACAATTTACTAACCCCAACTCGAACACGCCCACAATTTACTAACCCCAACTCGAACACGCCCACAATTTACTAACCCCAACTTGAACACGCCCACAATTTACTAACCCCAACTCGAACTCGCCCACAACTTACTAACCCCAACTCGAACTCTCCCACAACTTACTAACCCCAACTCGAACTCTCCCACAACTTACTAACCCCAACTCGAACTCGCCCACAACTTACTAACCCCAACTCGAACTCGCCCACAACTTACTAACCCCAACTCGAGCTCGCCCACAACTTACTAACCCCAACTCGAGCTCGCCCACAACTTACTAACCCCAACTCGAGCTCGCCCACAACTTACTAACCCCAACTCGAACTCGCCCACAACTTACTAACCCCAACTCGAACTCGCCCACAACTTACTAACCCCAACTCGAACTCGCCCACAACTTACTAACCCCAACTCGAACTCGCCCACAACTTACTAACCCCAACTCGAACTCGCCCACAACTTACTAACCCCAACTCAAACTTGTTTGGACAGATTTTGAGTGATGTCAGCCTTCCAATCTCGTGCAATCGTCACTCTGTCCCAGCTACTGATTTGAGGACTTGCTGGGGGCAGCCTGCAAGTATTGCCCTGTGTTCCAGTGACAACACAGCATGCCCATGATGTTCAGCAGAACAACACAAACAACAGCCACAAAACAACAAAATATTGATGGAGTGAATGTGGAGAGGATGGTTCATATGTTGGGGAAGTCTTGGACCAGATGGCACAGCCTCAGAATAGAGGGGCTTCCTTTTGGAACAGAGATGGGGGGGGAAATCTCCTTAGCTAGAGAGTGTTGATTATGTAGAATTCGTTGCTACGGGCAGCAGTGGAGACCAAGTCATTGGGTATATTTAAGGCAGGGGTTGATAGATTCTTGATCAGTCAGAGCATGAAGGGATACAGGGGGAAGGCAGGAGAGTGGGGCTGAGAGGGAAATGGATCAGCCATGATGAAAGGGTGGAGCAGACTCGATGGGCCAAATGGACTAATTCTGCTCCTATGGTCTAAAATGAGCCCCTTTCCTACCTCACAGCCACACACCCACCCTCACACCTTCTGGCCTGTTCTTTGTGGCCTCATCAACCCTCCACCTCCACCTCATCAACCAACTCCTTTCACCTCCTAATGCGATCAGTCCTCTGACCCAGGACTTCCTTGCTGTGAGTACACAGGTCAGGCCCTTTGGCCCATTGCTTCCATGCTGGCCCTTTTACACTTGTACAGAGTTGCTCTTTGATATCCACAAGCTCCTGTGCCAGCTCAATGGGAGAGCGTGCAGGCTTGGCCAGCTCAGACCCTGGAACATTGGAGGTTGGAGACCAACAGCACTACCCGCTGCCCCTGCTGGAGATGGGGCTGGTCTGGGAAACAGTATCAGGAGGGGAGGTGGTCCTGAGACTGGGAGGGGGGATTGCAGGTTTTTTGGGGGGAGGGTTCAAAGGAGGAAGGGCAGGGAAATAACTGGATCTTTCTCCTCTCTCTAGAGGCTTCATCAGAACCAGCACAGGACCCCCATCTCCACGGAAGGTAAGGAACTCCACCTGAACCCTGCAGCCCCCGCCACCACCCTTTGACCTTTTCTGTCTCTTCCTCCCAGCCCCACCCTTTCACATTTGTGCTGTGTCCACAGGCTGATTTACAGTTACACACGGATGCAGGGAGCCTGGTGACACCAGCCGCTCGACCAGGTGAGGAATCTGCTCCGGTCAGGGTTTCTGCCGTCCCAGACCACCACCCACCACACCCCCACGAGGTCCGCCACTCACTTGTAGCTTTTTTACAGATGGTGATCGAGCCCCCCAGCCCAGCTCTGACACCCCAGCCAGTGAGTCGGGAACCCTGCATAAACCCAGCAGCTTCCTCTTCCGATCGTCAACACGCACTAACTTAAGGTCCAGCTCAGGTAGGTCACAGTGGTTTCTCCTCCCTCCAGGTCCTCCTCATCCTCCACCTCCACCCTCAAATCCACCCACTTCCCATCTTTTGCTCATCCAGTCGTCAACACACACTAACAAAATCCAGCTCACAGTCGTACCCTCCATCCTCCATATCCACCCCCTGCTCAATTCTCCCTTCCTCACCCTCGCCCATCTCCTCCAGCTGCTCCCCATGACCCACGTGTGCCAAATCAGCTCTCCCAGGAAGGCGGAGAGTGGTAATAGATGGGAGCATATTCTCCCCCAAAGTCGGTGACCAGAGGCATTCCACAGGGATCTGTCCTTTGTGATTTTTATGAATGACTTAGATGAGGAAGTGGAAGGCTGGGTTGTAAGTTCGCAGGCGACATGAAGGTTGGTGGAGTAGTGGAGAGTGTAGAGCTTTGCTGTAGGTTATAATGGGCTGAGAAGTGGCAGATGGGTTCAACCAAGAAAAGTGTGGAGGTCAAACTTGAAGGCAGAATGCAGGATAATGACATGATTCTTAGCAGTGTGGAGGAACAGAGGGCTGTTGAGATTCTTGTCCATAGATTCCATACAGTTGATAGCAACACACAGTGCTGGAGAAACTCAGCAGGTCAGGCAGCATCAATGAAAAGTAATAAACAGCTGATGTTGTGGGCTGATCCCCTTCTGATAGGATTGTTAAGAAGGCAAATGGCCTTCAGTAGTTGGGGGATTGAGTTCAATCTCTGTGAGGTAATGTTGCACTGTATAAAACCCTGGTTAGACCACACTTCTGAATTGTGTTCAGTTCTGATCGCCTCATTGTAGGAAGGATGTGGAAGTTTTATAGAGGATGCAGAGGAGATCTACCAGGCTGCTGCCTGGGTTGGAGAGTATGTCTGATGAGGATGGGTTGATCGAGCTAGTGTTTTTCTCTTTCAAGTGAAAGAGGATGAGAGGTAATTTCACAGAGATGTGTATGATAAGAAGCATTGGAAGAGTGAACATCCAGTAAATTTTTCCCAGGACGGAAATGGCTCACATGAGGGGACATAATTCTTAAGGTGATTGGAGGAAAGTATGGCGGGGGGAGAATGTCAGAGGTAGGTGTATTTTATTTTTTTTTTTATATACAGAGAGTGGTGTGTGTGTGTGTGTGTGTGTGTGTGTGTGTGTGAAAAACACTGCCAGGGGTGGTGATAGAGACAGGGACTTTTACACAGTGGTGTGTGTGTGTGTGTGCGTGTGGAACACACTGCCAGGGGATGTGATAGAGACAGGGACATTTACACAATGATGTGTGTGTGTGTGTAAAACACACTGCCAGGGGTGGTGATAGAGACAGGGACATTTACACAGTGGTCTGTGTGTGTGTGTGTGTGTAACACACTGCCAGGGGTGGTGATAGAGACAGGGGCATTTGCACAGTGGTGTGTGTGTGTGGAACACACTGCCCTGGGTGGTGATAGAGACAGGGACATTTACACAGTGGTGTGTGTGTGGAACACACTGCCAGGGGTGGTGATAGAGACAGGGACATTTACACAGTGGGGTGTGTGTGTGTGTGTGTGGAACATACTGCCAGGGGTGGTGATAGAGAAAGGGACATTGGCACAGTTGTGTGTGTGCGTGGAACACACTGCCAGGGTGGCGATAGAGAAGGGACATTTACACAGTGGTTGGTGTGTGTGTAAAACACACTGCTAGGGGTGGTGATAGAGAAAGGGACATTTACACAGTGGTGTGTGTGCGTGTGGAACATACTGCCAGGGGTGGTGATAGAGACAGGGACATTTACACAGTGGTGTGTGTGTGTGTGTGGAACACTCTGCCAGGGGTGGTGATAGAGACAGGGACATTTACACAGTGGTGTGTGTGTGGAACACACTGCCAGGGGTGGTGACAGAGACAGGGGCATTTACACAGTGGTGTGTGTGTGTGGAACACACTGCCAGGGTGGTGATAGAGACAGGGACATTTACACAGTGGTGTGTGTGTGTGTGTGTGTGTGTGTGTGTGGAACACGCTGCCAGGGGTGGTGATAGAGAAAAGGACATTTACACAGTGGTTGGTGTGTGTGTAAAACACACTGCTAGGGGTGGTGATAGAGAAAGAGACATTTACACAGTGGTGTGTGTGCGTGTGGAACATACTGCCAGGGGTGGTGATAGAGACAGGGACATTTACACAGTTGTGTGTGTTTGTGTGTGTGTGTGTGTAAAACACACTGCTAGGGGTGGTGATAGAGAAAAGGACATTTACACAGTGGTGTGTGTGTGTGTGGAACACACTGCCAGGGGTGGTGATAGAGACAGTGACCTTTACACAGTGTGTGTGTGTGTGGAACACACTGCCAGGGGTGGTGATAGAGAAAGGGGCATTTACACAGTGGTGTGTGTGTGTGTGTGTGCGCGTGTGTGTGGAACACACTGCCAGGGCTGGTGATAGAGAAAAGGACATTTACACAGTGGTGTGTGTGTGTGTGGAACATACTGCCAGGGCTGGTGATAGAGACAGGGACATTTACACGGTATGTGTGTGTGTGTGTAACACACTGCCAGGGGTGGTGATAGAGACAGGGACATTGACACAGTGGTGTGTGTGTGTGTGTGTAACACACTGCCAGGGGTGGTGATAGAGACAAGGACATTTACACAGAGCGGTGTGTGTGTGTGTTTGTGTAAAACACACTGCTAGGGCTGGTGATAGAGAAAGGGACATTTACACAGTGGTGTGTGTGCGTGTGGAACATACTGCCAGGGTGGTGATAGAGACAGGGACATTTACACAGTGGTTTGTGTGTGTTTGTGTATAACACACTGCCAGGGGTGGTGATAGAGACAGGGACATTTACACAGTTGTGTGTGTGTGTGTGTATAACACACTGCCAGGGGTGGTGATAGAGACACGGGCATTTATAAGATTCTAGATGGATACTTGGATGACAGAAATCTGGAGGGGTGTGTGGGAGGGGTGGGTCAGATTGATCTTGGAGTCAGCACCACTTTATGGGCTATAAGGCCAGTAGTGTTTCATAGTAACTTCTGAAAGTATTCAGCCCCCAACCCTTTGTTCACATATATGAGTATTACAACCAGGGATTTTGATCAATTTAACTGAGAATTTTTATCTGTGAATCACCTGCTCTTTTTTTTTCACAGCAGAACCCAAAAAGCAGAGGAAATTGTAAAGCATGGAAAATAAAAGTTCAAAAACTGAAATAACAGCAGTTCAAAAGTATTCATTCCCCCTTTACTCAGTACTTAGTTGAACCACCTCTCACAGCTATTACAGCCAGTAAACGTTTTCAAATAAGTCTATTAGCTTTGTACAACGTTATGGAGCAAGATTTGCCCATTCCTCCTTGCAAATTGCTCCAGCTATGCCAACTGGGGAGGGGCGATGGAGCACCCTTGAGGTCTTGCCAGAGGTGTTCGATTGGGTTAAGGTCTGGACTCTGACTGGGCCACTCAAAGATGTCGGCTTTCATCTGAAGTCTCTCCATGCTTGCTCTAACAGAGTGCTCTGGGTCGTTGCCCTGTTGAGAGACAAACTTCCTCCTCAATTTAAGCTTTCTGGTAGAAGCTAGCAGGTTTTCATACAGGATTTTTCTGTATTTAGCAGCATTCATCTTCCCATCAATCCTGACTAGATTTCCAGTCCCTGCTGCCAAAAAGCATCCCCATAGCACAATGCTACCTCCACCGTACTTCACAGTCGGAAATATGGCTGATGCACATTATTAGATTTACACTACATGTACCTTTTAGTGTTGAAGCTAAAAAGTTCCACATTAGTCTCATCCAAGTAGAAGACCTTCTCTACATCTTTGCAGTATCTTCTAAGTGACACTTTGCAAACTCTTTACAGGAAACAATATGCTTTGTTTTAAGTCACAGCTTCCTCTTTGCCACTCTTCCATAAATACCCTTTTTGTGCAAGACCTTGAGGATCGTGGAGCCTTGAACTGCGTCTCCAACACTCAGAATGACTGTTGGCACCACAGTACCCTCTCTTGAAAGTGCCGTTCCTCTCCTGTGACTAAGTTTAGACCTAGGTAGTGTAGCTGTGGTTTCATATTTTTCCACTTTTTCACGATGGACTGCACTGAGTGCTTCTGTGCCTTTGAGATGGTCTTGTACCCTTCCCCAGATGTGTGCTTCTCTATTATCTGACTTGTCTTGAATGCTCTTTTGTCTTCATTTTGATTTCGTCTGTCGGATCTTACGGAGAGAGGGTATTTATTCAGATGATCTGCCAATTTTCTACATCAACAAATTGGGTGAGTTGGTAAGGTAATGCACAGTATTGCACTCGAGGAAAGTTAGCGTAGTAATTACAAGGGGAATGAATACTTTCTCAGCCTCAATTGTTGACAGGCTTTGGATTTTTTCTTTTGGTTTGACATAATGCACAATGTTTTGTAGATCAGCTCAAAGATATCCTATTTCAACCTATTTTAAAATGAGACAGTGAAAGGTGAAAATGACTGTGGGGGATGAATAGTTTTTCAAGTCGCTATGTTCTATGTCTACAGCCTTGAGCCCTGCCTCCCCGGTGAGCCCCACCCAGATATTTGCAGAGTCACCCCTGGACATGAAGCCAGCGGGGAGGTTGCGAAACCCGGAACAGGTGGTGCACGAGGAGGAACAGATCGCTCAGCTACGCAAGGTGGGTCCATGAGCAGCTGAACCTCCTTTCCTCTAGCCCTGGCATGTGCTGTGTGACAGTCGGTCCCCAAACTCGAGGGGCAGGAGCAGGATGATGGTGCAGTGGATAGTGCCGCTACCTCCCAGCCCCACAGAACCGAACCCAGTTCCATCCCGACTTCCAGCGCCACCTGTGTGAAATTGGCTTGTTCTCCCTGACCCATGAGTATCCCCAGGTGCTCCGGTTTAGAGGGTCACGTGTATGGGTGAAGACACCCATACAACAACGTGGGGGTTAGAGGGTTACTCTCTGTAACGTGTATAGGTGAGGTCAGAATATGGGTGGAATTGGCAGGGACAATGGATGGTTGATGGACAGTATGAACTCAAAGGGCAGAGGGGCCTGTTTCCATGTTGGTTTGTTCCATATCTGCACATTTAATGGGATGATATAGAGGGAGCTTCACTCTTTGTCTGTCCCCGGGAATGTGTGATGGGACGGTGTGGAGGGAGATTCACTCTGTGTCTGACCTCAGGAGTGTGTGATGGGACGGTGTGGAGGGAGGGACACTCTGTGTCTGACCTCGGGAGTGTGTGATGGGATGGTGTGGAGGGGGCTTCACTCTGTGTCTGACCCTGGGAGTGTGTGATGGGACGGTGTGGAGGGAGATTCACTCTGTGTCTGACCCCGGGAGTGTGTGATGTGATGATGTGGAGGGAGATTCACTCTGTGTTTTACCCCGGGAGTGTGTGATGGGACGGTGTGGAGGGAGTTTCACTCTGTTTTTTACCCCGGGAGTGTGTGATGGGACAGTGTAGAGGGAGCTTCACTCTGTGTCTGACCCCGGGAGTGTGGGATCGGACGGTGTGGAGGGAGTTTCACTCTGTGTCTGACCCCAGCAGTGTGTGATGGGACAGTGTGGAGGGAGTTTCACTCTGTGTCTGACCCCGGGAGTGTGTGATGGGATGATGTGGAGGGAGATTCACTCTGTGTTTTACCCCGGGAGTGTGTGATGGGATGATGTGGAGGGAGTTTCACTCTGTGTTTTACCCCGGGAGTGTGTGATGGGACGGTGTGGAGGGAGATTCACTCTGTGTCTGACCCCGGGAGTGTGTGATGGGATGATGTGGTGGGAGATTCACTCTGTTTTTTACCCCGGGAGTGTGTGATGGGATGATGTGGAGGGAGTTTCACTCTGTGTTTTACCCCGGGAGTGTGTGATGGGATGATGTGGAGGGAGTTTCACTCTGTGTTTTACCCCGGGAGTGTGTGATGGGATGGTGTGGAGGGAGATTCACTCTGTGTTTTACCCCGGGAGTGTGTGATGGGACAGTGTGGAGGGAGCTTCACTTGTAACCCAGTGGCAATCTGTGTCTTTGGTCAGAGCATCGAGTCACGGTTAAAACAAACACTGCCCGAGGACCTGGGAGAAGCGTTGAACAACGGTGTGATGCTCTGTCAGTTGGTGAACCACCTCCGGCCTCGATTCATCTCCATCATTCATATTCCGTCCCCTGCGGTGGTAAGTGTGTCTGGACCCCATCCCCACGATGTTACCCCAGAGGGGTAAGTGTGTCTGTATCCCAACCCCACCATGTTACCCTGAGGGGTAAGTGTGTCTGGATCCCATCCTCTCGATGTTACCCCTGAGGAGGGGTAAGTGTGTCTGTATCCCAACCCCACCATGTTACCCTGAGGGGTAAGTGTGTCTGGACCCCATCCTCTCGATGTTACCCTGAGGGGTAAGTGTGTCTGGACCCCATCCTCACGATGTTACCCTGAGGGGTAAATGTGTCTGGATCCCCATCCCCACCATGTTACCCTGAGGGGTAAGAGTGTCTGTATCCCATCCCCACGATGTTATCCCTGAGGAGGGGTAAGTGTGTCTGTATCCCAACCCCACGATGTTACCCTGAGGGGTAAGTGTGTCTGGACCCCATCCTCTCGATGTTACCCTGAGGGGTAAGTGTGTCTGGATCCCATCCCCACCATGTTATCCTGAGGGGTAAGAGTGTCTGTATCCCATCCCCACGATGTTACCCCTGAGGAGGGGTAAGTGTGTCTGTATCCCAACCCCACAATGTTACCCTGAGGGGTAAGGGTGTCTGGACCCCATCCCCACAATGTTACCCTGAGGGGTAAGTGTGTCTGGATCCCCATCCTCACGATGTTACCCTGAGGGGTAAGATTGTATGTATCCCATCCCCACGATGTTACCCTGAGGGGTAAGTGTGTCTGGATCCCATCCTCACGATGTTACCCTGAGGGGTATGTGTCTGGATCCCAACCCCACCATGTTACCCTGAGGGGTAAGTGTGTCTGGATCCCCATCCTCACGATGTTACCCCTGAGGGGTAAGGATGTCTGGACCCCATCCCCACAATGTTACCCTGAGGGGTAAGGGTGTCTGGACCCCATCCCCACAATGTTACCCTGAGGGGTAAGTGTGTCTGGATCCCCATCCTCACGATGTTACCCTGAGGGGTAAGAGTGTATGTATCCCATCCCTACGATGTTACCCCTAAGGAGGTCTCGGGGTAACATCGTGAGGATGGGATCCAGACACACTTACCCCTCAGGGTAACATCGTGACGATGGGTATCCCATCCTCACGATGTTACCCCTGAGGGGTAAGTGTGTCTGGATCCCCATTCCCACAATGTTACCCTGAGGGGTAAGGGTGTCTGGACCCCATCCCCACAATGTTACCCTGAGGGGTAAGTGTGTCTGGATCCCCATCCTCACGATGTTACCCTGAGGGGTAAGAGTGTCTGTATCCCATCCCCACGATGTTACCCTGAGGGGTAAGGGTGTCTGGACCCCATCTTCACGATGTTACCCTGAGGGGTAAGTGTGTCTGGATCCCATCCTCTCGATGTTACCCTGAGGGGTAAGTGTGTCTGGATCCCCATCCCCACCATGTTACCCTGAGGGGTAAGAGTGTCTGTATCCCATCCCCACGATGTTACCCCTGAGGAGGGGTAAGTGTGTCTGGATCCCATCCTCACGATGTTACCCTGAGGGGTAAGTGTGTCTGGATCCCATCCTCACCATGTTACCCTGAGGGGTAAGAGTGTCTGTATCCCATCCCCACGATGTTACCCCTAAGGAGGTCTTGGGGTAAGGGTGTCTGGACCCCATCCCCACAATGTTACCCTGAGGGGTAAGGGTGTCTGGACCCCATCCCCACAATGTTACCCTGAGGAGAGGTGGACTGCTGGTAAGTTTGATATTGATTCATTATTGGCACGTACGTAGATGGTGAAAACATTGTCTTTCTTACAGTCGAATCATTACACAGTGCATTGAGATAGAACAATAACAGAATGCAGTATCAAGTGTAGCAGCTACAAAAAGTACCAGGTAAACAAAGTACAAGATGAGAACAAGGTAAATTCTGAGGTCCCGAGTCCATTTTATCATACGGAGTCTTACAACATAGAACATAGACATCTGCAACACATTACAGGCCCTTCTGCGCACAGTGTTGTGCCGACCAGGTAACCTACTCTAGAGACTCCCTAGAATTTCCCTAGCACATAGCTCTATTATCTTTCTAAGCTCCATGCACCCATCTAAGAGTCTCTTAAAAAGACCGTATTGCCTCTGTCTCTACCAACATTTCAACAACAGACTGCTGAGGAATTGGAGGTGCTGGGGAGCTTTCTCGGCTGTAATGTCAGGACGGGATGTTCACTCCAAGGGACTTGAATCTCTCAGTCCTCTGAAGCTGAACACTGTTGATGTAGCCAGGAGCATGTGTCCTGCCCAGCCATTTCCTGAAGCCAATGGCCAACTCTTGACATGGAGGGAACACTTGTTGCCATGACAACATGTCACTAAGCTCAGAGTCTTCTTCCTGTACTCTGATTCATGTTCTTTGAAATGCAGCCCACTACATCTGCAGACTCACAGATCATGTTGGAGCAGAATCTGGCCGGGTAGAGTTGGGGACTGAGGACACAGCCTTGTGGAGCACCAATCATGCGGAGGTGCTTTGTGATCTGTTGGTGGGATAGGGGAGGGGTGGAGAGGGAGTTGTTGGGTCGTCTGAGGCCCAAATTGGACCTTGGAAAGAGGAAAGTAATCAGGACCATGGTGCACAGGAGGGTTTGGACCTAGGGTGTGGGTTTGAGGGAGGTTGGGCTAGATGGTACTGTCCTGTCTGTCAGAGCCTGCTCTCACTTTCAACAACTCCACTACCCCCGCCCCATCTGTCCATCCAGCCAAAGCTGAGCCTGGCGAAGAGCAGGAGGAATGTGGAGAGTTTTCTGGAAGCATGCCGGAAGTTGGGAGTCCCCCAGGTGCGTACTAAACTTCGCTGACTGGGGGAGGTGATGGTGGGAGGGACTCTAGGCCGATTAGGCATCGGGTGATTTCTCACCCACCTGAATCCGGGATGATCACTTGTTGTGGTGAACCCGCCCTCCCATCTGTGAGGGAGCTGTATTGGGACGACGTCTCCCACCAGCTCTCCTTGACCTCGCGCACACTGCGGCGTTCGCGGGTCAGAGACGTGACTCCGCTACACTGAGGGAAGCCAGGATGAAATGGTGACCTGTTTGGGGATAGTTTTCGTGTTGTCTCAGTGTTTGGAGCCGTGTGCTGTGTGTAACTCTGCTGTCTCTGCCTCCCCCTTGCCCTCTGTCCCCCCTTCCCTCCCTGTGTGTGTGTCTCCCTCCCTCTGCTCACCCCTACAGCTCGATCTCTGCTTGCCGTCCGACATTATGCAGGGCCGGGTGTCCCGGTTCCGAGGGACGGTGCGGGAGCTGCTCGAACGGGCCGAGGCGGCGCCACGCTGCCCGAAGCACCATCTCGCCGGCTTCTCCGCCTTCTACGTCTGCCTCATGTTGCTGCTTTACCTGGCCTACCGGCACGTCCCGACCTTCTAGCGGGGGCGTTGGGGGATGGAGAGGGGCACCCACCGCAAGCGGGGTGGGGCAGTACTGGGAGATGTCTGGAAATGAAACGGGCGGGGTTAGACCGGACCTTAAGAGGTGGTGCCTCCTAGCCTGGGAGTCTTCGCCGTCCCGAGGGAGGGTTCACTGGGTGGTGGTGTGGATCCTGGGAAGGAGGGTGTCTCCAGCTGGGATCCCGGTGGTTAGAGTTACGGGTTCAGAGCTGTCCCGGGGGTCAGGGTCAGGTGTAACCAGGTCCTGAGTGTCTGGGACGTCAGCCCTGTTCTCCCTTCGGGGTCAGGTGTAATTTATTCTGCGGAGGGGGAGGTGCTCCCCGGGGTCAAACCCTGTAGTGTACAGAGTGTATATACAGTCGGTGCCGGCGGTGCCTTAATAAAGATGCGTATGTGTAGCCGCTGACTGCTGTTGTTGTGGAGGGAAGGAACGGTGGGGAGGGAGAGGTTTGTCCGCACGCTGTCTGTACTGTCTGCTGTCTGTGTCGCCGCCAACACTGTCCTCGAGCACCGGAAGCCCCGGGAGAAACTAGGATTTAGGGGAGGTGCGGTGATACCCGAAGCGGAGGGGGGATGGGGAAGGTGGCGATGATGAGTCGGAGGGGGAGAGTTTCAGAACTCAGCGGCTCTGCGCTTCGGACACAGACATCTGCCCTTGCCCCCTCCCCCAATCCGCCCTCTTCGGACACTGGCCCTGGATCCCGGGCTCATGCCCAGTTCCGGCGGTGCCAGTGGGGGGCGGTCATGGTTTTGTTCCAGACGGGAAGCCCAGACCGCGCGGATCTTGGAGAGAGACGCAGTGACTGATGATTCAGGTAAAGAAACCAGAGAGAGTCCACACCCCTAACTGCGGGGGTGGGGAGAGGAATGGGATGCGTGGGTGCATGGTGTAATTAACGTGGTGTGGGGGCTCAGGGCGGTGGAGGGCTGCACTGGGGTTCGCTTCCTGAGGCTTCACGCCCGTCTCCTCCGTATTCAGTCCCGGCCCACGCCCGTTTCCTCTATATTAACGCCAACTCGCATGTATCTGCAACACTGTTGATAACTGGGGTCGTGTGTGTGGTCTTTACCCCTGTTGCAGTCCCAGTGAATTTTTTTCGGGATGGGGTTGTTGAGAGATTACGACGGTGCTCCTTCTCCACAAGGCTCCCCTCCTCAGCCCTTGTCTTTCATGAACTAGGACACATAGTTGGAGACCTCTCGGCACCACTCATCCGAATTAAGACTTTGCTGCCCGATAGTACGTGCTTAGGCCGACGGCATAGTGTCGACCTTGTGATCTCCTTCACGAAAGGGTAACTTTTCCCTCCTACACGGCCCGATCCTTTAGTTCCCAGCCACCCACCGATCTCTGATTAAGCCCCGGTGTCCAATGCTGCCCCTGGGACCATTCCAGCAATAAACCCGCCCCCTCGCTCTGTGATCAACCCAATGTTTATTCCCTTTGTATATGACCCCCTTATCCCTAAGTCTGACCCCATTCTAACGTCCCCTCACCAGCTTGCTGTCCTCGCATGTTGTCTCGGAAGGAGCACGGTTAGACTGGGCTTGTGTCCCCGAGTTTCCTTCGGTACCCTATGCACTTTCTGACACTCTCCCTTGCTCCTCCAGGACATACTCTGTGAGTCCCAGCACATTCTGGAAGAGGACGGGCTGCTGCGGGTGGCGGAGACTGTGCGGCACTTGGAGCTGGCGGCGCGGCGCAAACCGGTGCGGCTGGCAGAGGGAGAGTGAGGAGGCCGGCGGCGGAGTCTGGTACTGGCCTGGAGCACCCGACTATAACGTTTATGCCTTCCCCATCATCCACATGAGACATGACGTTCCGGGACAGCTCTCTCACAGACTTGGACACGCCATTGACGGGAGACCGTTCAGTAATCGAGTTCGTACTATCTCTGCAAGAACAGTTCATGTGCCCTCTCCCCAAGACACTGAAAGTGAGTTGAGATGATCACCCAGCTTTTCGCAAGTGAATCTGCCCCACCACCCCCTCCAACCGGGACAGTTCACTTGCGGCGTTTAAAGGGAACATTTCTGTCTCTCTTCGGGAACCTTCCGAATTTCATTCCTTGGCCGCTAGTTGTAACATTATTGTTGCCTTGACAACTTTGGACCATAACCTGTCACAGGCACCCCTTTTATAACACACGCGTTTCTCGCTCCGTCAAATCTCAGAAAAAGTCCTCGACGGGAAAGTTGGACCACGTCTCCCTCTCCTCAGACAGAGGTTACCGGGCCTGCTGCTTGCCGTACTTCCTTTCGGGATTCCAGCATCAACCGTGTTTTTCCGTTTCCAATCATCTCCCAGTCCGCGTCACCCCTCCTCCCACGGAAACAGTTCCTCTCGCATCCAAAGTTTCCACGGGGTCCCCTCGTATCCAGAGTCCTAAAAACAAACTCCAGTCACCCAGCAGGAGTAATGTCCCCATTCCTGGAATTATTTTGGTAAATCTCTTCTGTGCTCTCCAAAGGCGTCACGTCCTTCCTAAAGTGCGGTTCCTGGAACTAGCCACAGGGCCTCTATCTCCTTGTCCAGAGCTACTCCACAGTCTAGCCAGTGTGTGGATTGGTTCACTCTGTGCCTCTTCATAAAACTAGGACACAGTCTACATTTAGCCCCCACGTCCCTGTCTCAAGCTGCCTTCAGCGTCTAACAAACTCCCTCACCCTTCCGTCACTATCGCAACTGCTTTCTCCCTCTCTTCCCCCTCCCCAACACACATGGAACACCTGCCCCCTCCCGAGGAACTGTTCACGTCAGGCTACATTCCTGTAACCGCAGTTGGGGTGGGGATAGACCCCTCTCACAGTGCCTGGACGAACAGTCCCTCTCACCGCCCCCCCCCCCCGCTCGACGTGAGGTTACAGTGACCGTTGGAGAACTGTCTGCTGTTCTCACGTCTGTGGGATCTTGCTGGGTTCAATTTGGCCTGTCAACCCTCCCGTCGGAGCCGCGAGGGGCTTACAGCCTGGCTTGGGGTGTATGGTGCCGGAGAATAGGGTCTGCTACCGGCGTGTGGCCCCACTGTGGGAGATTCTGTTCCGCGCTGAGCTCCTGCCCGCCCAGAACTGCTTCTCTGGGCTGTGGGCTGCTGAGGCGTCCCAACCTGACGAACGAGAACTGCCGTCCGTGGTTGTTACGGATTCGCACCGATGGCGCTCACACTTCCCGGGCACTGATCATCCCTCCACAGTCTGCCCCCTCCCTCGCGGTCGGCGCAGATCCTCCAACCACATAAATTACCGGTCAGGACTTCTTATGTGGCTGACGCAACGAGCACTGTGATAGATAATTATTCCCGCCCAATGAATCCTCTCTCAGTAACACACATCAAAGTTGCTGGTGAACGCAGCAGGCCAGGCAGCATCTCTAGAAAGAGGTACAGTCGACGTTTCGGGCCGAGACCCTTCGTCGACTGCACCTCTTCCTAGAGATGCTACCTGGCCTGCTGCGTTTACCAGCAACTTTTATGTGTTGCTTGAAATTCCAGCATCTGCAGATTTCCTCGTGTTTGCCCCTCTCAGTAATATTTGTCGCCCATTGGATCAACTGCTATTCACTTTGTTATCCGATTGGTTCCCCTTCCACCCATGCTGTTGGCCAGTTGGTTCCAATCCCACCGCCGCAGCCCATGGTTTGATGTGAAGTACCGGGAGATCACACTTACACTGCTAATGGCATCGGGGCTGAGATTGAGAGTGCCTTTCTCCCTGCGGGATGGGTATTCTCCACATCCTTCCCACCGTCCCCAAAACACAATAACAACTCCTCCTGACAAGCAGTTTATTGACAAAGCGTTTACTCTGGCATCCAACAAATAACAGCCGCGGTTGCCCACGGCCAATTCTTTCACGACCAGTCCAGCCAGTCTACTCTCGGCTGTAAGAGACGGTGCCACTCTGCAGTCGCCTGCTCTCCAGTACTGGGGTCGCATATCATTTCACCTGCGGTCTGAACGTGGTGAAGGACAGAGGGAAGCAAGCAAAACCGAGCGACTGCGTAGCATAGGATAAGTATGGCCAGTATAGCTATGGCGGGCCGAACGGTCTGCCGTCATACTCTGACACCACGCTGTAAATGTTCACCCAACCGGAGGTGAAAATGAATCCGTACACCAAGCAGGCGTCGCCTCCCATCAGCCGGCCGAGGACAGATTGCCGGAGACTTGCTGCCGACCTGCGCCCCTCCCCAGTCCCACCCCGCAGGGTGACGCGCAGACTGACGTGAACGGCGAACGGACACGGCTCGGCCAAGCATCCCGGGGCCCGGCGCCTTGTGGCCGTACGTTGCAGGGTCAGATGGTGGAGTTTATGGCAGAGGTGGGCGAGTCCAGCTCGTGGCGGAAGGAAACTCTCGCTTTCTCACTGAAGTAAGCGCCGTAACTGAGATTGTGGCCGCCGGCCCCTGGCTTGATCGGGTGCACAGACTCCAGTGGGGATACGGGACCTGAGCGGAGCGGAAATCACACAGAGGATTAACCCGGGACACATCCTACACAAATGTGTCCTGATAATCCTACCCCTTCCCTCGCCGTGAATAGTACACCCCCCCCCAATTTCCTTCACACTCACCCAGTCCCTCTCTATGAATCGAGCAGAAATAATAGGACATCTTGAAGTGGGGGACCGTGACGGGAGGGGTGGTGCTGAGGACCTGTCTGTTTATTATCGATATCAAAAGGTCAGGGTGGAGAGACCAGGCGCGACATTTGCAGGTTTTCTGGCGGCAGAGTAGGGTTAGTGTTTACTACTGGGTGGCAAGGCAATTCGGACGTGGTCCGCGATGGAGCGAAGGGACGTTGTGCGACAATACGGTGGCAAAAACACACATAGAGAGAAAGGTGGAATTCGTTTGATGCTGGTGGGAGACGAAACGCGTCGGTGTTCCGGCGATCTTGAGCATTTTTGTATACAGTCAGCAAAGACCGTGAGCCATTCGGCCCATCGAGTCTTCTCCGCCATTCCATCATGTCTGACAGTCCGTTTGTCCCCGTGTCTCACTGGAAACCGGGACTGGGATTGTTAGGGTCCCCACAAAGGGCGGGATTTTCTAGTGGCTATCCATTTCAATTCGACTTCCCATCCCGACGTCTCCAAGCTCCCCTCTACTGCCACGATGAGGCCAGACTCGAGTTGGAGGTGCAACACTATGGAAGGGCTTTGCCTATGACGGACCGGGCTGTGTCCACAACTTTCCGGAGAGGTTTCCATTCTGGCGCATTAGTGTTTCCATACCAGGCCGTGGGGCAATCAGTCAGGATAGAGCGGGTTAAAATATCGGCACCGCATCGTGGGCCAAAGAGTGCTGCAAGTTTTCTATATTCTCATGACAGTCCTGAGCACAAGGGGGGGGGCTCTTCCTCGAATTATCCAGGGTCCGGTGAGACTACAGCTAAAGTATTACCCACAGGAAGGAGAAATGTGCATCGGGGGGAGGGCAGTGGAGGCAGACCAGGGAGGGGAAGAATGTTGTTTGAGAAGACTAGAAACCAGTTCTCCTAGTTAGAAAAATGAGAAAATCTCGTTGGACCAGCTCGAAAAGTGGCAGATGGAATTTAGTGCGAGGTCCTACTTCGGTAGGAACAACCAGGGCAGGTCTTACACAGTGAACGACAGGGCAGTGAGGATTGCGGTAGAACAAAGCGATTTGGGGATCCTGATCCATAATTCATTGAAAGTGGCATCGCAGGTAGATGGGGTTGTACAGAAAGCTTTTGGAACATTGGCCTTCATAAATCAAAGTACTGAGTAAAGGAGATTGTATGTTATGTTGGAGACTTTGGTTAGACCCAGTTCGGAGTATTGGGTGCAGTTTTGGTCACCTACCTATAGGAAAGACCTAAATGTGGCTAAAAGAGTACACAGAAAATGTACAAGGATCTGAGTTATAAGGAAAAGTTAGGTCTTTATTACTTGAAACGTAGAAAAGTGAGGAAAATTGATAAAAGTATACAAAATTATGAGGGGTATAGGTAGGGTAAATGCAAACAGGCTTTTATTTTACTGAGGTTGGGTGGGACTACAACCAGAGGTCATGGGTTAAGGCTACAAGGTGAAAAGTTTAAGGGGGACATGAGGGGAAACTTCTTCACTCAGAAGGTGGTGAGAGCGTGGAACAAGATGCCAAACACAACGGGTGCATGCGATCTCAATTTCAACGTTTAAGAGAAGTTTGGATAGCTACATAAATGGTAGGGGTATGGAGGGCTATGACCTGGGCGCAGGAAGAGAATTGGGTTGAGAGGGATAATAAATCAGCTGTGATGGATTGGCGGAGCAGACTCGATGGGCCAAATGGCATAAATCTGCTCCTCTGCCTCATGGTCTTTATGGTGGTAGTACACCACAGTGAATTTGGAACAGGCAGTGGCGCTCACTGAGAGTAGTGGTGGGGAGAGGTGGACAAAGGAAACACTCACCTTCCAGCCTCTGCCTCTTGGCCAACTTGCCGCGCTCCCTGCGCCTGCTGTACCAGGGAAAACACTTAAGTACGTCCACACCCATCGCTGGCCTGTCAGCGAGCCGTGTCCTGCGACAAGGTACCGGAGGTGGGGTCAGCATACTCCTCTGCTATCCCCCAGCCAGACTCCTCCTTCGTCTGTCCCCTTCCCTCACACGCCCGCCAAACCCTCGCCCTACCTCCCCCCACCCTCTGCTCCAGGCCCGACTGCGGAGCGCGGCGCCGCAGCTGCCGATCGATCCACCAGCCAGGGGCAGGTCTGCAGGACACGGAGGGGGATCACGCTGACCCTCGATCTCCCCGCGCTGTCCACACCCTCCCCTCTCTTTTATCCACCCCCAGGATCATTGGGCAGTGGCCGGGGCATGAACCCAGGCAGATCGCCCCTTCCTCTACTCTCCCGCGAGTCGCTCAGAAATCTCGCTGGTCACAGCGGATTCTCCGCGCCGCTTATTTAATCCCCTGAAGCAAACCCCGTTAGTCCGTACCGTCTGCGCTGCCGGGGCGGGACCGCAGAAACCTACGGAATTCATTTCTGACGCTGGCCCTGGGATCCGGGCCAATATCCCTGAGCCCTCCCTCGGGTTCTGCAACGCTGCACACGAACCGTCCCTGGTCGCAGAGTAACCCGGGGAGTGCTGGCAGTCAGACCGACCCCGAGGGGAGAGCAGGATCTGCTCAGGGGGTGAGGGGATACATGTGTGGTACTATTGAAAGTGGGGTACATCAGCGGATAGGAGCCGAAGGTGGGTTCAAAGAACTGGGGCGGGGGGCGGGGGGCGGGTCACAGTGAGTGATGTTCTGACGTTAACTCCCGCCAGCAGCGACCTGCCTGTGAACTGCTCAATGTAACTCGGGGTTTTCCTCACAGCAAGAGACCTAGTGCCCAGTGCCGCTGTCCGGGGAGACACGAACCACACTCAGTCCCATTCTCCGAGGAGACACTGGCGCGTTCAGGGCCCGTTCCCCCTGGACCCGTGCCAGCACAGAGGAATTGCACTACGCTGTTACAGGGCCAACGACGAGTATTCATTTCCGCCGCATTCTGTAAAGAGTTTGTACGCTCTCCTTGCAACCTCGTGGGTTTCATCCAGTACTACGGGTTCCATCCACATTCAGAACAGGTACCGGTTAGGGTTAGTAACTCGTGGACACGCGATGCTCGCACATCCTCGGACTGTGTTAGTCGGTGCTTCGATGTGCATGTGATAGATAAAGCTAATCTTTTAATAGTTTCATTGACCAAGACTGCACAGCGCACAACAAAAAGGTACTGAGGCCGGCAGGGTGTCTCACTATTCAGGCAGAAAGCACAAGAGATTCTGCAGATGCTGGAAATCCAGAGCAACACACACAAAATGCTGGAGGAATTCAGCAGGTCAGGCAGCGTCAATGGAGAGGAATAAAAGGCAGTGTTTCGGTCCTTCATTGGGACTGGAGAGGACGGAGTCAGGGTACAAGATGGGAGGTGATAGTTGACAGCTGAATGAGAAGAAATCTGATAGGAGAGAACAGTGGACCGTGAGGGAGGGGCACCAGGGCAAGTGATGGGAGGATTATGAGGACCGGGGAGATGGAAGGGGCGGGGGAGGAAGGGGAACAAAGAGCAGTTGCTGGGAGTTACAGAAATGGATGTTCATGCCACCAGGTTGGGTGCTACTGACATGGTATATGAGGCATTCCTCGTCCAAGCTGAGGATGGCCTTATCATTGTAGCAGAGGAGGTCACGGACAGACAGGTCAGAATGGGAATGCATAGTAGAATGCGTGGCCACTGTCAGATACCACCTTTTACAGTGGGCGGAGCAAAGACATTTGACAAAGTCTCGCCAGTGTAGAGGAAACCACACGGGATTACCAGATACAATAGGTGACCCCGACAGACTCACAGGTGTTGCTTCACCTGGAGGGACTGTGTTGGGGTCCTGAAAGGTGTTGAAGGAGGAGATGTAAGGCCAGGTGTAGAACTTGTCTTGCCACAGCTGTTCTGGTGGAAGCGAGACCCTGTAAGGTTTGAGTGTTGATGCAGCCAGCCAGCTGACATGGATAGGTGCCAAAAGGGAGATCAGTGGGGAGGGATGAGTGGACAAGGAAAGGACATAGAGAGCGATACACATTGTACCTGTGCATATGTCAATAAACTTAGCTTTGATTTTACCTGATCCTTATTCAGAGTACATTTATTATCGAAGTATGTGTGCAGTATACAACCCTGAGATTCGCCTTCCCATAGACCGTCATGAAACAAGGAAACGCTATGGAACACGTTCAACAAAGACACCTAATGTACAAATAAGAAACAAATCGTGCAAATGGCAAAAACACAAATATAAAACATCAAACCAGAGTCTTTGAAATGGTCTAGGACTGTTTAGTTCAGTTCCATTTTGTGTTGTGTCATTTGCTGACTGCAGGTCCCAGGGTCAGCCCACCTCGATCAGAATCAGACAAAATAGCAACGTGAACTACAGAGTCCAATCCAATCCATAAACCCTGCCCCAGACCCAGGACTCTGGCACCATCCTCAAACCACACTGATCAAACCCTGCCCCAGACCCAGGACTCTAGCACCATCCTCCAGCAGGCAGGGATGTGATTCAAGATTGTTTATTGTGATCCTTCAGTAAATGTGTGTCAAGAACAACAAAATGATTGTTACTCTGGATCTGATTTTAAAAAAGGATACAGAACACAGTAAACACCATCCACCCTGCTCTGCTGGGGGAGAAGCTGACAGCGATGCAGGTGGATGCTTCCCTGGTATCATGGATTCTTGATTACCTGACTAGCAGACCACAGTATGTGTGCTTGCAACACTGTGTGTCTGACAGAGTGATCAGCAGCACTGGGGCTCCACAGGGGACTGTCTTGTCTCCCTTTCTCTTCACCATTTACACCTCGGACTTCAACTACTGCACAGAGTCTTGTCATCTTCAGAAGCTTTCGGATGACTCTGCCATAGTTGGATGCATCAGCAAGGGAGATGAGGCTGAGTACCGGGCTACGGTAGGAAACTTTGTCACATGGTTTGTCACTTCATCACATGTCACATGGAATTATCTGCAGCTCAATGTGAAAAAGACTAAGGAGCTGGTGGTCGACCTGAGGAGAGCGAAGGTACCAGTGACCCCTGTTTCCATCCAGGGGGTCAGTGTAGACATGGTGGAGGATTACAAATACCTGGGGATACAAATTAACAATAAACTGGATTGGTCAAAGGACACTGAGGCTGTCTACAAGAAGGGTCAGAGCTGTTTCTATTTCCTGAGGAGACTGAGGTCCTTTAACATCTGCCGGACGATGCCGAGGATGTTCTATGAGTCTGTGGTGGCCAGTGCTATCATGTTTGCTGTTGTGTGCTGGGGCAGCAGGCTGAGGGTAGTAGACACCAATAGAATCAACAAACTCATTCGTAAGGCCAGTGAGGTTGTGGGGATGGAACTGGACTCTCTCACTGTGGTGTCTGAAAAGAGGATGCTGTCCAAGTTGCATGCCATCTTGAACAATGTCTCCCATTCACTACATAATGTACTGGGTGGGCACAGGAGTACATTCAGCCAGAGACTCATTCCACCGAGATGCAACACAGAGCGTCATAGGAAGTCATTCCTGCCTGTGGCCATCAAACTTTACAACTCCTCCCTTGGAGGGTCAGACACCCTGAGCCAATAGGCTGGTCCTGGACTTATTTCATAATTTACTGGCATAATTTACATATTACTATTTAACTATTGTTACATACCCCGTAACTGGGTTGCCAAACCAGCAGAAATGGATCACTCAGTTGGAGTCTGGATTACTAGAACTAAGAAAGTTTTATTAAAGAAACAAGCAACACAGTAATCGAAAGGATAATAAATGCAACAGTTCAGCAATGATAAACACACATGTGCACAGAATTAAGATAACAGCATCAATCAAGCTCTATCGTTGTCTAGGGATAAATGACCAAATTTCAAAGTGACACAAAAGTTCAGTCCAATTTAGTTCAGTTCGCAGTAATCGTTGCCATGGCGATGGACGTGGGGGGAGGGAGAGAGAGAACGACTGATCATTCAGAAACGGCTTCCACTCACAGACCGGCGATATTTGCTCACAAGCAGCTTTCGAGCGGGTCCTTTGTGATGTCACCTGAGGTCACCGACTGTGACCCCCTCCTCCAGATGCGGTCAATCCTCTGCAGTGAACCCGGCACCCAAGCGAGGGTGGACACACACCGGGTTCCCGCTGATCGTACCTTTCCACCCTGTGCGTTTAACGTCCGGTACTTCCCACCGACTCGTGAGAGGCGCACCGCTTCCAGGGTCTCGTTACCTCGGGTGTCGTGTGTCTCGCCTTAGCGAACCTGTCCCTTTTTATCCCCCTGCTGGGGTATCGCCTGTCCATCACTTCAAACAGTTCAGGGTTCAAGGGGGGAACCGCTCTGGACAGCTCTCTCTCCTGTCCCTTCATTACACATCTCCAGATGCTGCTTCATTGTTCCTTATCTCTCTCTTGAAGACAGGTGGCAGACCAACTGCTGATCACACAGGACAGCTAACATCTTATCTATGTGTATTCTTGTCACACTATATATGGTTTTATTATCATTTAATTATTTATGGTGCAACTGTAATGAAAACCAATTTCCCCTGGGATCAATAAAGTATGACCATGACTATGACAAAACAATGTTCCTGTACCCTTTGAATGTGGCTAGAGTTAGCTATACACAATTTTTTAATGGCAGTTGGCAGTCCAATTTAAATGTGCATTACTGCTACTAACTGGACGGGAGAGTGGTGTAGGGAACTGGGGGAAACCCCTCACCATTTCTCTTTCAAATCTCCATAGATTGTAAGTAATGAAAGATGATACTGTGGATTAAAGTCACTCCCATAACTTAACTAAGCTTTAAAATGTAAACTATCCACCCCCAAAGATTGCAATGAAGCCTGCATTTGATTTCTTTCAACGTTATATGCTTTGAAATAGTATTTGACAAAACCCACACAACCCAGAATAATGTTTCCAACAAGATATAAGGAATAATTAAGCAGAGTATGCCCAATCCTAAATCGTGTCAAAATAATTCCTCCCCTTCTTGTTTTATCTCCTCCTCCCACATACCTAACAGTTTTATGTATTATGTAAAGGTGTCTCTCCTTATTCCCATTACCCCACAAGTCTTGCCATAATCCTAATTCTTAACCCTACCAACCTCTTGGTTTCTGATTTGCTCAGTGCAAGGTCTATAATCCACAGATGTACTTTTAACAGCTTTTGTAGCTAAACAATCAACCCGCTCATTCCCCTCAACGCCTCTACGTGTAGGAACCATAAGAAGGGACGTGTAAACCAATAGCTTATAGATGAAATAATGTTTGATGAACTTCCAACAGTCAATCCAATCTACAGCGAGAATGACCTGACTCATCAAAACTGAAAAGGAATTTGAACAAATTATAACTTTACGTGGACAATTTCCCCCCCACCCACCTTAAGCCTGGAATTAGTTAGTCTCTGGCAGGGCAGAGTCTCTGTTTCAGAGTCCGTGGACTGCACTATAGGACGTACAGTACTGAAGCGGATGAGAGAGGAGCTAGAGGAATGCACGCGCTCATCTGAACCAATGAGATCACCCGGGCTTTGGAGGCGGGAGTGAAATTATGACTGACAGCATATTCCACCATTGGGTGCTTAGGGACGCGGGGAGCTGCCAAATGTGGTTGCCGAGGAGCAACCTATTCAAATAAGGAGGGTTGGGCTTATGCTTGAGGGCTGGTCCCTGGCGGGTGTTCCGGTTCCTGTCGCCGCCTCCCTGGCAGTCGAGTGACGCTTGTGAGACCATGGTGGCGAAGCAGCGGATCCGTATGGCCAACGAGAAGCACAGTAAAAACATCACCCAGCGCGGCAACGTGGCGCGAAGCACTGTGAGTACACACCGACCCCGGGCTGCCGTCGCCCCTCAACTCCCGGTGTCCCGGTGCCCAAATTCTACTCTGTTTACGTGGCTGTCTGGCAGTTTGCGTGCACTCCGGATTACGTCATGACGCTGCCAGCTGATTGACTTTCGTGGGCCCAAGGTTTTGATTGGTGACCGCTAAAGTCAATACAGTAAAGCTCCTCCTTTTTGTCTTCTCGCGGCCAATTATTTGTAAGGGGGCGGGTCATATGATGCCAGCTCAACGCGGGTGTGAGAGGAGCCCGACGGGAGGATAATGACGGGCAGAGTGAAGGGGTGTGGGGGAGAGTGAAGGGGTGTGTGTGGGGGAGAGTGAAGGGGTGTGGGGTAGAGTGAAGGGGTGTGTGTGGGGGAGAGTGAAGGGGGTGTGGGGGAGAGTGAAGGGTGTGTGTGGGGGAGAGTGAAGGGGTGTGTGGGGGAGAGTGAAGGGTGTGTGTGAGGGAGAGTGAAGGGGTGTGGGGGAGAGTGAAGGGGTGTGTGTGAGGGAGAGTGAAGGGGTGTGTGTGGGGGAGAGTGAAGGGGTGTGTGTGGGGGAGAGTGAAGGGGTGTGTGTGGGGGAGAGTGAAGGGGTGTGTGTGAGGGAGAGTGAAGGGGTGTGTGTGAGGGAGAGTGAAGGGGTGTGGGGGAGAGTGAAGGGGTGTGGGGGAGAGTGAAGGGGTGTGGGGGAGAGTGAAGGGGGGTGTGGGGGAGAGTGAAGGGGTGTGGGGGAGAGTGAAGGGGTGTGTGTGTGGGGGAGAGTGAAGGGGTGTGTGTGGGGGAGAGTGAAGGGGGTGTGGGGGAGAGTGAAGGGGGTGTGAGGGAGAGTGAAGGGGTGTGTGTGGGGGAGAGTGAAGGGGTGTGGGGGAGAGTGAAGGGGGGTGTGGGGGAGAGTGAAGGGGTGTGTGTGGGGGAGAGTGAAGGGGTGTGTGTGGGGGAGAGTGAAGGGGTGTGTGTGGGGGAGAGTGAAGGGGTGTGTGTGAGGGAGAGTGAAGGGGTGTGGGGGAGAGTGAAGGGGTGTGTGTGGGGGAGAGTGAAGGGGTGTGGGGGAGAGTGAAGGGTGTGTGTGAGGGAGAGTGAAGGGGTGTGGGGGAGAGTGAAGGGGTGTGTGTGGGGGAGAGTGAAGGGGTGTGGGGGAGAGTGAAGGGGTGTGGGGGAGAGTGAAGGGGGTGTGAGGGAGAGTGAAGGGGGTGTGAGGGAGAGTGAAGGGGTGTGTGTGAGGGAGAGTGAAGGGGTGTGTGTGGGGGAGAGTGAAGGGGTGTGTGTGAGGGAGAGTGAAGGGGTGTGTGTGAGGGAGAGTGAAGGGGTGTGGGGGAGAGTGAAGGGGTGTGGGGGAGAGTGAAGGGGTGTGGGGGAGAGTGAAGGGGGGTGTGGGGGAGAGTGAAGGGGTGTGGGGGAGAGTGAAGGGGTGTGTGTGTGGGGGAGAGTGAAGGGGTGTGTGTGGGGGAGAGTGAAGGGGGTGTGGGGGAGAGTGAAGGGGGTGTGAGGGAGAGTGAAGGGGTGTGGGGGAGAGTGAAGGGTGTGTGTGAGGGAGAGTGAAGGGGTGTGGGGGAGAGTGAAGGGGTGTGTGTGGGGGAGAGTGAAGGGGTGTGTGTGAGGGAGAGTGAAGGGGTGTGTGTGGGGGAGAGTGAAGGGGTGTGGGGGAGAGTGAAGGGGTGTGGGGGAGAGTGAAGGGGTGTGGGGGAGAGTGAAGGGGGGTGTGGGGGAGAGTGAAGGGTGTGTGTGGGGGAGAGTGAAGGGGTGTGTGTGGGGGAGAGTGAAGGGGTGTGGGGGAGAGTGAAGGGGTGTGGGGGAGAGTGAAGGGGTGTGGGGGAGAGTGAAGGGTGTGTGTGGGGGAGAGTGAAGGGGTGTGTGGGGGAGAGTGAAGGGGGGTGTGGGGGGAGAGTGAAGGGGTGTGTGTGGGGGAGAGTGAAGGGGTGTGTGTGAGGGAGAGTGAAGGGTGTGTGTGAGGGAGAGTGAAGGGGTGTGTGGGGGGAGAGTGAAAGGGTGTGTGTGGAGGAGAGTGAAGGGGTGTGTGGGGGAGAGTGAAGGGTGTGTGTGAGGGAGAGTGAAGGGGTGTGGGGGAGAGTGAAGGGGTGTGTGTGGGGGAGAGTGAAGGGGTGTGTGGGGGGAGAGTGAAGGGGTGTGTGTGGGGCAGAGTGAAGGGGTGTGTGTGAGGGAGAGTGAAGGGGTGTGTGTGAGGGAGAGTGAAGGGGTGTGTCTGGGGGAGAGTGAAGGGGTGTGGGGGAGAGTGAAGGGTGTGTGTGGGGGAGAGTGAAGGGGTGTGGGGGAGAGTGAAGGGGGGTGTGGGGGAGAGTGAAGGGGTGTGTGTGGGGGAGAGTGAAGGGGTGTGTGTGAGGGAGAGTGAAGGGGTGTGGGGGAGAGTGAAGGGGTGTGGGGGAGAGTGAAGGGGTGTGGCGGAGAGTGAAGGGGTGTGAGGGAGAGTGAAGGGGTGTGAGGGAGAGTGAAGGGTGTGTGTGAGGGAGAGTGAAGGGGTGTGTGGGGGGAGAGTGAAAGGGTGTGTGTGGAGGAGAGTGAAGGGGTGTGTGGGGGAGAGTGAAGGGTGTGTGTGAGGGAGAGTGAAGGGGTGTGGGGGAGAGTGAAGGGGTGTGTGTGGGGGAGAGTGAAGGGGTGTGTGGGGGGAGAGTGAAGGGGTGTGTGTGGGGGAGAGTGAAGGGGTGTGTGTGAGGGAGAGTGAAGGGGTGTGTGTGAGGGAGAGTGAAGGGGTGTGTGTGGGGGAGAGTGAAGGGGTGTGGGGGAGAGTGAAGGGGTGTGAGGGAGAGTGAAGGGGGTGTGAGGGAGAGTGAAGGGGGGTGTGGGGGAGAGTGAAGGGGTGTGGCGGAGAGTGAAGGGGTGTGGGGGAGAGTGAAGGGTGTGTGTGAGGGAGAGTGAAGGGGTGTGTGTGGGGGAGAGTGAAGGGTGTGTGGGGGGAGAGTGAAGGGGTGTGTGTGGGGGAGAGTGAAGGGGTGTGTGTGGGGGAGAGTGAAGGGTGTGTGGGGGAGAGTGAAGGGGTGTGGGGGAGAGTGAAGGGGTGTGTGTGGGGGAGAGTGAAGGGGTGTGTGGGGGGAGAGTGAAGGGGTGTGTGTGGGGGAGAGTGAAGGGTGTGTGTGAGGGAGAGTGAAGGGGTGTGTGTGGGGGAGAGTGAAGGGGTGTGTGGGGGGAGAGTGAAGGGGTGTGTGTGGGGGAGAGTGAAGGGGTGTGGGGGAGAGTGAAGGGGTGTGTGTGGAGGAGAGTGAAGGGGTGTGGGGGAGAGTGAAGGGGTGTGTGTGGGGGAGAGTGAAGGGGTGTGGGGGAGAGTGAAGGGGTGTGTGTGGGGGAGAGTGAAGGGTGTGTGTGAGGGAGAGTGAAGGGGTGTGGGGGAGAGTGAAGGGGGTGTGAGGGAGAGTGAAGGGGTGTGGGGGAGAGTGAAGGGGTGTGTGTGGGGGAGAGTGAAGGGGTGTGGGGGAGAGTGAAGGGGTGTGTGTGAGGGAGAGTGAAGGGGTGTGAGGGAGAGTGAAGGGGTGTGTGTGAGGGAGAGTGAAGGGGTGTGTGTGGGGGAGAGTGAAGGGGGTGTGGGGGGAGAGTGAAGGGGTGTGGGGGAGAGTGAAGGGTGTGTGGGGGAGAGTGAAGGGGGTGTGAGGGAGAGTGAAGGGGTGTGGGGGAGAGTGAAGGGGTGTGTGTGGGGGAGAGTGAAGGGGTGTGTGTGGGGGAGAGTGAAGAGGTGTGTGTGGGGGAGAGTGAAGGGGTGTGTGTGAGGGAGAGTGAAGGGGTGTGGGGGAGAGTGAAGGGGTGTGTGGGGGGGAGAGTGAAGGGGTGTGTGTGGGGGAGAGTGAAGGGGTGTGTGTGAGGGAGAGTGAAGGGGTGTGTGTGAGGGAGAGTGAAGGGGTGTGGGGGAGAGTGAAGGGGTGTGTGTGAGGGAGAGTGAAGGGGTGTGGGGGAGAGTGAAGGGGGTGTGAGGGAGAGTGAAGGGGTGTGGGGGAGAGTGAAGGGGTGTGTGTGGGGGAGAGTGAAGGGGTGTGTGTGTGGGGGAGAGTGAAGGGGTGTGTGTGGGGGAGAGTGAAGGGGTGTGTGTGAGGGAGAGTGAAGGGGTGTGGGGGAGAGTGAAGGGGTGTGTGGGGGGGAGAGTGAAGGGGTGTGTGTGGGGGAGAGTGAAGGGGTGTGTGTGAGGGAGAGTGAAGGGGTGTGTGTGAGGGAGAGTGAAGGGGTGTGGGGGAGAGTGAAGGGGTGTGTGTGGGGGAGAGTGAAGGGGTGTGGGGGAGAGTGAAGGGGTGTGGGGGAGAGTGAAGGGGTGTGTGTGGGGGAGAGTGAAGGGGTGTGGGGGAGAGTGAAGGGATGTGGGGGAGAGTGAAGGGGTGTGTGTGGGGGAGAGTGAAGGGTGTGTGTGGGGGAGAGTGAAGGGGGTGTGGGGGAGAGTGAAGGGGTGTGTGTGTGTGGGGGAGAGTGAAGGGTGTGTGGGGGAGAGTGAAGGGTGTGTGGGGGAGATTGACGGGGGGTGTGGGGGAGAGTGAAGGGGTGTGTGTGGGGGAGAGTGAAGGGGTGTGTGTGGAGGAGAGTGAAGGGGTGTGGGGGAGAGTGAAGGGGGGTGTGGGGGAGAGTAAAGGGGTGTGGGGGAGAGTGAAGGGGGTGTGTGAGGGAGAGTGAAGGGGTGTGTGGGGGAGAGTGAAGGGGTGTGGGGGAGAGTGAAGGGGTGTGTGTGGGGGAGAGTGAAGGGGTGTGTGTGGGGGAGAGTGAAGGGGTGTGGGGGAGAGTGAAGGGATGTGGGGGAGAGTGAAGGGGTGTGTGTGGGGGAGAGTGAAGGGTGTGTGTGGGGGAGAGTGAAGGGGGTGTGGGGGAGAGTGAAGGGGTGTGTGTGGGGGAGAGTGAAGGGTGTGTGGGGGAGAGTGAAGGGTGTGTGGGGGAGATTGACGGGGGGTGTGGGGGAGAGTGAAGGGGTGTGTGTGGGGGAGAGTGAAGGGGTGTGTGGGGGAGAGTGAAGGGGTGTGTGTGGAGGAGAGTGAAGGGGTGTGGGGGAGAGTGAAGGGGTGTGTGTGGGGGAGAGTGAAGGGGTGTGTGAGGGAGAGTGAAGGATGTGTCGGGGAGAGTGAAGGGTGTGTGTGGGGGAGAGTGAAGGGTGTGTGTGGGGGAGAGTGAAGGGGTGTGGGGGAGAGTGAAGGGTGTGTGCGGGGAAGAGTGAAGGGGTGTGAGGGAGAGTGAAGGGGTGTGAGGGAGAGTGAAGGGGGTGTGTGAGGGAGAGTGAAGGATGTGTCAGGGAGATTGAAGGTGGGTGTGGGGGGGAGTGAAGGGGGTGTGAGGGAGAGTGAAGGGGTGTGTGGGGGAGAGTGAAGGGGGTGTGGGGGAGAGTGAAGGGTGGGAGTGGGGGAGAGTGAAGGGGTGTGTGGGGGAGAGTGAAGGGGTGTGTGGGGGAGAGTGAAGGGGTGTGTGGGGGAGAGTGAAGGGGTGTGAGGGAGAGTGAAGGGGGTGTGAGGGAGAGTGAAGGGGTGTGAGGGAGAGTGAAGCGGGGTGTGAGGGAGAGTGAAGGGGGGTGTGGGGAAGAGTGAAGGGGTGTGGGGGAGAGTGAAGGGGTGTGTGTGAGGGAGAGTGAAGGGTGTGTCGGGGAGAGTGAAGGGGTGTGAGGGAGAGTGAAGGGGGTGTGAGGGAGAGTGAAGGGGGGTGAGGGGAAGAGTGAAGGGGTGTGGGGGAGGGTGAAGTGGTGTGTGTGAGGGAGAGTGAAGGGTGTGTCGGGGAGTGTGAAGTGGGGTGTGGGGGAGAGTGAAGGGGTGTGTGTGAGGGAGAGTGAAGGGGTGTGTGGGGAGAGTGAAGGGGGTGTGAGGGAGAGTGAAGGGGGGTGTGGGGGAGAGTGAAGGGGGTGTGAGGGAGAGTGAAGGGTGTGTGTGGGGGAGAGTGAAGGGGGTTGTGGGGGAGAGTGAAGGTGGTTGTGGGGGAGAGTGAAGGGGGGTGTGGGGGAGAGTGAAGGGGTGTGAGGGGGTGTGGGAGGGAGATTGACGGGGGGTGTGTGGGAGAGTGAAGGGGGTGTGTGGGGGAGAGTGAAGGGTGTGTGTGGGGGAGAGTGAAGGGGGGTGTGGGGGAGAGTGAAGAGGATGTGTGGGGGAGAGTGAAGGGGTGTGTGGGGGAGAGTGAAGGGGTGTGTGGGGGAGAGTGAAGGGGTGTGTGTGGGGGGAGAGTGAAGGGGGGTGTGAGGGAGAGTGAAGGTGTGTGTCTGGGGGAGAGTGAAGGGGTGTGTGTGGGGGAGAGTGACGGGGGGTGTGGGGGAGAGTGAAGGGGTGTGTGTGGGGGCGAGTGAAGGGGTGTGTGTGGGGGAGAGTGAATGTGGGTGTGGGGGAGAGTGAAGGGGTGTGGGGCAGATTGACGGGGGGTGTGGGGGAGAGTGAAGGGTGTGTGTGAGGGAGAGTGAAGGGGTGTGTGTGGGGGAGAGTGAAGGGGTGTGTGTGGGGGAGAGTGAAGGGTGTGTGGGGGAGAGTGAAGGATGTGTGGGGGAGAGTGAAGGGTGTGTGCGGGGGAGAGTGAAGGGTGTGTGCGGGGGAGAGTGAAGGGTGTGTGCGGGGAAGAGTGAAGGGGTGTGAGGGAGAGTGAAGGGGTGTGAGGGAGAGTGAAGGGGGTGTGTGAGAGAGAGTGAAGGATGTGTCAGGGAGATTGAAGGTGGGTGTGGGGGGGAGTGAAGGGGGTGTGAGGGAGAGTGAAGGGGTGTGTGGGGGAGAGTGAAGGGGGTGTGGGGGAGAGTGAAGGGTGGGAGTGGGGGAGAGTGAAGGGGTGTGGGGGAGAGTGAAGGGGTGTGTGGGGGAGAGTGAAGGGGTGTGTGGGGGAGAGTGAAGGGGTGTGAGGGAGAGTGAAGGGGTGTGAGGGAGAGTGAAGCGGGGTGTGAGGGAGAGTGAAGGGGGGTGTGAGGGAGAGTGAAGGGGGGTGTGAGGGAGAGTGAAGGGGGGTGTGGGGAAGAGTGAAGGGGTGTGGGGGAGAGTGAAGGGGTGTGTGTGAGGGAGAGTGAAGGGTGTGTCGGGGAGAGTGAAGGGGTGTGAGGGAGAGTGAAGGGGGTGTGAGGGAGAGTGAAGGGGGGTGAGGGGAAGAGTGAAGGGGTGTGGGGGAGGGTGAAGGGGTGTGTGAGGGAGAGTGAAGGGTGTGTCGGGGAGTGTGAAGTGGGGTGTGGGGGAGAGTGAAGGGGTGTGTGTGAGGGAGAGTGAAGGGGTGTGTGGGGAGAGTGAAGGGGGTGTGAGGGAGAGTGAAGGGGTGTGTGGGGGAGAGTGAAGGGGGTGTGAGGGAGAGTGAAGGGTGTGTGTGGGGGAGAGTGAAGGGGGTTGTGGGGGAGAGTGAAGGTGGTTGTGGGGGAGAGTGAAGGGGGGTGTGGGGGAGAGTGAAGGGGTGTGAGGGGGTGTGGGATGGAGATTGACGGGGGGTGTGTGGGAGAGTGAAGGGGGTGTGTGGGGGAGAGTGAAGGGTGTGTGTGGGGGAGAGTGAAGGGGGGTGTGGGGGAGAGTGAAGAGGATGTGTGGGGGAGAGTGAAGGGGTGTGTGGGGGAGAGTGAAGGGGTGTGTGGGGGAGAGTGAAGGGGTGTGTGTGGGGGGAGAGTGAAGGGGGGTGTGAGGGAGAGTGAAGGTGTGTGTCTGGGGGAGAGTGAAGGGGTGTGTGTGGGGGAGAGTGACGGGGGGTGTGGGGGAGAGTGAAGGGGTGTGTGTGGGGGAGAGTGAAGGGGTGTGTGTGGGGGAGAGTGAATGTGGGTGTGGGGGAGAGTGAAGGGGTGTGGGGGAGATTGACGGGGGGTGTGGGGGAGAGTGAAGGGTGTGTGTGGGGGAGAGTGAAGGGGTGTGTGTGGGGGAGAGTGAAGGGGTGTGTGTGGGGGAGAGTGAAGGGGTGTGTGTGGGGGAGAGTGAAGGGTGTGTGGGGGAGTGAAGGGGTGTGTGTGTGGGGGAGAGTGAAGGGGTGTGGGGGAGATTGACGGGGGTTGTGGGGGAGAGTGAAGGGTGTGTGTGAGGGAGAGTGAAGGGGTGTGTGTGGGGGAGAGTGAAGGGGGTGTGGGGAAGAGTGAAGGGGGTGTGGGGGAGAGTGAAGGGGGTGTGGGGGAGAGTGAAGGGGGTGTGGCGGACAGTGAAGGGGTGTGGGGCAGAGTGAAGGGGTGTGTGTGGGGGAGAGTGAAGGGGTGTGGGGGAGAGTGAAGGGGGGTGTGGGGGAGAGTGAAGGGGTGTGTGTGGAGGAGAGTGAAGGTGGGTGTGGGGGAGATTGACGGGGGGTGTGAGGGAGAGTGAAAGGGTTTGTGGGAGAGTGAAGGGGGTTGTGATGGATAGTGAGGGGGGTGTCGGAGTGTGAGGGTGGTGATGGCGAGTGAAGGGGGGTTTCTTGGGAGGGCAAGGGGAATGCCAGTTAGTGACGGGAACGGGAAGGGGGAGGGGTACGGGGGGGATGCCCGATAATGACGGAAAGATGAGGGAGTTGGGCGTGCCAGATAAGAACAGAGGGGTAAGGTGGAGGGTGACAGCGGGGGAAAGGTGTGAGGTTGGAGAGTGATGCAGGGGCAATGGTTGGGTTGTCGGAGTGTGACAGGAGTGGAAAGGGGGATTTTCTGGAGAGTGACAGGGGAGTGGGAAGGGGGTTTTCTGTTGAGTGGTGGATAGGATAGGTAAGGGGGTTGCTGGTGAGTGACAGTTGAGGGCAAGAGGGATATAGAAACATAGAAAATAGGTGCAGGAGTAGGCCATTCGGCCCTTCGAGCCTGCACCGCCATTTATTATGATCATGGCTGATCATCCAACTCAGAACACCGCCCCAGCCTTCCCTCCATACCCCCTGACCCCCGTAGCCACAAGGGCCATATCTAACTCCCTCTGAAATATAGCCAATGAACTGGCCTCAACTGTTTCCTGTGGCAGAGAATTCCACAGATTCGCCACTCTCTGTGTGAAGAAATTTTTTCTAATCTCGGTCCTAAAAGGCTTGCCCTCTATCCTCAAACTGTGACCCCTCGTTCTGGACTTTCCCAACATCGGGAACAATCTTCCTGCATCTAGCCTGTCCAATCCCTTTAGGATTTTATACATTTCAATCAGATCCCCCCTCAATCTTCTAAATTCCAACGAGTACAAGCCCAGTTCATCCAGTCTTTCTTCATATGAAAATCCTGCCATCCCAGGAATCAATCTGGTGAACCTTCTCTGTACTCCCTCTATGGCAAGGATGTCTTTCCTCAGATTAGGGGACCAAAACTGCACACATTACTCCAGGTGTGGTCTCACCAAGGCCTTGTACAACTGCAGTAGTACCTCCCTGCTCCTGTACTCGAATCCTCTTGCTATAAATGCCAGCATACCATTCGCATTTTTCACCGCCTGCTGTACCTGCATGCCCACTTTCAATGACTGGTGTATAATGACACCCAGGTCTCGTTGCACCTCCCCTTTTCCTAATCGACCACCATTCAGATAATAATCTGTTTTCCTATTTTTGCCACCAAAGTGGATAACTTCATATTTATCCACATTAAATTGCATCTGCCATGAATTTGCCCACTCACCCAACCTATCCAAGTCACCCTGCATCCTCTTAGCATGCTCCTCACAGCTAACACTGCCACCCAGCTTCGTGTCATCCGCAAACTTGGAGATGCTGCATTTAATTCCTTCATCCAAGTCATTAATATATATTGTAAACAACTGGGGTCCCAGCACTGAGCCTTGCGGTACCCCACTAGTCACCGCCTGCCATTCTGAAAAGGTCCCGTTTATTCCCACTCTTTGCTTCCTGTCTGCTAACCAACTCTCCACCCACACCAATACCTTACCCCCAATACCGTGTGCTTTAAGTTTGCACACTAATCTGTGTGGGACCTTGTCAAAAGCCTTCTGAAAATCCAAATATACCACATCCACTGGTTCTCCCCTATCCACTCTACTAGTTACATCCTCAAAAAATTCTATGAGATTCGTCAGACATGATTTTCCTTTCACAAATCCATGCTGACTTTGTCCGATCATTTCAGCGCTTTCCAAATGTGCTGTTATCACATCCTTGATAACTGACTCTAGCAGTTTCCCCACCACCGATGTTAGGCTAACCAGGCTATAATTCCCCGGTTTCTCTCTCCCTCCTTTTTTAAAAAGTGGAGTATGTTAGAAAATAAGGGGAAAGGGGATGCTGGCGAGGAGTGGGGGTTTGGTGTTATAGAGTAATGGGTAGGGGGAAGGATGGCTGGCTGAAGAGCGACACGGGGGAAGAGGGGGTAGTGCTGGAGAGTGATGGGAATGGGGGTGGTGATGCAGAGGGGAAAGGCGGCTGTAGAATGACAGATGGGAAAGGAGTGTTTGGTGGAGGGGCGAGTGGATGTGGTGCTGGGGAGTGATGGAGGGTGTCGGGAGAGTGATGGCTGAGGGGAAAGGGGGTGGGTGATGGAAAGGGGGAGGTGGCTGGAGTGGATCTTGAGAGTGTGGAGCGAGCTGCAAGCACAGGTGGTGCATGCGATTTTTAAGGTCACTTTGGATAGGCACATGGATGGTAGGGTTAGGGAGGCTATGATCTGGGTGTGAGTCGATGGGAGTAGGTACTGGTTTGGCACAGACTGGATGATATGAAGGGGTTGTTTCTGTGCTGAACTTTTCTATGATTGCATGAAACCTCCCTAACAGGGTTAGGTGGTTAATGCTGCCCTTTCTGGGTGGGTCTTTGAGGATACCACCTGTTACGTACCCTGTAACTGGGTTGCCAAACCAGCAGAAGTGGACCACTTAGTTGGAGTCTGGTTTAACAGAAACTACTGAAGTTTTATTAAAGAAATAAGTAACACAGTGCTCTAATCGTAAGGATATAAATGCAACAGGTTAGCAATGATAAAACACACATGTACACAGAACTAGGGTAATAGGAATCAATCAAGCTCTATCGCAGTCTAGGGGTAAAATGATCAGTCTCAAGTGACGCAGAGTTCAGTTCGCAGTAATCGCTGTTGTGCTGTTGGGGGGAGAGAGAGAGAGATATGCAAATCTGATTCAGCAGACCTTTGATGTTCTTCGCAGTTGGCTTTCAGGGGGGCCCTTTTTTTTATGTCTTCTGTGGTCACCGACTGTGATCCCTCCGTTCCGGATACGACCGTTCTTCCACGGTGAATCCAGCACCCAGGCAAGGGCGGACGCACACACCAGGTTCCCGCCGATCGTACCTTTTCACCCTGTGCGTCTATGGTCGGTCCTGCAACCAGACCCCCAAACTTCCACCAACTTGTGGGGGCACACCGCTTCCAGGGTCTCGTTATCTCGTGGTGTCATGGTGTCTGTTGCCTTAGCGAACCTGTTCCTTTTATCCCCCTGCTGGGGTATCGCCTGTCCATCAAACTTCAAACAGTTCAGGTTCAAAGCCACCGGTCTGACAATACTCGGAACTGTGTCTCTTTTCGTTAATCCCTCTCGTCTCCCATTAACATTTCTGAATGTTTCCCCATTGTCTCTCTTATCTCTCTAATCAGCATCAATCTTCTGATAACTTGGTCTTTTGTCACACCCCTATCCTTCAAAGGGTTTTTACCGGGGTAAAAATTATAGGCATGAATACACTATTAGATACACACAAATATGCAGGTTCATCAGCTATTGGCTAATACAGAGAATTTTAAGTTGTCAACACCTTGACAGACAGTCAGCAATCACATTTTCTGTTCCTCTTATATGTGTCATTTTAATAATCCTCTAAGACCAGGCTCCAACTTAGCAAACTTCATAGTGGCCAAAAACACGAATGAGTTGTGATCAGTGTAACTTCTCAGTGGTTTTCATCCTGGACACGGGTAATAAGGGTGGTCCCACACCAACTTAGCGTTCTTTGGCAAGGGCTTAGTAAGAGGGTGGGTAATATCCGCAAAGTTTTTTTTGCAAAACTTCCGATAGTACCTCACCATCTCCAAGAACCTTCTCAGGGCTCTCTTGTCTGTCGGGGTGGGGACTTCATAGATAGCCCGCACCTTAGCTTTCATCAGAGCCAGCTGCCCCTGTCCTACCACAAATCCTATATAAGTGACCTTCGCGTGGCCGAATTCACTTTTTGCGAGGTTCACTGTCAGGCTGGCTTCAAACACCTGTTTAAACAGTGCCACAATGTGCTCCTCCCACGTGTCACTCCAGACCACTACATCGCCAATATACGCTTCTGCGTTCTTTAGCCCTTTTGTCACTGAATTAATCATCCTATAGGGGTGTTGCTCACTAGGCTGACCTGATGTGACAACAACACCTTGTCCTGGCTCTTTGCATCGCCTCAGGACATCTGGACATACGTGTGCGTGCTGTTTAATTAGCTCTCTTAGCAGGTCACTTTGTTCGGGGATTAAGGGAGAGACCTTATCAGCAATGCTGGCCAAAACAATAGACTTCTCCCATCTGGTCGGCACCATACTTATCTTTTCAAAATGGGTTTTCCCCTTATCAGGTGGCACACTAGCCTCATTAATTTTCGTGATAACACTGACTAGGTCTGTTCGCCTATCGTGGCAAGCTGTTAGCATATCAATAAGCTGTGTTGGCTCACATCTACAATAGGCAATAGCATCCTTCCTCCTGTGCTGCCAGTAAAACTCTTTCACGATTCCGCCGACTGTTTTCCTCCCCCCAAAATGTCCACCGAGGGGTATCTTGTGGGTCAGGTTAAGAATCTCATCCCCATAAATTTTTGGCACCACCCCCCATTCCTCATCTGCGGGCACAGTACTTGGTCTCCATTTCTTACTTAGTACTCCCTCCTCCACATAATAGCCCACTGGCTCCCTTTTTAATTCTGCTTTGGAGAGAGCTGTCTCTGTCAAAACCATCAGCTCCTCGTCTCGCTCCTGTGCCTGTACAAATTCCTTCCTTGCTAATGATAAATCTACCTTAATTTCCATTTCACTACGCTGCTCCTCACTTTCTAACCCCTTCTGATACAAGGCTGGTAAAAACGTCTCAGCCAAATCTATATTTACTTCGGCAGCCTTTCTAGACACACGCCGAGTCACTGCGCAAACGGGATAAACCTGTGAGTCCATGGGCGGGGCCTCAATCCTGGCAGGCTGGCTTGTCAATCTTACTGCTGGGTACACCTCACCGCCGGCGAGGTCATTACTGAGTAAGACCTCCACGTCTTTCATCGGTAGTTTGGGCCTCACCCCGATCGTGACCGGTCCAGAGACCAAGTCGCTTTTTAGGTGTATCTGGTGCAAAGATACTGCTTCAGTCCCTTTCCCAATGCCTTTTATCACACTGACCTCCCCAGTCTGGGTCTCTGAACTAAAGTCTAACACACTCTCTAAGATCAGTGACTGACAAGCTCCAGTCTCTCTCCAGATCCGCACTGGAACTGGGTTTGACCCCTCTTTCACTGACACCAATCCGGCTGAAATAAACTTCTTGCGCCCTTCCTGAACTTTATCAGACCTCTTCTCCCCTAGCAGTTTGTTTGCCAGCTCAATACAGCTAGTCAGAACCGTCGTTTTTCCTTTCCCTGTTTCCTTCTTTGGGGCAAAGCACCTGGACGCAAAGTGACCGGCTTTCCCACAATTATAGCATACGACCCCAGGAGACTTCCTACCAAACTGCTCCCGGTCTTCCTTATCCTTCTCACTAGTCCCCGGCTTAGTTTCTGACTTTTCTGGTGGACTCTCTCCGCCCTCTTGACTACCTTTCTGGTAGCTTTTACTCAGGGTAAACTTCGCTTTGTGCGTTAACGCGTATTCATCCGCTAACTTAGCAGTTGCGGCTAAGGTTTCTGCCTCTTTCTCATCTAGATAGGGCCTCATACCTTCAGGGACACAACCTTTAAACTGCTCAATCAGTATTAGCTGTAGCAGTCTGTCATAATCCCCATTGACCCCTTTCGAGGCGCACCAACGCTCACAATACATCTGCACTCACGG
This sequence comes from Mobula birostris, assembly GCF_030028105.1. Classification (NCBI taxonomy): domain Eukaryota; kingdom Metazoa; phylum Chordata; class Chondrichthyes; order Myliobatiformes; family Myliobatidae; genus Mobula; species Mobula birostris. Next base: position 98,799,707 of record NC_092374.1, read on the forward strand.
GCAAACTCTAAATACGTGCGGCCCCACTGCTTCCTCACATTCCGGAACCTCTGCCGGTATGCCTCTGGGACCAACTCATAAATCCTGAGTATCGCCTCTTTCACCACATCATACCTCTGGGCATCTTCTGTGGACAAGGCCGAGTAAGCTTGCTGGGCTTTTCCTTTAAGTACGCCCTGAAGCAAAACAGCCCACTTATCCCTCGGCCAGTCCTGACTTGCAGTGACTTTTTCAAAATGGAGAAAGTACCGATCAACTCAAATGGGGGAACCAGCCTAACCTCCTGGGTTGCCCTGAACCCTCCACCTTGGTTCGGCATGGGCCCCTGCGCTAGCGTCATCCTTAACTTCTCCAGCTGAAATTCCCTTTCCCTCTGTTTCTCTCTCTCTTGTCGTTCTAACTGCTTCTCTTCTCGTTCTAACTGCCTGTCCCTCTCTTCTCGTTCCAGCTGTTTTACCCGGAACTCGTGCTCGAGTCTCAATTTTTCAATCTGCAGCTGTACTGCTTCTCCACCAGGTTTGCCCATAGATACCACCTCCAGCTCCCCTTGGGGAAACACACCTTTAGATACATAATGCTCCATGATTGCTCTGTGCATCTCCGCTCTCTTCATTGTCGACTTCCCATAAAAAGATTCAACCGTTTGGCAACAGTTGCCAACTCTGATTTCCGGGCATCCTCTAATGCCTCCAAGGTTGGCGCTTTTAGAAATTCCTCAATCTCTATTTCTGCTGTTTGCCCTTTCTTTCTTTTGGGAATTTTAACCCAATCAATTTACCCAGTCCCAAATTTGGCATTCAAAATCCTGGACGAGCCCCCACTTATGTTACGTACCCCGTAACTGGGTTGCCAAACCAGCAGAAATGGACCACTTAGTTGGAGTCTGGTTTAACAGAAACTAATAAAGTTTTATTAAAGAAATAAGTAACAGTACTTTAATCGTAAGGATATAAATGCAACAGGTTAGCAGTGATAAAACACATGTACACAGAACTAGGGTAATAGGAATCAATCAAGCTCTATCGCAGTCTAGGGGTAAAATTATCAGTCTCAAGTGATGCAGAGTTCAGTTCAGCTTAGTACAGTTCGCAGTAATCGCTGTTGTGCCGTTGGAGAGGGAGATATGCAAATCTGATTCAGCAGACCTTTGATGTTCTTCGCCGTTGGCTTTCGGGCGGGCCCTTTTTTTATGTCTTCTGTGGTCACCAACTGTGATCCCTCCGTTCCGGATACGACCATTCTTCCGCGGTGAACCCGGCACCCAGGCAAGGGCGGGCACACACACCAGGTTCCCGCCGATCGTACTTTTTCACCTTGTGCATCTATGGTCGGTTCCCGCGACAGACCTCCAAACTCCCACCAACTTGTGGGGTCACACCGCTCTTCCAGGGTCTCGTGATCTCGTGGTGTCTGTCGTGCCTTAGCGAACCTGTTCTTTTTATCCCCCTGCTGGGGTATCGCCTGTCCATCAAACTTCAAACAATTCAGGTTCAAAGCAATCAGTCTGTCAATATCTGAAATGTGTTTCTTTCCCGTTAATCTCTCTCTTCTCTCATTAACATTTTGAATGTTTCTTCATTGTCTCCTTTATCTCTCTCATCAGCATCAATCTTCTGATAACTTGGTTTATCGTCACACACCCGACAGTGGAAACCCATGGGTTGGGAGTATTAAGATGTTCAGAAGTTGGCCAGCAGGTTGGAGCACAGGGTCACTTAGATTCTTGACAAGTCAGGCCGTCAAAAGTTGTGGGTGAGAAGACAGGAGAATGGGGTTGAGAGTGACAATAAATCAGCCACGATAGAATAGCAGAGCAGACTCGATGGGATGAATGGCCTAATCCTGCTACTGCCTCATGGTCTTTATGGTGGTAGTACACCTCAGTGAATTGGGAACAGGCAGTGGCGCTCACTGAGAGTGGTGGTGGGGAGAGGTGGACAAAGGAAACACTCACCTTCCAGCCTCTGCCTCTTGGCCAACTTGCCGCGCTCCCTGCGCCTGCTGTACCAGGGAAAACACTTAAGTACGTCCACACCCATCACCGGCCTGTCAGCGAGCCGTGTCCTGCAACAAGGTGGGGTCAGCATACTCCTCTGCTGTCCCTCAGCCACACTCCTCCTCCATCTGGCCCCTTCCCTCACACACCCTCCCCCACCCTAAATGTCCGTCTTTAGCTTGAATTTCTGTGGGGTGCCCTGACGTGATGAAAATTGCCAATTAGCTTTATAGAATAATAGGGCACTGCAGCCATCGACCTGCAACTGGACCATAGACCTCCATACCTCTCCCATCCATGTCCCTATCAAAACTTCTCTTCAGTGCTTAATCAAACCCGCATCTACCACTTCGCCGTTGACAGCTTGATCCACACCCGCACCACCCTCTGAGTGATCTTTATTTCTGTGTTTTCTAACCATTGGACTTTGCTTAATGTTAGAAGCTGTTCTCTGTTGCCCAGCCTCTGTGCAGTGTAACATGGAGAGGATGATCTCCAGGGGACCATTTCCGTATCAATCATCTTCTATCACCTGTCAAAATTGAACTAGGGTATATAAACCATGGTGTCGAGAGGCACAGTCGGCTCCTTCACTGTCCTTTCCAGTTCTGCCCACCCTGCAATCACATCACTTCACCGGTCTGTTGCTGTGCCCTTGTCAACACCAACCCTAATGCACAGAAACACCAATGCCCAGGACGTGAAAAGTCTGCAGAAAGTGGTGGGTAACAGGATAAGGGGCACTATCACAGGGAAGCATCACAGAGCCCTGCCCTCCAGGCCATGCTCTCTTCTTACTGCTCCTCACAGACAGGAGGTACAGCAACCTCAGGTCCCACACCAGGTTTAGGAACAGCTATTACCCTCGATCCATCAAGGATGCCTTCACTCATCTCAGTTCACAACCTACAGACTCTCTTTCAAGGACTCTACAACTCATGTTCTCAGTACTTTTTTATTTGCACATTGGTTGTTTGTCAGTCTTTGTTTACATATAGTTTTTCATAAATTCAATTCTTATTTTTCTTTGAATGCCTGCAAGAAAATGAATCTCAAGGTGGTACATGATAACATGTATGTACCTTGACAATACATTATTGTGACCTGCTTCCCTTGTTCTGCTTCTGAAAATCATTCACTTCAAATCCGGCTGTGCTGTCCAAACCTGTGCTCTATCCCCATCATCCATCGGACACTCTAATGTCAACAGACCTGGCCTGTCTACAGCCTCTGTCTCCCACGTCTCTGAGATACCCTCTCACACTCACAGCCTGAGAGGACTCTGCTTCCAAGTTCTCCTCGTCTGTCCCCTCACCTGTCTCTATCCTGGCATTTCTTCCCTAAGCATCCTGGCACTCTCCCCCTTTACAGTTTAAACTATTTAATCAAAGTTTTGATCAGTTTTCCTGCTACTATCTTCAGTATCAGGTTTAGCATCACTGGTATATGTTGTGAAATTTGTTAACTTTGCAGCAGCAGTTCAATGCAATTTATAATAATGGAGAAGATAACTGAGTTACAATAAGTATATGGGTGATGGAATCACTGCTCCTCGAAGATGTCATGTACATTGATGGAACTGACTAATTTTACAACTCTCCAGTTTACTTCGATCCTGTACAGTAGCCTCTCCCCCCTCCCCCGCAAATCCCATACCAGAGGGTGATGCAGCCAGTCAGAATGCTCTCCACGGTATATCTGTGGAAGTTTGTGTGTTTGAGTTGACAAATTAAATCTCCTCAAACTCCAAAGGAAATATAGCTGCTGTCTTGCCTTTCTTGCTGCATCGATATGTTGGGTCCAAGTTAGATCAGCAGAAATACTGACACCCAGGAACTTGAAATTGCTCACTCTCTCTACTTCTGATCCTTCTGAGGATTGGTTCGTGTTCTCTTGTCTTTCCCTTCCTGAAGTTCACATTCAGCTTTTTGGTCTTACTGACATCGAGCGCAAGGTTGTTGTTGTGACACCACTCATCTAGTTCTATATCTATCTCCTGTATGCCCGCTCGTCTCCATCTGAGATTCTTCCAGCGATGGTTACATTAAAATTAATGTGGTATAGTGCCAGTGAGATGTCTGGGCAGGGTTTGACAATAAAAACCATAAAGCCACAAAGTACAGGAGCAGAATTAAGCCATTCAGCTCATCGAGTCTGCTCCACAATACAATTATCCCTGATTTCTTTTTTCACCCCATTCTCCCCATAACCCTTCACCTGTTACCATTCACAAACCATTCAATCTCTGCCTTAAATACACCCAATGACTCCACAGCTGTCTGTGGCAATAATTCCAGATTCACCTCCCTCTGGCTAAAGAAACTGCTCCACATTTCTGTTCTAAAGGAACAGCCCTTTATTTTGAGGCAGAGATCCCAGTCACGTTAGTGTGTAGGATGGGTCTGAGTGGTGCAATCTGGCCCTGTCGGTGTGCAGTGGGACTTGGTGGTTGGACTTAGTCAATTGGCATTGGTGGGGTGGGAGGAGTTGCCTGGCTGCCCATGTCCACACTAACAGTCTGTGTGGTTTTCCAGCGGCCCCTGCAGGAGGAGAAGGCCCCAGTCGCTCCCTGGTTGTTGGCTCTCTTCGTGTTTGTGGTGTGTGGATCAGGTGGGTGTCTCACTTCTACCTATTTGGTGTCGGCAGTGAAGAATGCATTATGACTGATATGCACAGACTGGTCAGCCTGCCCATTGAGCTTGTGGGGGGAGCTCTCCAATCAGTCTCATTCCTCTGTTCTCTCCCCTCTACCTCCTCGGTTATTCATCTTGATCCCCTTTTGGAGGAGAAAAACTCCATTATCAGATTTGTTTCAATAAAATGATTCACTTTAATAAGATCAGAGGAATCTTGAGTTGTTGGGCTTCCCCAGTTGCCATTGAGAGATTATGGTCTGTCTAGGCCTTTCACTATTTGATAGGTTTAATAGCATAAGATATAGGAGCAGAAATAGGCTATTCCGCCCGTCGAGTCTGTTCTGCCATTCCATCGTGGCTGATCCAATTCTTCCAGTCATCCCCACTCCCCTGCCTTTACCACACCCTTTGATGCCCTGGCTAATCAAGAACCTATCTATCTCTGCCTTGACTTGGCCTCCACAGCCACTCATGGCCACAAATTCCACAGATTTACCACCCTCTGACTAAAGTAATTTCTCTGCATCTCTGTTCTAAATGGACATTCTTCTATCCTGAACTCATACCCTCTTGTCCTAGACTCCCCTACCATGGGAAATAACTTTGCCATATCTAATCTGTTCAGGTCTTTTAACATTTGGAATGTTTCTATGAGATCCCCCTCATTCTCCTGAACTCCAGGGAATACAGCCCAAGAGCTGCCAGACATTCCTCATACAGTAACCCTTTCATTCCTGGAATCATTTTTGTGAATCTTCTCTGAACCCTCTCCAATCTCAGTATATCCTTTCTAAAATAGGAGCCCAAAACTGCACACAATACTCCAAGTGTGGTCTTACGAGTGCCTCATAGAGCCTCTACATCACATCTCTGCTCTTATATTCTTAACCTCTGGAAAAGAATGCCAACATTGCATTTGCCGCCTTCACCACCAACTCAACCTGGAGGTTAATCTTTAGGGCATCCTGCACAAGGACTACCAAGTCCCTTTGCATCTCTGCATTTTGAATTCTCTCTCCATCTAAATAATAGTCTGCCTGTTTATTTCTTTGACCATACACTTTCCCACTTTTGTATTTTTGTATTTCATTTGCCACTTCTTTACCCATTCCCCTAAACTATCTGTCTCTCTGCAGCCTCTCTGTTTCCTCAACACTACCTGTTCCTCCACCTATCTTTGTATCATTGGCAAACTTAGCCACAAATCCATTAATCCCATAGTCCAAATCATTAACATAAATCGTAAAAAGCTGTGGTCCCAACACCGACCCCTGTGGAACTCCACTGGTAACCAGCAGCCAGTCAGAATAGGATCTCTTTATTCCCACTCTCTGTTTTCTGACGATCAGCCAATGCTCCACCCATGCTAGTAACTTCCCTATAATGGGCTATTATCTTGCTAAGTAGCCTCTTGTGCGGCACCTTGTCAAAGGCCTTCTGGAAATCCAAGTACATCACGTCCACTGCATCTTCTTTGTCTACCCTGCTTATAATTTCCTCAAAAGTTGCAGTAGGTTAGTCAGGCAGGATTTTCCTTTCAGGAAACCATGCTGGCTTTGGCCTATTTTGTCATGTGCCTCCAGGTACTTTATAATCTCATTCCTAACTATCGATTCCAACAACTTCCCAACCACTGATGTCAGGCTAACAGGTTTATAGTTCCTTTCACTCGTTTCAATGAGATTCCCTCCTCATTCTTCCATACTCCAGCGAGTGCAGGCCCCAAGCCATCAAATGATCTTCATGCATTAACCCTTTCATTCCCGGCATCATTCTCATGAACACCTATCCTGTACATATTTCCATTTCTGTGAGAGATTTCCAAGTTCCCTTGTCATTCCAGAATCCCTGGCTCTGTCATTCTCAGAATTCCCATTCTAAGTGTCAGCTAGTTTGTACAGGGTATCAGTTTGCTTTAAAGGTCTTTGGTTTTGTCATTGGTAACAGTGTGGTGTGGAGGTGGGACAGGGGGCAGTGGCTGCTGGAGTTGGAGCAGCATCTTCAGCTGCTGATGATTAAGAGTCAGACTCACAGGTCCTTTGGCCCAACTGCTCCGTGCCAACCAAGATTCCCGATGACGGGCCCATTTATAAAGAATAGCTTTATTTGTCACATGTACATCAAAACATACAGTGAAATATGATGTTTGCATCAACGACCACACAGTCCGAGGATGTGCTGAGGGCAGCCGCAAGTATTGCCCCCTTCCGATACCAACATAGCAACCCCACAACTCACTATCCCGAACCCCTACGTCTTCGGAAGGTAGGAGGAAACTGGAGCACCCGGAGAAAACCCACGTGGTCACGGGGAGAACAGGCAAATTCCTTACAGATAAGGATGGAAATTGAACCCTCCGACCATTAACAAAGGGGATGGTGAACCCCAGGCTGGGAATTCCTGTTCTAAACTTTTCCCATCACGTTCCTGGCCAAGTACACTTTGAATGTTGTTAATGTACCTGCTTCAACCTTTAAATTCCCTTTTTCAATATTTTTTATTAATTTCTACATAGAAGAATACAGAGTACAAGAAGATATATACTATAGGTAAAAGAAATACCATATACATTATATTTGAATCACACTTGCGACCTCATTGCCCTATATTCATGTAAATTAAATTAAATTGTAATATTGAAATATAATTTATTATACAAAAAAAAAGAATCTAAGCCCACTACTAAGATCGAAGCTGTTTGGTAAAGAAAGAAAAAGGGAAAAAAAAACCTTATCATATAGTGAAATATGTTATTAGCCAACATCTGTACTTTAACAGCAAATCAAAGGTTTTGAAAATAGTTCAAAAATGGTACCCACAATGTTTGAAAGTCTTGGCTAAATTCAGACATTGAACAACGAATCTTCTCTAAATTTAAGCATGGCATGACATAACATCACGTAACGATTGAGCGTGAGTAGGCAGAACGACATCCTTCCATTTAAACAAGATTGCCCTCCTAGCTGTAAGAGAAGTAAATGCCAAAATGTGCAAATCAGGTGTCTCCATAATAATATCTTTTCCTCCAACAATACCGAACAAGGCAGTCAAAGGGTCAGGCTTAAAATTTACTTTGAAAAATACATAGAAAGTTTGGAATACTTCCTTCCAGTATTTTTCAAGACTCAGGCATGTCCAAAACATATGAATTAGTGAAGCTTCTCCATTGTTACATCTATCACAATAGGGAGTAATAAAAATGAGATAGCTTATCCTTAAACACGAGGAATTCTGCAGATGCTGGAATTTCAAGCAACACACATAAAAATTGCTGGTGAACACAACAGGCCAGGCAGCATCTATAGGAAGAGGTACAGTCAACGTTTCAGGCCGAGACCCTTCGTCAGGACTAACTGAAGGAAGAGTTAGTAAGAGGTTTGAAAGGGGGAGGGGAAGATCTGAAATGATAGGAGAAGGCAGGAGGGGGAGGGATGGAGCCAAGAGCTGGACAGGTGATTGGCAAAAGGGATATGAGAGGATCATGGGACAGGAGGCCTAGGGAGAAAGAAAGGGGGGGTGCCAGAGGATGAGCAAGGAGTATAGTGAAAGGGACAGAGGGAGAAAGAGAGGGGGGGGGGGGAAATAAATAAATAAATAACGGATGGGGTACAAAGGGGAGGTGGTGTAGACCCGATGCAGGCTGGGAGACCGTTTCGCTGAACACCTATGCTCTGTCCGCCAGAGAAAGCAAGATCTCCCAGTGGCCACACATTTTAATTCCATGTTCCATTCCCATTCTGATATGGCTATCTACAGCCTCCTCTACTGTCAAGATGAAGCCACACTTAGGTTGGAGGAACAACACCTTATATTCCGTCTGGGTATCCTCCAACCCGATGGCATGAACATTGACTTCTCTAACTTCCGTTAATGCCCCACCTCCCCTTCGTACCCCATCTGTTATTTATCTATCTCTCTCTCTTTGTCTCTCTCTCTCTCTCTCTGTCTCTCTTTCTTTTTTCTCCCTCTGTCCCTCTCACTATACTCCTCGCCCATCCTCTGGGCTCCCCCCCCCCTTCCTTCTCCCTAGGCCTCCCGTCCCATGATCCTCTCATATCCCTTTTGCCAGTCAACTGTCCAGTTCTTGGCTCCATCCCTCCCCCTCCTGTCTTCTCCTATCATTTGGATCTCCCCCTCCCTCTTTCAAATCTCTTACTATCTCTTCTTTCAGTTAGTCCTGACGAAGGGTCTCGGCCTGAAACGTCGACTGTACCTCTTCCTATAGATGCTGCCTGGCTTATCCTTAGTCATGTGGGCCCTATGGACCACTTTAAATTTTAAGAGGGAGTGGCGGGCACATAACGATGAAGTGTTAACCAATTTAAAACTTTCATTCCAAGTTTCCTCAGAAATTGATGTCTGTAAATCTTGTTCCCAGAGATTCTTAATTTTGTCTAAAGGACCATTTCTCATTCCTAGCAACATGCCATAAATATTGGATATTGAACCATTATGAAAAGGTTTCAAATTAGAAATTCTGTCTAGTAAGTTCTTGTCGGGACTTGAGATCGCAGATCTTTAATTTGTAGATATCGAAAAAAGTGGGTTTTTGATAAGCTGTATTTAGCTGACAATTGCTCAAACGAAGAGACTTCCTCCAACAAACAAATCCTGGAAGCATTTAATACCCAATCTAACCCATTCTTTAAAAACTAGATGGGTCATAGAAAGTTTAAAAAAAAATTAGAAAAAATGGGACTTAAAAGAGAAAATCTCAATAAACCAAAGTATATTCTAAACTGTATCCAGATCCTCAAAGTATGTTTAACTACCAAATTGTCAGTTAGTTTAACCTTTTCCTGTAGCAACCTGTTCCATAGTGACCACTCCTTGGGTGGAATAGTTGTCCCTCAGATTCCTGTTAAATCTCACTCCTCTCACCTGAAACCTGTGCTCTTTGTTCGTGATTCAAATTATTTGCCACACATGCATCAAAACATATATTGAAATGCATCACTGCATTTTACACTCAACACAATCTACTAAGGATATGCTGGGGGCAGCCTGCAAGTGTCACCACACATTCTGGCACCAACGTAGCATGCCCACAGTGTTTGGCAGAACAAAACAAAACAGAGAATGCCAAGCAACAAAACAATAACAGCAAGACAAGACCCCTTTCCTCCTACCCTCCCACACACACTCTCTAACCCCAGGACATCTCTAGCCTCCAGTGCACTCTGGATTTGCGGACATCAAGCTTCAACTCCACAACACTGGGAGAAAAGACTGCGCACATTCACCCTACATGTGCCCCTCATAACTGTAACTGCCAATGAAAGGGCACAGTTCAAGGTGGACTGAGCTGTCTGATCCTGGTCAGGAATATCTGTTGTAAAGGGTGTGACCAACTGGAACATGTCGAGTTGGAGCAATATATTCTAATATCTTTGCTTCTTTTCTTCCACCGCAGCGATTTTCCAGATTATTCAGAGTATCCGGATGGGAGCTTGAAGGATGATCCGGCTGGTGGGAGCAATTTTCCATTCGCCTATTGCCGACTGTTTCTCCTCTTCACTCTCTGATTCCTGATCGACTTCTGTCTGGACTGAACAACAAACTTACAGTCTTATATATAAATCCAAATCTACCATCAGTATTTCCCAGTAATAAGTAAGGCGGGTGCACATTGTAGACAGTGATATATATAGATATATATATATATACATACATATATATATATATATAAAGTAACTTATAGAATAAGGCAAAAATAATGGCAACCTGAGCAGTATACATATTCCAGTCATTTGCTGATGCTCAGTGTAATTCATCACTTTTCTTCGTCCCTGTAAACACAAGGATGTCCCTGCTTGTTCTTTACTAGTGCTGGGTGCACCCTCTCAAGGTTCCCTGCCAATGTTAACCCTCAGTTCAGGAATTCCTAACCTTTGTTATGCCATGGACCCCTACCATTAACCGAGGGGTCCATGACCCCAGGTTGGGAACACCTATGTTCTGCTCGCTGTCTGGTAGCCTGGGTTTTTCTCAGCGTTTGTCTCTGTTTGCTGGAGCCTGACCCGGGCATTTCCCTGCTGTGACCACAAGTCAGTCAGCATCTCCCATCCCTCTGCCATTTGCTGGGTTGTGGGGCTGACTCTGAAGGAACAGGAACACCTCTGTTGGGTTTTAAAAAGCCTTGCCAGTCCAAGTAAATTATTTATGCACTTCGTCCTGTTTGAGGGATATAGTTTGGCAGGTTTTATTCTTACACTTAGAAGTGGAAACAAGATGCACTATCGTTCTGCACACTGACTTGTTACGTAAACCTCACACTCTAGTAATTCTGTAGACCGACCTTCACTTTCCGAGCCTGCATCATGGAGCAGATGGCAGTCTGCTTGCACTGGGTGACTGAGGACCTCTTTCCTACAGGGACTGTCAAATCCTGGCAGGCTACGATACTGACAGGTTTAGTAAGGTGCTGGGTCACTGCAGGTCTCTTTAATTCATACAGTCTCCTGTTCTCTGGTGTGCAGTGCATCATTCCTTCTGCCTCACACTCACATTGGACTTGGCAGGAGCTGATCTCGAGGGACCAATCCCTGATCTTTTCAACTGACCTGATTAATAAGCCCAGCCGCAAGCACGGCAGATTTTTGTCATAGGACCACTGACCAGGATAAGGGTTTCCTTATCCCTGCATGTTCATATGGCTCCATCCAACTCCAGTGGACACCTCTCCACTGTGCACTGTAATCAGCTCCCCTGTAGGTTCTTGGCCGTTATTGCAAGTGGCTTAACTCCTTAAATCATCTGTGTTGTCCTTGCCCTGGGAGTGTGTGATGGGACAATGTAGAGGGAGCTTCAGTCTGTGTCTGACCCTGGGAGTGTGTGATGGGACAATGTAGAGGGAGCTTCACTCTGTGTCTGACCCTGGGAGTGTGTGATGGGACAATGTAGAGGGAGCTTCACGCTGTGTCTGACCCTTGGTTTGTGTGGAGGGAGATTCACTCTGTGTTTTCCTGGGGGGTGTGTGGAGGGAGGGTCATTCTGTGTCTGACCTTGGGAGCGTGTAATGGGACAGTGTGGAAGGAGCTTCACTCTGTATCTGATGTCGGGACTGTATGATGGGACAGTATCAAGGGAGCTTCACTCTGTATCTGATGTCGGGACTGTATGATGGGACAGTATCAAGGGAGCTTCACTCTGTATCGGATGTCGGGAGTGTGTGATGGGACAGTGTGGAGGGAGTTTCATTCTGTGTCTGATCCTGGGAGTGTGTGATGGGACAGTGTGGAGGGAGTTTCATTCTGTATCTGACCCCAGGAGTGTGTGATGGGACGGTGTGGAGGGAGCTTCACTCTGTGTCTGACCCTGGGAATGTGTGTTGGGTCATTCTGTCCAATGTGCCATATCTATCCCTGTAATGTTATTTCAGCACAAGTATCTTTATAAAAGAAAATAATTAAGTTGTTGAACGGATAATTTAATCTGTAAATATCTGTCATAGAAGCAATGGTCTACTAATTGGCATTTCAGACCTTCTGTGGGTGGTCCTCCGACTCTTGTACAAGTTCTGATGCAGAGTAGAACCACCCTGGTCCTGTCCTACCCTGTGCCTTCCTGCGCTGGTGTGGTTTTGCTGGCCATTTCCCATGCCAGTGTCCTGTGTAGGGGGGAACATCACTGGAATCTGGTCAGAGAGGTGTTGATCCTCCTGCTGTGAAGATCATGAAGCATTCTCACTCCATCTGTTAAAAGAGAGATTCTGGGCTGATCTCTACTTTACCCCAGCAACCTGTAGCTCTTTGGACTCCAATCAAATGGACAAATTATTGTTTTCCCCAGAGTTACCACTGGCTGGACAGGTCTTTGCCTGTTGTCACCACAGTACAGCCACTCTGACAGGTTCAGGGAGTGATGGACTGAGATGATCTGTGATCTGGGCATGTACCCCTGACTTCCAACCGGTTGGCTGCAGGCTTTCTCTGATCACCATGGAAACGCAGACCTCCACTCCCTGGCTGGTCTGTGGCTCGGTAAGAACAGGGACCAGAGAGTAGGCATATCTCACTTAACCCCTGCACCAGCTTGAGAAGTACCTTGATGTCGTGACAACCAGTGACCAGGGTTTGAAAGTTTCCTCTGGTAACTGGCCTGGGCCCGGACTGGATCAAACCTGTTCCGCTGCTTGTTAGACCAGAGTCTCAGTGGAACTGTGGCAACACTGTACTACTGACTCCCAGCACAGCACACGCACAGTGGGTGGGGGTGGGATGTTGTGTGTGCCAACACTGCCCTCCACCTGATTGTACAGTCAGTGACCAGCTTCTGTCCAATCAGACAATCCATCTCCCAGTGGACATTTGGGGATGGCACAGTAGCCTAGCAGTTAATGTAACGGTTTACAGCGCAGGCAACCCAGGTTCAATCCCCACTGTTGTCTGTAAGGAGCTGATACATTCTCCCATGACCATGTCGGTTTCTTCTAGGTGCTCCAGTTTCTTCCCACATTCCAAAGACGTACGGGTTAGTACCTTGATTGGTCACGAGTAGTTGTATGGCACGGACTCATTGGGCCAGAAGAGCCTGTTACTGTGCTGTATCTAAATACAATTACATTTTACTGGCATTTGGTTGAATTTTACATTTGAGTTCCCAACCCCTAAAGGGTGAATTTTGTACTCAATGCTTCTGCCATCCTGGAACATTTGTATTTATCAGCAATAAAGGATGTACCTGCCTTGTTGTAAATGATTGTGGCTTTTGATTGATAAACTGCCAATGGGGATAAATTGACCTACAGGTGCTGGAATCCAGAGCAGCGCAATCTCCTGGAAGAACTCAGCATCAGTGGGAGAAACAAATTGTCACTGCTTCGGGTTGAAACAGAGGGGAGAGGGGAAGGGGAGGGGAGTGATAGGAAAGGGTTCCGTGGTGTTGGGTCTGGTGATTTTGTTTTTGATCTAGAGTTTCTTTGGAAGTAAAGAATGAGGCATAAAACTTAGTAGTTATGGCTGCTTTATTAAGTGTTAGAAGACTGAAGAACAGACAAGGAAAGTGAAGTCACGGTGGCTTCATACTTGGACTGGAGATAGCACAATTCCACATTCCATAACTTTTGAAATAGCCAGATTCAAGCAGCATAATTCCATGTTAGAAAAACTGAGAAGCTCTAGAAAACTACAGAATCAGCTATACTACAATTACAGGAAAATTCACTGAATGCATATATACAATTGCAATAAAAAGTTTGTGGTTTTCTGCATTAATTGCTCATAAAATGTGGTCTGATCTTCATCTGAGTCACAATAATAGGCAAACACAATTTGCCTAAACTAATAACACACAAGCAATTGCACTTTTATTGAACACATTGATTAATCATTCACAGTCCAGGCCGGAAAAACACGTGAACCCTTGTAATTAATAATTGGTAGAACCTTCAGTAGCAGCAATAACCTCCATTGTGTTTCCTGTAGTTGCTGATCAGATGTGCACAATGGCAAGGAATTTTAGACTATTCCCCCATACAAAACTCTCATATCAATATGTGTGGGATACCTTGCATGAACAACCCTCTTCAGGTCAGGCCACAGCATCTTAAATGGGTTAAGTGGCTCTGACTTGGTCTTTCCAAACCTGAATTTTCTTACATGCTGCACAGCTGGGATGAGGGTTTAGTGTTGGTGTGCAGTGCGCTTTCCCCTCCAAACACAGTGGTGTGCATTTCTGCCAAAAAGTTCAACTGTCTCATCTGTCAACAGAACATTGTCCCAGGTGGTATTATGCAAACTTGAGCCACGTTTTTATATTTTGGGAGCAGTAGTTTCCTGTGGCATCCTTTCATGAATGTCATTCTTCAGTGTTTCTGTTATAGCGGCCACATGAACAAAGACTTTAACAAGTTCTAGAGATTTCTGCAGGTCTTTTGCTGTTACCTCCGGGTTCCTTTTCACCTCCTTTGGCATTGCACATTGTGCTCTTGGTGTGGTCTTTGCAGGACGCCTACTCCTAGGGAGAGTAGCAACTGTATTGAGTTTCCTTCATTTGTAGACAATTTCTCTTGCTGTGGAGTGATGAACACTCAGGTCCTTAGAAATTTTGTAGCCTTTTCCAGCTTCATGCACCTCTGCGGTTTTTCTTCTAAGGTCCACTGAAAGTTGTTTTGATCGAGGTATGGTGCACGTAAACAGATCTTTCTTAAGAAGAGCAGACTCTGTCAGTAACCTGACTTTGTGTGTCTTTTTTTATATATAGGGCAGGGCACCTGTATAACCCACATTTCCAATCTCATCTCATCTCATTGATTGGAACACCCGATTCTAAATAGCTTTTGTGGAGGGCATTGCCCCAGAGGTTCACACACTTCTTTGAACCTAGACTGTGAAGAATGTGGTTTCTCCGGAAGCATCGTTTCCTTCTACAGTGTTGATGAGCCTGATCTCATTTTCTCTCTTACTGCTTCTGTTCATGCCCAGCTCGCACACGCACACAGTGCTTGAGGAACTCACCAGATCCCACCACCAGCCATATCCTCTCCTCTCCTCACCTTCCTGCCTTGAGCAGGGGCCACTCTCACTGTGACTCCCTGGTCTATTCATCTCTCCCCGAACACAACACTTTCCCCACCCTCAAAGTAGATGTAACCTCCTCTCTCGCCACTATCCTGGGGCCTGAAGGTGAGGCAAGGTTTCACAAAGAATTGGAAATGGTTTATTAAAAGTTCAAACTAAATTTATTATCAAAGTCTGTATTTGTTACCATATCCTACCTTGAGAGCCACTTTCTTGCAGGCATTTATAGCATAGTTGTGTAGTGATTAGCACAATTGCTGTAGGGTAAACAGCAGCCAAGTTTCAATTTCCACTGCTGTCTGTAAGGAGTTTCTATGTTCTCTTTGTGGCTGCTTGAGTTTCCTCCAGGTGCTCCAGTTTCCTCCCATCTTCCAAAGATGTATGGGCTAGGGTTAGTAAATAGTGGGCGTGTTATGTTTGCTCTGGAAGCGCGGCGACACTTGCGGGCTGCCCCCAGCACATCCTTGGACTCTGTTGGTCACTGACAGAAACGACACATTTCACTGTATGTTTTGATGTACATGCCCAAAGCTAATCTTTATCATTGATCTTTTTAGGAAAATAAAGAAATACAATAGAATTTATGAAAAAAAGCTATAGATAAACACTGGCAAACAACCAATGTGCAAAAGGCAAATTCTACATATTATTTTTAATATTACATATTAAAATGTTATATGGTGGATTCAGGTTAATTGGGACATTGTGACCGGTACATTTTGGCTCAATTAGCAGCTTTCCCAATTACCCGGCTTCATGGAAATAATTACAAACATACAAAAAAGACAAACTACCATTTATTTAACTGAGTACAAATTATGTACCTATATGAAATACAGGACAAAATAGAACTCTATCAATAATATTTCAGTACTATAAAGCTGTGTACTAGTTCCTAATAGTTATTGATGGAGGAGTTCATCCAGTACACCTGTATTCTGTAGCGTTCTTTGGACTGAATGTAAATGAACAAAATCAGCACAGACACCTATTGCAGATAACGGACTGGCTTCATACAATGCTATCGACAACTGCATCCTCCAAATCTTCATTTTCATTGTAACATTCAAGATGATTGTCAATACCTTCAAGTTCTTCGTAGTTTCTGACTTGTTGAAGTAGCTGGCATCTTCAAGCCTGAATGCTCGGAATCGCAGTGAGCAAAATAGCTCTGAATCGTCTTACTGCTTATTTCTCATCAACTTCACAAATCTCTGCTTTTTGCCCCATTCCACACTCCCCTGTTACATGCAACTGACTCTTTAAAAGTGGTCCATCTGAGCTTGGTGTAGTGTCTAATAGCCACACAAATCAGGCAAGTTAGAAACTGATCGGCAACAGTCTCCTGTCACAATTCCGCAGCATAGAATCCCAAATAAAAGAAGGAAATTCTGGCTGTTCTCTTGTTTCATTTTTGTTCATTAAGAATTTTCCCAAATAAATGGCTGCCCCAATTAACCAAATCCACTGTATAATATATAATACATTAAATATTTTTCTTAAGTTAACTTAATAATATAGATTATTTTGTGAGTTATATAATGTAGTTCTTCCAGTGAAGAGACTGTCTAGTGTACTCGTCATACTGATAATATATGGTATCTCCTCCAGCCTTTCCCATTACATTCAGTGCTCCTGGCATGGCTTTTCTATGTCAGAAGACCAAGCACTGAGTTGGGGGTTTGTTTCACAGAACCCCCGAACTCAGTCTGCAGTGGCCATCCCGAGCTCCGAGATGCTGACCGTTTCAACTCTCCGTCCAATTCACACACTGACCTGTCAACCCTCGGCGAACATAGCATGCCCACAACTCACTAACCCTAACCCGCAAGTCTCTGGAATGTGGGTGAAAACTGGAGCACCCAGAAGTAACTCATGCTGTCACAGGAAGAACATACAGTCAGAGGTGATAATTGAAACTTGATCAATTGCTGTACAGTGACCGCGCCAATCGCTACACTACTGTGTCATAAGTACCTGGAAGAAAATGGAACTCAAGGTGGCATATGGTAACATATACTTGCTCTGATTATACAGTTTGAATTTTATGTAACCATATAACAATTACAGTACGGATACAGGCCATCTTGGTCCTTCTAGTCTGTGCCGAACTCTTACCCTATCCTAGTCCCATGGACCTGCACTCAGCCCATAACCCTCCATTCCTTTCCTGTCCATATATCTATCCAATTTAACTTTAAATGACGACATAGAACCTGCCTCAACCACTTCTGCTGGAAGCTCGTTCACACAGCTACCACTCTGAGTAAAGAAGTTCCTCCTCATGTTACCCCTAAACTTTTGTCCTCTAACTCTCAACCCATGTCCTCTTGTTTGAATCTTCCCCACTCTCAATGGAAAAAGTCTAACCACATCAACTCTATCAATCCCCCTCATAATTTTAAACACCTTTATCAAGTCCCCCCTCAACCTTCTATGCTCCAAAGAATAAAGACCTAACTTGTTCAACCTTTCTCTGTAACTTAGGAGATAAAACCCAGGCAACATTTTAGTAAACTCCCTCTGTACTCTCTCAATTTTATTGACATCTTTCCTATAATTCAGTGACCAGAACTGTACACAATACTCCAGATTTGGCCTTACCAATGCCTTATACAAATTCAACATTACATCCCAACTCCTATATTCAATGCTCTGATTAATAAAGGCCAGCAAACCAAAAGTTTTCTTCACCACCCTATCCACATGAGATTCCATCTTCAGAGAACTATGCACTATTATTCCTAGATCCCTCTGTTCTACAGCATTCTTCAATGTCCTACCATTTACCATGTATGTCCTATTTTGATTAGTTCTACCAAAATGTAACACCTCACATTTTTCAGTATTAAACTCCATCTGCCATCTTGCAGCCCACTCTTCTAACTGGCCTAAATCTCTCTGCAAGCTTTGAAAACCTACCTCATCATCCACAACTCCACCTATCTTAGTGTCATCTGCATACTTACTCATCCAATTTACCATCCCATCATCCAGATCATTAATGTATATGACAAACAACACTGGACCCAGTACAGATCCCTGAGGCACACCACTAGTCACCGGCCTCAAATCTGACAAACAGTTATCCTCCACTACTCTCTGGCATCTCCCATCCAGCCACTGCTGAATCCGTTTTACTACTTCCATATTAATGCCTAACGATTGAACCGCCCTAACTAACCTTCCATGTGGAACCTTGTCAAAGACCTTACTGAAGTCCATATAGACAACATCCACCACTTTACCCTCGTCAACTTTCTTTGTAACTTCATCAAAAAATTCAATAAGTTTTGTCAAACATGACCTTCCACGCACAAATCCATGTTGGCTGTTCCTAATCAGACCCTGTCTGTTCAGATAATTATATATATCATCTCTAAGAATACTTTCCATCAACTTACCCACCACTGACGTCAAACTCACAGGCCGATAATTGCCAAGTTGACTCTTAGAACCCTTTTTAAACAATGGAACAACATGAGCAATATGCCAATCCTCTGGCACCATCCTCGTTTCTAATGACATTTGAAATATTTCTGTCAGAGCCCCTGCTATTTCTACACTAACTTCCCTCAAGGTCCTAGGGAATATCTTGTCCGGACCCAGAGACTTATCCACTTTTATATTCCTTAAAAGTGGCAGTACTTCCTCTTCTTTAATCATCATACTTTCCATAACTACCCTACTTGTTTCCTTTACCTTACACAATTCAATATCCTTCTCCGTAGTGAATACTGAAGAAAAGAAATTGTTCAAAATCTCCCCCATCTCTTTTGGCTCCGCACATAGCCATCCACTCTGATTCTCCAAGGGACCAATTTTATCTTTCACTATCCTTTTGCCACTAACATAACTGTGGAAACCATTTGGGTTTATTTTCACCTTAGTTGCCAAAGCAGCCTCGTATTTTCTTTTAGCTTTTCTAATTTCTTTCTTAAGATTCTTTTTACATTCTTTATACTCCTCGAGTACCTCATTAACTCCAAGCTGCCTATATTTATTGTAGATATCTCTCTTTTTCTGAACCAAGTTTCTAATATCTCTTGAAGACCATGGCTCTCTCAAACTTTTAACTTTTCCTTTCAAACTAACAGGAACATAAAGATTCTGAACCCTCAAAATTTCACCTTTAAATAACCTCCATTTCTCTGTTACATCCTTCCCATAAAACAAATTTTCCCAATCCACTCCTAAATCCTTTCGCATCTCCTCAAAGTTAGCCTTTCTCCAATCAAAAATTTCAATCCTAGGTCCAGTCCTATCCTTCTCCATAATTACACTGAAACTAATTGTATTGTGATCACTGGACCCGAAGTGCTCCCCAACACATACTTCCGTCACCTGCCCTATCTCATTCCCTAACAGGAGATCCAACACTGCCCCTTCTCTAGTTGGTATCTCTGTGTATTGCTGCAAAAAACTATCCTGCACACATTTAACAAACTCCAAACCATCCAGCCCTTTTACAAAATGGGATTCCCAGTCTGTGTGTGGAAAATTAAAATCTCCCACAATCACAACCCTGTGCTTACTACAAATAGCTGCTATCTCCTTACAAGTTTGCTCCTCCAGTTCTCAGTCCTCATTTGGTGGTCTATAATACACCCCCATAAGCATCACAACACCCTTCCTATTCCTCAATTCCACCCAAATAGCCTCCCTAGACGAGTCCACTAATCTATCCTGCCAGAGCACTGCTGTTATATTTTCTCTGATAAGCAATGCAACACCTCCCCCTCTTGCCCCTCCTATTCTATTACACCTGAAGCAACGAAATCCTGGAATATTTAGTTGCCAATTACACCCCTCCTGCAACCACGTTTCACTTATAGCCATCACATCATATTTCCGGGTATCAATCTATGCTCTAAGCTCATCCACCTTTCTTACAATGCTCCTAGCATTAAAATAGATGCAGTTAAGAAACTCTCCCCCTCCCACTCTCTGAGCAAACAACTTTGTTATCTTTTTCTTCTTTTTCCCCCTACATCAACCTCCCCTCTCCTCGTCTCCTTAATTTGATTCCCTCCCCCCAACCGTTCCAGTTTAAAGTCACCTCAATAGCCTTCGCAAATCTCCCTGCCAGGATATTGGTCCCCCTAGGATTCAAGTGCAACCCGTCCCCTTTGTACAGGTCACGTCTGCACCAATAGTGGTCCCAATGATCCAAACACCCGAATCCCTGTCCCTTGCTCCAGTCTCTCAGCCACGCATTTATCCTACATCTCATTGCATTCCTATTCTCACTGTCACGTGGCACAGGCAGTAATCCCGAGATTACTACCTTTATCGTTCTTTTTCTCAACTCCCTTCCTAGCTCCCTATATTCTTCTTTCAAGACCTCTCCCCTTTTCCAACCTATGTCATTGGTACCTATATGTACCACGGCCTCTGGCTCCTCTCCCTCCTGGACATCCTGGACCCTGGCACCAGGGAGGCAAACTACCATCCTGGTCTCCTGACTTCACTCACAGAATCTTCTATCTGACCCCCTAACTATTGAGTCCCTATTACTATTGCCCTCCTCTTCCACTCCCTATCCTTCTTAGCTACAGGGCCGGACTCTGTGCCAGAGGCACGGCCAGTATTGCTTCCCCCAGACATGCTGTCCCCCCCAACGGTACTCAAACAGGAGTACTTATTGTCAAGGGGTCACAGCCACAGGGATACTCTCTATTACCCGATTCTTCCTATTCTTCCTCGTAACTGTGACCTACTTGTCTGCTTCCCGTGGCCCTGGTGTGACCACCTGCCTGTAACTTCTCTCCACCAACTCCTCACTCTCCCTGATAAGACGAAGGTCATCGAGCTGCAGCTCCAGTTCCTTAACGCAGTCTCTTAGGGGCTGCATCTCGACGCACCTGGCACAGATGTGGACGTCCGGGAGGCTGGGAGACTCCACGACCTCCCACATCCGGCACCGAGAACAACAAGCTGCCCTCACACTCATACTACCCCCTCTCTTCAAATAAGTGAAAAAAAAATGAAAAACCAAACCCTCTTCGCCTCACCCGTTTCCGCCTAAGCCGTTTAGCCAAAGCCCTCAAGCCTTCACTCCGCAGCCCGCAAACTCCGCTGCCCGCTATATAAGGTTGTGTTCCTTTTAAATCTCCCTCGTTTCACTCCCCGATGTCACACACATGCGCAGTCCTTCCTCTCTCGATGCCGATGGAAAAAAACAAAAATTTCAAAAAAGGCTTCCTTCACACTCCCGCTCTGAATCTCAGTCTTCTTTCTCCCAATTGATAAGCAATAATTTTAGTCAGCAAATTCCAATTCTATGCGAACCTTTGCCTCACCTGACAGATTGTTCAGGACTCTGGATGGTGGTCAGGATGGAGGTTACATCTACTGTGAGGGCGGGGAAGTGTGTGTTCAGAAAGGGATGAGTGGACCTGGGAGTCACAGTGGAAGTGGTCCCTGCGGAAGGTGGGAAGGAGGGGATGTGGCTGGTGGTGGGATCCACGTTGTAGCTGGCAGAAATGATGAAGGATAGTGTGCTGGATACAGACGAGAGGACGAACACTTCATATTCTGCCTGGGTAATCTACAACCCACTGGCATGAAAACTGGGTTTCCCAATTTTAAGTAAATGGACAACACCCCACCAAGTTTTTAAAAACTTTTTTTCCTCTTTCTTTTCTTTCCCCCCACTTCTCATCACCCTCACATTTTGCCCCATTCCACACTCCCCTGGCCCTCTGTCACCCATCTTTGACCCTTTCCCTTCCTAGTTCCATTCACCCACCCAACACAAATGCCCCTTCCCTGTCTGATGCTAACTGTCCTTCACAAAGTTCAAAGTAAATTTATTACCAAAGTACGTATGTATCACCATATTCTACCCTTGTGATAGCAAGACTCTGTGGACATTGGTTATGTGAGATGCCACAGGCCTGTTTCCCTTGTTGGTGGTGAGACAAGCGGTGAGGCAGCTGCGTGGCCTTGGTTGTAGCAAGGACTGGACCTCAAGTGGGCTTGCATGCTGCTGCAGTCCAGGTGAGAGGACATTGCAGGCAGTGTAGTGTGGAGTCCATATTCGCTTGGGAGCTGGCCTCTCCTCTCAGTGCTGCACAGCGTTCGATAGGCAGAATGACAAGCTGGATTGCCGGGAGCTGTACCATCAATTTGCATGTCGCTCAGTTTCTTGGACTGTACATGTGTTTTCTTGCTTAACGATGGTTTTTTTCTCTCTCTCGCACGCTATTTGGAATGTATGTTATGCACCTTGGCCCCGAAAGAACGTGTATAGTCTGAATGATAATTAAACTTGATTTGATTTGATTTCCGGGTGCAATTGTAAGGTGATGATCTGTGTATGACAGGAACCAGTACTGGAACCCTGGTTGATCGACATGCAGCTTATTCAGTCTCTTTAAAAACACAAACACGAGGAATTCTGCAGGTGCTGGAAATTCAAACAACACACATCAAAGTTGCTGGTGAGCCCAGCAGGCCAGGCAGCATCTATAGGAAGAGGTACAGTCGACGTTTCGGGCCGAGACCCTTCGTCAGGACTAACTGAAGGAAGAGCTAGTAAGAGATTTGAAAATGGGAGGGGGAGGGGGAGTTCCAAAATGATAGGAGAAGACAGAAGGGGGAGGGATGGAGCCAAGAGCTGGACAGGTGATTGGCAAAAGGGATACGAGAGGATCATGGGACAGGAGGTCCAGGGAGAAAGACAAGGGGGAGGGGGGGGACCCAGAGGATGGGCAAGGCGTATATTCAGAGGGAGAAAAAGGAGAGTGAGAGAAAGAATGTGTGTATAAAAATAAGTAACAGATGGGGTACGGGGGGAGGTGGGGCATTAGCGGAAGTTAGAGAAGTCGATGTTCATGCCATCAGGTTGGAGGCTACCCAGACGGAATATAGGGTGTTGTTCCTCCAACCTGAGTGTGGCTTCATCTTTACAGTAGAGGAGGCCGTGGATAGACATGTCAGAATGGGAATGGGATATGGAATTAAAATGTGTGGCCACTGGGAGATCCTGCTTTCTCTGGCGGACAGAGCTTAGGTGTTCAGCAAAATGACCTCCCAGTCTGCATCGGGTCTCGCCAATATATAAAAGGCCGCATCGGGAGCACCGGACGCAGTATATCACCCCAGCTGACTCACAAGTGAAGTGTCGCCTCACCTGGAAGGAGTATCTGGGGCCCTGAATGGTGGTAAGGGAGGAAGTGTAAGGGCATGTGTAGCACTTGTTCCACTTACAAGGATAAGTGCCAGGAGGGAGATCAGTGGGGAGGGATAGGGGGGAGGAATGGACAAGGGAGTCGCATAGGGAGCGATCCCTGCGGAAAGCGGGGCGGGGGGAGAGACGTGCTTAGTGGCGGGATCTCGTTGGAGGTGGTGGAAGTTACGGAGAATAATATGTTGGAGTCCCCCCCATCCCTCCCGACTGATCTCCCTCCTGGCACTTATCCGTGTAAGCGGAACAAGTGCTACACATGCCCTTACACTTCCTCCCTCACCACCATTCAGGGCCTCAGACAGTCCTTCCAGGTGAGGCAACACTTCACCTGTGAGTTGGCTGGGGTGATATACTGCGTCCGGTGCTCCCGATGTGGCCTTCTATATATTGGCGAGACCTGACGCAGGCTGGGAGACCGCTTTGCTGAACACCTACGCTCTGTCCGCCAGAGAAAGCAGGATCTCCCAGTGGCCACACATTTTAATTTCACATCCCATTCCCATTCTGACATGTCTATCCACGGCCTCCTCTACTGTAAAGATGAAGCCACACTCAGGTTGGAGGAACAACACCTTATATTCTGTCTGGGTAGCCTCCAACCTGATGGCATGAACATCGACTTCTCTAACTTCCGCTAATGCCCTACCTCCCCCTCGTATCCCATCCGTTATTTATTTATATACACACATTCTTTCTCTCACTCTCCTTTTGTTTCCTCTGTCCCTCTGACTATACCCCTTGCCCATCCTCTGGGTTTTTCCCCCTTTTTCCCCCTTTTCCTTCTCCCTGGGTCTCCTGTCCCATGATCCTCTCATATCCCTTTTGCCAATCACCTGTCCAGCTCCTGGCTCCATCCCTCCCCCTCCTGTCTTCTCCTATCATTTTGGATCTCCCCCTCCCCCTTCCCCTTTCAAATCTGTACTAGCTCTTCCTTCAGTTAGTCCTGACGAAGGGTCTCGGCCTGAAACGTCGACTGTACCTCTTCCTAGAGATGCTGCCTGGCCTGCTGCGTTCACCAGCAACTTTGATGTGTGTTGCTTATTCAGTCTCTGTTCTGAAGCAGGTGGTGTAGAATGGTGGCAGGTGGAATATAGTGAAGGGAAGTGTATGGTTATGTACTCCGATAGAAGGAAAAAAGGCATAGACTATTTTCTAAACAGAAGGGAAATTCAGAGATCCGAGGTGCAAAGGGACTTGGGAGACCCAGTGCAGGATTCCCTAAAGGTTAATCTGCATGTTGAATCTGTGGTGAGGAAAGGAAATGAAATGTTGGCATTAATTTCAAGAGGACTAGGATATACAAGCAAGGATGTGTAGTAATGCTGAGGCTTAAGGCATTGGTCAGATCACACTTCAAATCAAATCAAGTTTACTGCCATTTAAACCATCAAACGAGACATTTCTCTGAACTGGGTGTAAAGCATATAACCACACATTTATCACAATAACTAAGGGACGTAAGAATTAAATCTACAAATGAATTACACATAAATAAACAAAGTACATAAATTAAATATTGTAGGGCATAGTCCAAATTATTCTGTGACACTTCGAATGTGATGTGGCAGGGAGTTCAGAAGCCTAATGGCCTGAGGGGAGGAACTGTTTCGTGACCAAACAGATCTGTGCATTAGGGTCAGCGATACATATCTAACAATGTGCTAATGGCAGGAGTGTTCACCGACATAAGTAGTTTCAAAGGGACAGAGATGAGTAAACGAAAGACAGGCCGCTGTTTAACTCAGACTACGTCCACACTACGCCGGATAATTTTGAAAATGCCGGTTTCGAGTAAAAACGACAGGCGTCCACACTAAGCGTTTTTCAAAATATCTCCGTCCACATTAGATGGATATTCGGACGAATCTCCTCCTACTGGGCATGTGCAGGACACACAGAAAACAAGCGAAGAGGAAACGATATACTTGGTGCGCGTTTGTCCAGTTACAGAGTAGAAAAACTTAAAAGGAATTGCTCTTGGCTCTCGTGCAGGAGGAATTAAAACTAAAAAAAAACAAATACTGCAGTGTATGGAGGCAACCGACAGGGAGTTCACGGACAGTATGACCCAGCTGACGACGAACATTGAAATACTGACTAACTCTGTTGCAATAATAAAGCACCTTGTTAAATGTATAAAACGTCTGCATCAGCGTTATCTTGTATTTCCATACAATGTTACATTAGTCTATTGCACATCTATTGTCAGAGAAGTACTTGCATAAATAGGTAAACCACCTTCATACAAGCAAGGACAGAAAACAGGGTAAAGTGAGTATACTTATTGATTCAGTAAGCTATGCGTCAACTGGCTTCAGTCTCGTCCGACTGTTCTGAAATTGTTAGGTGGTGGCGTTCAAGAAAACGAACATCTGTTCCAGCACGTCATGACAGCGTTTTTAAATAGTCAAAAAAACTCACTTTACAATTTAACTCTCACGCCGTTCACACCGACTGCGCGTTATAACAGCTTGCGCAGTACCAAGCAGAAGCAGAAAAAAGCATTGTTGTTCTGGTGTTGTCATGACAGCGTTTTTAAATCTCTCTGTTTACCCCATATACACTACGCCGGATATTAGGCGTTTTCAGATTTATTCACTCTGGAGAGTGTTTTCGAAAATCTCCGTTTTCGGGGGCTGAAAACGCCGGCTCAGTGTGGACGGGAGGGCAAAACGAAGAGAAAAAGCTTCGTTTTCAAAATTATCCGGCGTAGTGTGGACGTACCCTCAGTGAGGCTTACTCCTGTGTGCTGAACTGAGGCTGTGGCCTACAACTAACAGGCTCATGGATCAGCCGTGACTGGCTACGTGGCTTCAGTTCTGAATGTTACTTTTATCATTTCTACAATTTGTTTTTTTTCCCCCTGCACATTGGGTGTTTGATGGACTTTCTTTTTAAAATGGGCTCTCTTGGGTTTATTTTGTTTTGTGGCTGCCTGTAAAAGGAGAATCTCGAAGATGAATGCAGTATTCGTACTTCGCTAATAAATGTACTTCGACTTTGAATGTCTCACACCCACTGTTGCAAGGATGTGGTGGAGGAACGAACCCAAGTGCTGAACACGGGCACAAAGGCAGAGTCGGGAGGTGTTATGGTTGTAGGGAGCATGAAATTGGTGTCCAAGAGAGTCTTTACCCAGAGTCTTGGTTTTAGAGGAGAATTCAGGGATGATACTAGACTTAGAACTGATAGTCCTAAGAACCACAGAACAAGATTACTCATACACGAGTCGCCCAACAAACTGGCAGCTCCTTCTGTCTGTCTGTATCTTGTTTTACGGCAGTTGGCATCCAGTTTAATGGTGCATTACCACCACCCTCTACTCCAGAATGTGCACTAGACATATTGATCACAGGGTCTTTATCCTGCAGTCTCTGATGGGAAGCAGGTGTGTGTAGTTAGTGAAACCTGGCAATGATTGGAAATTAAGAGGTGATTGAGGCCCAATTGCTGAGATAAATGGCATGGTGGGGGATTGCCAGAACAGACCATGACAACACCCGTCCCCCAACAGGAGCCTCCAGGTGATCCACCAGGACTGTCTGGGTGGATCCGATGAAAGTTCTGGATGAGGGAAGGGTCTAGGATGAAGGAGCGGGGGACCCAGGAACACTCTTCTGGACTGTACCCTTCCCAGTCCACCAGGTATTGGAGACCCCTGCCCTGACAGCGAACATCTAGTAGTCGTCAGACAGTGTATGCCAGATGGTTGTCGATGATACATAATCATACTTTATTGATCCTGGGGGAAATTGGTTTTCATTACAGTTGCACCATAAATAATAACTAGTAATAGAAATAGTAATAATAATATTACTATTAGTAAATACTAAGTCATAGAAATAATAAATAGTAATAGAAAATAGTAATATGTAAATATGCCAGTAAATTATGAAATGTCCAGGACCAGCCTATTGGCTCAGGATGTCTGCCCCTCCCAGGGAGGATTTGTAAAGTTTGATGGCCACAGGCAGGAATGACTTCCTGTGACACTCTGTGCTGCATCTCAGAGGAATGAGTCTCTGGCTGAATATACTCCTGTGCCTACCCAGTACATTATGTAGTGGATGGGAGACATTGACCAAGATGGCATGCAATTTAGACAGTATACAGGCAGGTGGGGGAGTCTCAGCTGGGGGACACAAGGAGCTGACAGAAACTGGCTTTAAATAGGAAACATGAAAAGTTGGGTGGATGCGCAGGCAGGGAAAGGGCCCATTGTTTAACTGAACACCTGTCTCAAGTCATGGTACTCTGTGGGGATGCAGGACAAGTTGAGGGGTTCCAAAACAGGCAGGGTCACGGTAGTTTCTCTGGGAGATGGGGCTGACCGCAGACAGTTGGCATGGCAAGACAGGCTCCATTCAGCTATCCTCCAGATGTGGGGATTGTGTTCGGTCAGCCATGGATACACTAGAACTACCGGGGCTTGAGGTGAATGAATGAGACTGAATCATACAGACAGAAACAGGTGAATTGATTATGGGGAGCAAGGACATGGCAGACCAATTGAATAATTACTTTCATTCTGTCTTCACTAAGGAGGACATAAATAATCTTCCGGAAATAGTAGGGGACAGAGGGTCCAGTGAGTTGGAGGAACTGAGCGAAATACATGTTAGTAGGGAAGTGGTGTTAGGTAAATTGAAGGCAGATAAATCCCCAGGGCCAGATGGTCTGCATCCCAGAGTGCTTAAGGAAGTAGCCCAAGAAATAGTGGATGCATTAGTGATAATTTTTCAAAACTCTTTAGATTCTGGACTAGTTCCTGAGGATTGGAGGGTGGCTAATGTAACCCCACTTTTTAAAAAAGGAGGGAGAGAGAAACCAGGGAATTATAGACCGGTTAGACTCACATTGGTGGTGGGGAAACTGCTGGAGTCAGTTATCAAAGATGTGATAACAGCACATTTGGAAAGCGGTGAAATCATCGGACAAAGTCAGCATGGATTTGTGAAAGGAAAATCATGTCTGACGAATCTCAGAATTTTTTGAGGATGTAACTAGTAGAGTGGATAGGGGAGAACCAGTGGATGTGGTATGTTTGGATTTTCAAAAGGCTTTTGACAAGGTCCCACACATGAGATTAGTGTGCAAACTTAAAACACGTGGTATTGGGGGTAAGGTATTGATGTGGATAGAGAATTGGTTGGCAGACAGGAAGCAAAGAGTGGGAATAAACGGGACCTTTTCAGAATGGCAGGCGGTGACTAGTGGGGTACCGCAAGGCTCAGTGCTGGGACCCCAGTTGTTTATAGTATATATTAATGACTTGGATGAGGGAATTAAATGCAGCATCTTCAAGTTTGCGGATGACACGAAGCTGGGCGGCAGTGTTAGCTGTGAGGAGGATGCTAAGAGGATGCAGGGTGACTTGGATAGGTTAGGTGAGTGGGCAAATTCATGGCAGATGCAATTTAATGTGGATAAATGTGAAGTTATCCACTTTGGTGGCAAAAACAGGAAAACAGATTATTATCTGAATGGTGGCCGATTAGGAAAAGGGGAGGTGCAACAAGACCTGGGTGTCATTATACACCAGTCATTGAAAGTGGGCATGCAGGTACAGCAGGCGGTGAAAAAGGCAAATGGTATGCTGGCATTTATAGCAAGAGGATTCGAGTACAGGAACAGGGAGGTACTACTGCAGTTGTACAAGGCCTTGGTGAGACCACACCTGGAGTATTGTGTGCAGTTTTGGTCCCCTAATCTGAGGAAAGACATCCTTGCCATAGTGGGAGTACAAAGAAGGTTCACCAGATTGATTGCTGGGATGGCAGGACTTTTATATGATGAAAGACTGGATGAACTAGGCTTATACTCGTTGGAATTTAGAAGATTGAGGGAGAGATCTGATTGAAACGTATAAAATCCTAAAGGGATTGGACAGGCTAGATGCAGAAAGATTGTTCCTGATGTTGGGGAAGTCCAGAACAAGGGGTCACAGTTTGAGGATAAAGGGGAAGCCTTTTAGGACCAAGATTAGGAAAAACTTCTTCACACAGAGAGTGGTGAATCTGTGGAATTCTCTGCCACAGGAAACAGTTGAGGCCAGTTCATTGGCTATATTTAAGAGGGAGTTAGATATGGCCCTTGTGGCTAAAGGGATCAGGGGGTATGGAGGGAAGGCAGGTACAGGGTTCTGAGTTGGATGATCAGCCATGATCATACTGAATGGCGGTGCAGGCTCAAAGGGCCGAATGGCCTACTCCTGCACCTATTTTCTATGTTTTTTCTATACCTCCCCCCCGATGGTTGCTGGATCGGATCAAGGTCAAAGGTCATCCAAGCCTGCAGTTTTCTATCCAGGGCCCAGCCCTCCAGGGGGGTGGTATGCGGCTCGCAAGGTATTCCAGCCCGGGAGGCTATGTCTTCGTCCACCAGATTGCCCTCAGCACCGGAATCCACCAAAGCGGATAGGGACAGGAACTGTCGTTGGTAATTCACAGTTGCCAGGATCTGCATCAGAGTCTGTGGGGCTGAAGGGAGTATTGTCCAGCTCACCAGCACCCCCCCCCCCCTTTCATTGGTGTGCCTTTCCTTTTGGCCACTGAGGGCAAGTATCCCAGAAATGTCCTGGCTGGCCACAATAGATACAATCCCTAGCTCTCCACCTCCGAAGTCGTTCGGCCAGAGAGAGATGGTTCCATCCCAGCTGCATCGGTTCCTCCCCCAGGGGGGTGGGGACTGTCAGAGCAGGAGCCACACTGGAAGTGACTGGGGACGAGGGGCTGGCCGAGACTAGTAAGGTGGACTGTGGGCTTCCCCGAGGAGCAGGGCGACTGGTTCTCTCTCTCAGATGCTCCTGAAGTCGATAATCTAATCGAATGGCTAGCGAGATCAGAGAGTCCAGACAGTCCGTGTCCTCCCTTGCGGCCAACTCCTCCTTGTTCTTGTCCGAGAGGCCCTGTCAAAACACCTCCCGTAGGGCCTCGTCATTCCACCCGGAGTCTGCGGCTGAGGTCCGGAACTCAATGGAATACCTGGCCACACTTCGCGAAGCCTGGCGAAGAGTAAGCAACCGTTTCGCCGCGTCCCTACCGCGAATGGATTGTTCAAAGACTCAGTTCAGCGACAAAGGAAGAACAAACCTCTGTTCGGTTATCCCATAATCAGGGTTGTCCAAGCCAAGGCATCCCCTCTGAGAAGCCCCATAAAGTACACAATCTTTGATCTATCGGAAATGTAGGTACATGGCAGCAGCTCAGAGACTAGGGGGCATTGTAACAAGAAGGCCGGCACCTACCCAGATGCCCGGCGTAGGGTTCAGGCTCCAGTACATACAGCTCTTGAGGGGATGGTGTTGCTGATTCCAGGGACAAGGCCATCCTGAGCAGTGCGGTTTGGGTAGCCGGGGTTCTAGGAGCGGACGGAGAAAAGGAAGCAGAGACCCGGTCCACTTATTCACTGACCTTCTGCACATTCGTGGATAGTGTCCAAAGGTTTTCCATGATCTCCCGAAGTAGTTGGTCATGGGCACCCAATAGGTAGCTCTGGCTGGCCAGGGTCTGTTGTAGGGGATCCGTGTCCACTGGGTTCATCATGGCCACTTCATTCTGTTGCAGGGATGTGGCAGTGAAACAAACCCAAGTTCTGAACACGGGCAGGGAGGCCAAGTCAGGAGGCATTACGGTCATAGCGAACGTGGAATTGGTGTCCAAGAGAGTCTTTACCCAGGAGTCTTGGTTTTAGCAGAGAATTCAGGAACAATGCTAGACTTAGAACAGATAGTCCTAAGAACCATAGAACAAGGTTACTCACACACAAGTCTGCCAATGAACTGCTTGCTCCTTGTTGTGATCACAGAGTCTTTATCCTGCAGTTTCTGATGGGAAGCAGGTGTGTGTAGATAGTGGAACCTGGGAATGATTGGAAATTAAATGAGGTGATTGAGGCCCAATTCCTGTGGTAAATGGCAAGGTGGGGGATTGCTGGAAGGGACCATGGCACCCATTCACGAGCCACAAAATATCAGTTGGAAGTTAAACTATATAAGTTTGATTTCCTGAGGAGTGGTTCCCATTTTCATTAATTCATAATTATAGAGAACATAGAATAGTACAGCACAGTACAGGCCCTTCAGCCCACAATGTGCTGACCCTTAAACCCTGCCTCCCATATAACCCCACCACCTTAAATTCCTCCATATACCTGTCTAGTAGTCTCTTAAATTTCACTAATTTATCTGCCTCCACCACTGACTCAGGCAGTGCATTCCACGCACCAACCACTCTCTGAGTAAAAAACCTCCCTCTGATATCCTTTTTGAACTTCCCACCCCTTACCTTAAAGCCATGTCCTCTTGTATTGAGCAGTGGTGCCCTGGGGAAAAAGCGCTGGCTATCCACTATATCTATTCCTCTTATTATCTTGTACACCTCTATCATGTCTCCTCTCATCCTCCTTCTCTCCTAGCTCCCTTAATCTCTGATCATAATGCCTACTCTCCAAACCGGGCAGCATCCTGGTAAATCTCTTCCGTACCCTTTCCAATGCTTCCACATCCTTCCTATAGTGAGGCGACCAGAATTGGACGCAGTACTCCAAGTGTGGCTTAACCAGAGTTTTATAGAGCTGCATCATTACATCACGACTCTTAAACTCTATTCCTTGACTTATGAAATCTAACACCCCATAAACTTTCTTAACTACCCTATCCACCTGTGAGGCAACTTTCAGGGATCTGTAGACATGTACCCCCAGATCCCTCTGCTCTTCCACACACTGCCATTTACTTCGTACTCTGCCTTGGAGTTGGTCCTTCCAAAGTGTACCATCTCACACTTCTCCGGGTTGACCTCCATCTGCCATTTCTCAGTCCACTTCTACATCCTACTAATGTCTCTATGCAATCTTCGAAATTCCTCTACACTATCCACAACACCACCAACCTTTGTGTCATCTGCAAACTTGCCAACCCACCCTTCTACCCCCACATCCAGGTTGTTAATAAAAATCATGAAAAGTAGAGGTCCCAGAACAGATCCTTATGGGACACCACTAGTCACAACCCTCCAATCCGAATGTACTCCTTCCACCACACCTCTGCTTTCTGCAGGCAAGCCAATTCTGAATCCATCTTGTCAAACTTCCCTGGATCCCATGCCTTCTGACTTTCTGAATAAGTCTACCATGTGGAACCTTGTCAAGTGCCTTACTAAAATCCATGTAGATCACATCCACTGCACTACCCTCATCTATATGCCTGGTCACCTCCTCAAAGAACTCTATATCAGGCTTGTTAGACATGATCTGCCCTTCACAAAGCCATGCTGACTGTCCCTGTCTATGGTTCTCTAAATGCTCATAGGTCCTATCTCTAAGAATCTTTTCCAACAGCTTTCCCACCACAGACGTAAGGCTCACTGGTCTATAATTACCCGGACTATCCCTACTACCTTTTTTGAACAAGGGGACAACATTCGCCTCCCTCCAATCCTCCGGTACCATTCCCGTGGAGAACGAGGACATAAACATCCTAGCCAGAGGCTCAGCAATCTCTTCTCTCGCCTCATGGAGCAGCCTGGGGAATATTCCGTCAGGCCCCAGGGACCTATCCGTCCTAATGTATTTTAACAACTCCAACACCTCCTTTCCCTTAATATCAACATGCTCCAGAACATCAACCTCACTCATATTGTCCTCACCATCATCAAGTTCTCTCTCATTGGTGAATACCGAAGTATTCATTGAGGACCTCACTCACTTCCACAGCCTCCAGACACATCTTCCCACCTTTATCTCTAATCGGTCCTACCTTCTCTCCTGACATCCTTTTGTTCTTCGCATAATTGAAGAATGCCTTGGGGTTTTCCTTTACCCTACTCGCCAAGGCCTTCTCATGCCCCCTTTTATCCGTAATGTCATAACTCCAGAGTCGCAGGCAGAGACCCACATGGGCAGGAGGAATGAGTTCTGATCACCCCCAAGGTTCGTGGATCAGCGGGCCCGCAGTTCGACGCCTAGTGTTTGACGATCGGTGAGGATTGTGGCCCGAAGGTCAAATCAGATGTCTGGAAGACAACGCCCATTGGCTGGAGCCAAGTCTGCAAGTCACTTCGGGTGCACTGGGGAAGTAGAAATCCGGTGTCTGCTGGCCCAAGTCCAAGTCTGCTGGAGGTATGTTGATGGGTGACAGGGACGAACAGGGCTTGTTTTTGCTTTTGTAGTTTTGGTGCTTGTTGAGTTCTATTTTGTTATAGAGTCATAGAAAAGTACAGCACTGAAACAGGCTCTTCAACCCATCTAATTAATGCTGAACTATTTAAACTGCCTACTTCTATCAACTTGTACCCGGACCATATCCCTCCATACCCTTCCTATCCATGTACCTATCCAAACTTCTCTTGAGCATTGAAATCGAGCTCATATGCACCAGTTGTACTGGCAGCTCATTCTACACCCTCAAGTCCCTCTCAGTAGAGAAGTTCCCCCATCTAGTCCCCTTAAACTTTTCAACTATTTATTGTGTTCTGTGCTGTTCTGCTGAACATGGTGGGCATGCTGTACTGGTACTGGAACGTCTGCCCCCAGCACATCCTTAAGTTCCGTTGGTTGTTAACGCAAATGATGCATTTCGCTGTGTGTTTCCATGTGCAACTTGAATCTTGATCTGGGATGATTCCTAACAAACCTCACTCACAACACACTGGAGGAACTCAGCAGGTCGGGCAGCATCAGTGGAAACGTTGACTGATCATTTCCACGGATGCTGCCTGACCTGCTGCGTTCCTCCAGTGTGTTGTGAGTGAAGTTTGTTAGGGCACCTGGGAGCCCCTTCAGCAGGTCACCAATATCCCACTGTCGCTGCGGCAGCAATACAGTGCACTATGTAAAACGAGCACA
Organism: Mobula birostris; assembly: GCF_030028105.1. Lineage (NCBI taxonomy): Eukaryota > Metazoa > Chordata > Chondrichthyes > Myliobatiformes > Myliobatidae > Mobula > Mobula birostris. The sequence goes on from NC_092374.1 coordinate 98,833,898, forward strand.
GAGTACATGGCGCTGCTAAAGATGGGCCACAGCTCACTGGTGGTTCATACTGTAAGAAATACAACATTGGCAGCAGACCAATCGATTCGGTGAGAGACAGAGATTCACACAGGTCGGAGAGAAAAGTTTAAGAAAGGAGTGTTTCACGGGACTCGGTGCATTAGAATAGTGGGTATGACTGCGAGACCAGTTTTTTGTTCTGCTTGTCAGATGTGAGATGTCCAGGAGACTTCCAGCCTCCCTGATGGCCACATCTACACCAGGTGCATCGAGCTGCAGCTCCATACAGACCGAATTAAGGAACTGGAGATGCAGTTCGATGACCTTCAGCTTGTAAGGGAGAGTGAGCAGGTGATAGACAGGAGCTACAGGCAGGTAGTCACCCCGGGGGCACAGATAATTGGGTGACCGTCAGGAGAGGGAAGGGGCCATCAGGTAGTGGAGAGTACCCCTGTGGCTGTCCCCTTAACAATATGTACTCCATTTTGCGTGCTGTTGGGGGCAGGGGAGACAGCCGACCTGGGGGAAGCAACAGCGGCCGTGCCTCTGGCACAGAGTCTGGCCCTGTGGCTCAGAAGGATAGGGAAAGGAAGAGGAAGGCAGCAGTGATAGGGGCCTCTATAGTTAGGGGGTCAGACAGGCAATTCTGTGGGCATGAAAAAGAAACAAGGATGGTAGTTTGCCTCCCAGGTGCCAGGGCCCAGGATGTTTCTGAGCGTGTCCACAATATCCTGAAATGGGAGCGTGAGCACCCAGAGGTCATAGTACCAACAACATAGGTAGGAAAGGGGTGGAGGTCCTGAAAGCAGAATATAGGGAGTTAGGAAGGAAGCTGAGAAGCAGGACCGCAAAGGTAGTAATCTCGGGACACGTGCCTGTGCCACGTGACAGTGAGTATAGGAATAGAGTGAGGTGGAGGATAAACGCATGGCTGAGGGATTGGAGCAGGGGCCAGGGATTCAGATTTCTGGATCATCGGGACCTCTTCTGGGCAGGAGTGACCTGTACAGAAAGGACAGGTTACATTTGAATCTGAGGGGGACCAATATCCTGGCGGGGAGGTTTGCTAATGCTGTTGGGAAGAATTGCAGGGCGGTGGGGACCAAAGTGAGGGGCAGTTGGTGCACAAGTAGAGAAGCTTGTAAGGAGTTTGAGAGGAAGGACAGGAAGATATTAGAGCAAAGCATCACTCAGCCTGATGGTTTGAGATGTGTCTATTTTAATGCAAGGAGTATCATAAACAAAGCGGATAAACTTACAGCGTGGATCAATATGTGGAACTATGACATTTCGGCCATTACAGAGACTTGGATGTCTCAGGAGCAGGAATGGCTGCTGAGTGTGCCAGACTTTAGGTATTTCAAAAAGAACAGAGAGGGAGGCAAAAAAGGTGGGGGTGTGGCATTGCTAATTATGGATAGTGTCACGGCTGCAGAAAAGGAGGAAATCATGGAAGGATGGTCTACTGAGTCAGTGTGGGTGGAGATCAGAAACAGGAAAGAGGCAATAACTCTACTGGGTGTTTTTTATAGACACTCCAATGGTAACAGGGACATAGAGGAGCAGATAGGGAGGCAGATTCTGGAATGGTGCAATAATAGGGTTGTTGTGATGGGAGATTTTAACTTTCCTAATATTGATTGGCATCTCCTTAGCGCAAGGGGTTTAGACGGGGTGGAGTTTGTTAGGTGCGTTCAGGAATGTTCCCGGACGCAATGTGTCGATAAGCCAACTAGAGGGGAGGCTGTACTTGATTTTGTATTGGGAAATGAACTTGGGCAGGTGTTAGATCTCTTGGTGGGAGAGCATTTTGGAGGTAGTGATCACAACTCTATCTCCTTCACCATAGCCCTGGAGAGGGATAGGAGCAGACAATTTGGGAAAATGTTTAATTAGGGTGGTGGGAAATATGATGCTATTAGGCAGGAACTTGGGAGCATAAATTGGGAGCAGATATTCTCAGAGAAATGCGCAGCAGAAATGCGGTAAATGTTCAGGGAGCATTTGCATGGAGTTCTGCATAGGTATGTTCCATTGAGGCAGGGAAAGGATGGTAGGGTTAAAGAACCGTAGTGAACAAAGGGTGTAGTTAAGAAGAAAAGAAAAGCTTACAAAAGATTCAAGAAACTAAGTACTGTTAGAGCTCTAGAAAATTACAAGGGTGCCAGGAAGGAGCTCAAGAATGGAAGAAGGAGAGCCGATAGGAGCCATGAGAAGGCCTTGGTGAGCAGGATTAAGGAAAACCCGAAGGCAAACTACAAGTATGTGAAGAGCAAGAGGTTGAGCCGTGTGAGAATAGGACCAATCAGGTGCGATAGGCTGATTGGTCAAGGCTCGGTGCTGGGACCACAGCTGTTTACAATATACATTAGTGATTTAGATGAAGGGATTAGAAGTAACATTAGCAAATTTGCAGATAACACAAAGCTGGGTGGCAGTGTGAAATGTGAGGAGGATGTTATGAGAATGCAGGGTGACTCGGACAGGTTGGGTGAGTGGGCAGATGCATGGCAGATGCAGTTTAATGTGGATAAATGTGAGGTTATCCACTTTGGTGGCAAGAACAGGAAGGCAGATTACTATCTGAATGGTGTCAAGTTAGGAAAAGGGTAAGTACAATGAGATCTAGGTGTCCTTGTTCGTCAGTCACTGAAAGTAAGCATGCAGGTACAGCAAGCAGTGAAGAAAGCTAATGGCATGCTGGCCTTCATAACAAGGGGAATTGAGTATAGGAGCAAAGAGGTCCTTCTGCAGTTGTACAGGGCCCTGGTGAGACCACACCTGGAGTATTGTGTGCAGTTTTGGTCTCCAAATTTGAGGAAGGACATTCTAACTATTGAGGGAGTGCAGCGTAGGTTCACGAGGTTAATTCCCAGGATAGCGGGACTGTCATATGTTGAAAGATTGGAGCGACTGGGGTTGTATACTCTGGAATTTAGAAGGATGAGAGGGGATCTGATTGAAACATATAAGATTATGAAGGGATTGGACACGCTAGCGGCAGGAAACATATTCCCGATGTTGGGGGAGTCCAGAATCAGAGGCCACAGTTTAAGAATAAGGGGTAGACAATTTAGAACGGAGTTAAGGAAAATCTTTTTCACACAGAGGGTTGTGGTTCTGTGGAATGCTCTGCCTCAGAAGGCAGTGGAGGCCAATTCTCTGGGTTCTTTCAAAAAAGAGTTAGATAGAGCTCTTAAAGATAGTGGAGTGAAGGGATATGGGGAGAAGGCAGCAAAAGGGTACTGATTGTGTATGATCAGCCATGATCACGGTGAATGGTGGTGCTGGTTCAAAGGGCTGAATGGCTTACTCCTGCACCTATTATCTATTGTCTATTGCTAGTGGAAACGTGTGCACGGAGTCAGAGAAGGTAGCGGAGGTATTTAATGAATACTTTGCTTCAGAATTCACCAGGGAAAAAGACTTTGGCAATTGTGGGAATGACTTACAGCGGACTGAAGCGCTTGAGCAAATAGACATGAAGAAAGAGGATGTGCTATAACTTTTGAAAAGCATCAAGTTAGATAAGTCACCTGGACCAGATGAGATATGCCCCAGGCTACTGTGGGAAGTGAGGGAGGATTTTGCTGAGCCTCTTGCGATGATCTTTGCATCATCAATAGGGATGGGAGAAGTACTGAGGATTGGAGGGTTGCAAACGTGTTCCCTTGTTCAAGAAAGGGAGTAGGGATAACCCAGGAAATTACTAGACCAGTGAGTCTGATTTCAGTGGTGGGCAAGTTAGAACCACAGAACCATAGAAACTACAGCACAGAAACAGGCCTTTTGGCCCTTCTTGGCTGTGCCGAACCATTTTCAGCCTAGTCCCACTGACCTGCACACGGACCATATCCCTCCATACACCTTCCATCCATGTATCTGTCCAATTTATTCTTAAATGTTAAAAAAGAACCCGCATTTACCACCTTATCTGGCAGCTTATTCCACACTCCCACCACTCTCTGTGTGAAGAAGCCCCCCCTAATGTTCCCTTTAAACTTTTCCCCCCTCACCCTTAACCCATGTCCTCTGCTTTTTGCTCCCCTTGCCTCAGTGGAAAAAGCCTGCTTGCATTCACTCTATCTATACCTATCATAATTTTATATACCTCTATCAAATCTCCCTCATTCTTCTACGCTCCAGGGAATAAAATCCTAACCTATTCAACCTTTCTCTGTAACTGTGTTTCTCAAGTCCCAGCAACATCCTTGTAAACCTTCTCTGCGCTCTTTCAACCTTATTTATATCCTTCCTGTAATTTGGTGACCAAAACTGAACACAATACTCCCGATTCGGCCTCACCAATGCCTTATACAACCTCATTATAACATTCTAGCTCTTATACTCAATACTTTGATTAATAAAGGCCAATGTACCAAAAGCTCTCTTTACGACCCTATCTACCTATGACGACACTTTTAGGGAATTTTGTATCTGTATTCCCAGATCCTCTGTTCCACTGCACTCCTCAGTGCCTTACCATTAACCCTGTATGTTCTACCTTGGTTTGTCCTTCCAACGTGCAATACCTCACACTTGTCTGTACTAAACTCCATCTGCCATTTTTCAGCCCATTTTTCCAGCTGGTCCAAGTCCCTCTGCAGGCTCTGAAAACCTTCCTCACTGTCTACTACACCTCCAATCTTTGTATCATCAGCAAATTTGCTGATCCAATTTACCACATTATCATCCAGATCATTGATATAGATGACAAATAATAATGGACCCAGCACTGATCCCTGTGGCACACCACTAGTCACAGGCCTCCACTCGGAGAAGCAATTCTCTACTACCACTCTTTGGCTTCTACCACTGAGCCAATGTCTAATCCAATTTACCACCTCTCCATGTATACCTAGCGACTGAATTTTCCTAACTAACCTCCCATGCGGGACCTTGTCAAAGGCCTTACTGAAGTCCATGTAGACAATATCCACTGCTTTCCCTTCATCCACTTTCCTGGTAACCTCCTCAAAAAACTCCAACAGATTGGTCAAACATGACCTACCACGCACAAAGCCATGTTGACTCTCCCTAATAAGTCCCTGTCTATCCAAATGCTTGTAGATTCTGTCTCTTAGTACTCCCTCCAATAACTTACCTACTACCAACGTTAAACTTATCGGCCTATAATTTCCCGGATTACTTTTCGATCCTTTTTTAAACAACGGAACAACATGAGCCACTCTCCAATCCTCCGGCACCTCACTCGTAGACAGCGACATTTTAAATATTTCTGCCAGGGCCCCCGCAATTTCAACACTAGTCTCCTTCAAAGTCCGAGGGAACACTCTGTCAGGTCCCAGGGATTTATCCACTTTAATTTTCCTCAAGACAGCAAGCACCTCCTCCTTTTCAATTTGTACAGTTTCCATGATCTCACTACTTGATTCCCTTAATTCCATTGACTTCATGTCAGTTTCCTTAGTAAATACAGACGCAAAAAACCTATTTAAGATTTCCCCCACTTCCTTTGGTTCCGCACATAGCTGACCACTCTGATCTTCAAGAGGACCAATTTTATCCCTTACAATCCTTTTGCTCTTAATATACCTGTCAAAGCTCTTTGGATTATCCTTCACTTTGACTGCCAAGGCAACCTCATGTCTTCTTTTAGCCCTCCTGATTACTTTCTTAAGTATTTTCTTGCACTTCTTATACTCCTCAAGCACCTGATTTACTCCCTGTTTCCTATACATGCCATACAACCCCCTCTTCTTCTTTATCAGAGTTGCAATATCCCTTGAGAACCAAGGTTCCTTATTCCTGTTCACTTTTCCTTTAATCCTGACAGGAAAATACAAACTCTGCACCCTCAAAATTTCTCCTTTGAAGGCTTCCCACCTACCGATCACATCCTTGCCAGAGAACAACCTGTCCCAATCCACGCTTTTTCGATCCTTTCTCATTTCTTCAAATTTGGCCTTCTTCCAGTTAAGAACCTCAACCCTAGGACCAGATCTATCCTTGTCCATGATCAAATTGAAACTAATGGCGTTATGATCACTGGAACCAAAGTGCTCCCCTACACAGACTTCCGTCACTTGTCCTAACTCGTTTCCTAACAGGAGATCCAATATTGCATCCCCTCTAGTTGGTCCCTCTATATATTGATTTAGAAAACTTTCCTGAACACATTTTACAAACTCTAAACCATCTAGACCCCTAACAGTATGGGAGTCCCAATCAATATATGGAAAATTAAAATCCCCTACCACCACAACTTTATGTTTCCTGCAGTTGCCTGCTATCTCTCTGCAGATTTGCTCTTCCAATTCTCGTTGAGGTGGTCTGTAATACAATCCCACTAATGTGGCCATACCTTTCCTGTTTCTCAGCTCCATCCATAAGGACTCAGTAGACAAACCCTCTAATCTGTCCTGCCTGAGCACTGCTGTAATATTTTCCCTAAAAAGCAATGCTACTCCCCCACCTTTCATTCCTCTGCCTCGATCACATCTGAAACATCGGAACCCTGGAATATTAAGCTGCCAGTCCTGCCCCTCCTGTAGCCAAGTTTCACTAATTGCTATAACGTCATAATTCCACGTGTCAATCCACGCCCTCAACTCATCCGTCTTCCCCGCAATACTCCTAGCATTGAAATATATACACCTCAGAAGATTTTTACCACCACTCACAACCTTTCTATTGGCGGATTTGCTTGAACTTTTAACATCATTTATTTTCACCCCAGCCACACTGTCAGCTCTGGCACTCTGGTTCCCATCCCCCTGCAAATCTAGTTTAAAACCTCCCCAATAGCACTAAGTTGTTGGGAAAGATCCCGAGAGGCAGGATTTGTGAACATTCGGAGGGACATAATCTGATTAGGGATAGTCAGCATGGCTTTGTCAAGGGCAGGTTGTGTCTTACAAGCCTGATTGAATTCTTTGCGGATGTAACAAAACACATTGATGAAGGTAGAGCAGTGGATGTAGTGTATATGGATTTCATTAAGGCATTTGATAAGGTTCCCCATGCAAGGTTCATTCAGAAAGTAATGAGGCATGGGATCCAAGGAGACCTTGCTTTGTGGGTGCAGCATTTTCTTGCCCACAGAAAGCAAAGGGTGGTTCGTATTCTGCATGGAGGTCGGTGACCAATGGTGTTCCACAGGGATCTGTTCTGTTCTGTTCCTCTTTGTGAGTTTTATAAATGACCTGGATAAAGAAGTAGAATGGTGGGTTAGTAAGTTTGCTGATGACACAAAGGTTGGGGGTGTTGTGGATAGTGTGGAGGGCTGTTAGAGGTTACAACGGGACATTGATAGGATGCAGAACTGGGCTGAGAAGTGGCAGATGGAGTTCAACCCAGATAAGTGTGAGGTGGTTCATTTTAGTAGGTCAAATATGAAGACAGAATATGATATAAATGGTAAGACTCTTGGCAGTGTGGAGGATGTGAGAGATCTTGGGGTCCGTGTCCATAGGACATGCAAAGCTGCTGCGCAGGTTGACAGTGTTTTTAAGAAGGTGTATGGTGCATTGGCATTCATCAACCATGGGATTGAGTTCAAGAGCCGTGAGGTAATGTTACAGCTATATAAAACCTTGGTTAGACCCCATATGGAGTACTGTGCTCAGTTCTGGTCACCTCACCACAGGAAGGATGTGGATATTATAGAGAGAGTGCAGAGGAAATTTACAAGGATGTTGCCTGGATTGTAGAGTATCTGTTATGAGAATAGGCTGAGTGTACTTGGCCTTTTCTCGTTGGAGCGACGGAGGATGAGAGGTGACCTGATAGATGTGTATAAGATGATGAGAGGCATTGATCGTGTGGGTAGTCAGAGGCTTTTTCCCAGGGCTGAAATGGTTAACACAAGGGAGCACAGTTTTAAGGTGCTTGGAAATAGGTACTGAGGGGACGTCAGAGGTAAGTTTTTCACACTGAGGGTGGTGGGTGCGTGGAATGCACTGCTGGTGGTGGTGGTGGAAGCGGATACAATAGGGTCTTTTAAGAGCTTAGAAAAATAGAGGGCTATACACTAGGGAAATTGTAGGCAGTTTCTAGAGTCAGCACAACATTGTGGGCCAAAGGGCCTGTAATGTGCTGTATTTCTATGTTCTATGTAAATACTTTATTAATAGCACTTTCCTGTGGAAAATTGTGGTAAATGATCATTGCAAACAACGAAGAGGCGGGTGAAGGCGAGGCTGACTCGAGGGGTTAGGTGTGAGGGTGTGAACCTCAGAGCGAGGTTGAGGCCTGTTTGAGTGGTTGGAGTGAGGTTGAGACGGAGTTGGTATAAGCAGAGCGGAGGAGTTTCGGAGCCTCGGAGCCCATCTACCAAAAATGGGAGCGAGGTCTGATCATTCTAAGCTGGGCCGATTTAGAAAGGGTGGGTATGGGCTGGAACATGGCAACAGGGTCGAGGCCCAGAACATGTCAAAGTGGCGGGACATGGGTCCTAGTGACCCAATGTTTGGACAATTTAAATGCTTGGCCAGATGGATTGAAAAGGCAGGGTGTCGAGACCGGAGGCGAGAGTCAGCCAATTCTGCTCACTGCTCTCCACAGCACCGAGTCTGAGGCTGTCAACCTGCTCCAGCTGCTCTGAGCGTCGTGTCTCTGGACTCAGTTTTGTTCTGAATGCTCAAGCAACACACATAAAAATTGCTGGTGAATGCAGCAGGCCAGGCAGAATCTATAGGAAGAGGTACAGACAACATTTTGGGCCTTTTATTCTTTGCATGATTTGTGTTTTTCTTCTGTCTCTGCACATTTGGTATTTGTTGGTCTTTTTGTAAAGAGGTCTTTTGGGTTTCTTGTTCTGTGGCTGCCTGTAAGGAGACACAATTCAAAGTTGGATAGGTTATACAGACTATGATAATAAATGGAAGAATATATTTTAAAAAAATACATGGTATAGAAAGGGAACAAAATAGTGATGCTGTGTTGAGTGGGTTTTCGGACTCCTGTACCACCAATGAGAAGAGGCCACCTGAGGAGAAATTGTAATAATCTATATACATGGACCCCAGCCACAATGTCTCTTGGGTCTCCAAGAGTTGGAATCGGCTCTTATTGGACATTTAATTGATGCACAGGGGCCTCTCATCACCTTGTCCACTAACATCTCGGAAATCACGTTATTTTTTATTAGACATTCATTGCGTCGCTGTCGCGGGAGGACCACGGGCTCTCCTGGGCGTCGCTGTCGCGGGAGGACCACGGGCACTCCTGGGCGTCGCTGTCGCGGGAGGACCACGGGCTCTCCTGGGCGTCGCTGTCGCGGGAGGACCACGGGCTCTCCTGGGCGTCGCTGTCGCGGGAGGACCACGGGCACTCCTGGGCGTCGCTGTCGCGGGAGGACCACTGGTAGTGCGGCGCGAGGTCTGCTCTTGCCGCTATTGGCGGCGCGTCGTGCAGCGGGCTTTGAAAAGAGCTCGGTGGACAGATCAAAGCGGTGCACCGAGAGGTTGGTTATCTCAGTCGGAGAGTCGCGTTATTTTCGGTTACCGGCCCCTTGCCCGGGACAGCGGTAGCGTGGCAGAGCCTCGGGCCCAGGTTAATTTCGGCGACCGAGGTGGAAGGGGGTGGCCTGGTCCTGAGCCACAGACACAACCCCAACCCCGCGGCCTCCCTGCAGCTAGATATTGTCTGGCCGGCGATTAGAACGGGTTTCCCGATCTAAATAGGTCGGGTTGCTGATTGGGGATGACAACTTGGACTATCGACCGTTGCTAGCCCTCTGGAATACCCCTGTGATGGTCCCATGTTCCTCCCTTCGCCCCGGTTTGCTGGTGGGATTGTCTAATTCTCTGTCGAGAGGGAGTGGAAGCTGACTGTCCAGTAGTAATGAAAAGGCGGGTACTGGTGGGGAACCTGGCGGGCACAGAAGAGATGGAAATGGAGAGGGTGGGGGGAGATAACAGGGAGGGGAAAGTATTAAGAGTGGACGCCTGGGAACGGTATGGGGAGAGTGAGGGAGACCCTGGGGAGGTTTGAAGAGATCCTGGGAGGGGAAAGCCCCTGGGGACAGAAGAGATGGCTTTGGGGGGGGGGAAGGGAACGGAGAGAGGTGGGAAGACCCTGAGGATATACAGAGAGTGTGGTGGTGGTGGGGGGGGGGAGAACCTTGAGAGGGACAGGCACTTTAGGGTTTTAGGGATGATGGTGGAGATCCTGGGAAGGAAGAGACCCTGGGGGCAATGGAGGTAGTGTGGGGGACCCTGGCCAGAATGGAGAAAGTGAGTGTGACCCTGGTGGAGGTGGAGAGACCCTGGGAAGGGAAAATTGTGGGAGACTGGAAGTGGTTTAGAGAAAGTGATGGAGATGAGGGTGAGTGAATGGAGAGAGTGGGGGAGACCAGAGGTGGAAGACAGTGGGGGGGGACCTTGGGAAGGGGGAAGAGAGGAGACAGTTTAAAGGAAGGAAGGGAATGGAGGGTGTGCAAGAGATCTGGGGTAGGGAAAGAGTGCAGAAGACCCTGGGGGGGGGATGTTGTGGAGGAGATGCCTTAATGGGTGAAGGGAATGGAGAGTGTGGGGGAGACCTGGGAGGGGGAAGACCCAGAGAGTTATGGAAAGAGTGGTAGAGACTCAGGAGGTGGAGAGACTCTGCAAAGAAAGATCTTTGGGTGGGGGGGGCTATGGAGAGAGTGGGTGGTCAGATGGGGAGACCCTGGGGTTAGTATAGAGAGAATGAGGGAGGTACCCTGGGAGGCAGAGGAGATAGCTTAAGTGGGTGAAGGGAATGGAGAGAGTGTGGGGGACCTGGAGTAGGGAAAGATGGGGTAGAGAAATGGGGAATGGAGGGAGTTGGGGGGTGTGACCCAGGAGGGAGAAAGACCATGGAGGTTATGGAGAGAGTGATGGAAGTGATGGCTTTCTGGCAAAGCTGATGGATGGTACAAAGATAGGTGGAGGGGTAGGTAGTACTGAGGAAGCAATGCTTAGACAGGACTTAGACATATTAGAAGAATGGGCCAAAAAAAGTGGCAGATGGAATAGTGTTGAGAAATGTGTAATAATGCATTTTGGTAAAAGGAACAGTAGTGGAGACCGTTATCTAAATGTGGAGAAAATTCAAGCATCAGAGCTGTAGAGAGACTTGGGAGTCCTCGTGCAAGACTCCCATAAGATTAATATACAGGTTGAGTCTGTGGTAAAGAAGGCAAATACGATGTTGACATTTATTTCAAGGGGAATAGAATATAAAAGTAAGGAGATAGTGCTGAAGCTTTATAAGACACTAGTCAGGCTGCACTTGGGGTGTTGTGAACAGTTTTGGGCCCCATATCTCAGAAAGAATGTGTTGTCATTGGAGAGAGTCCAGAGGAGGTTCACGAGGATTGTTCCAAGAATGAAGGGGTTAACAGGAGCATTTGGCAGCTTGGCGCCTGTACGCACTGGAATTCAGAAGAATGAATGAGGATCTCATTTAAACCTAATGAATGTTGAAAGGACTGGGTAAGGTGGATGTGGAGAGGGTGTTTCCTCTGGTCGGGGTATCCAGAACTAGAGGGCACAGCTTCAAAATTGAGGGGCAACCTTTTAGGATGGGGTAAGGAATAATTTTTTTAACCAAAGAGAGGTGAATCTGTGGAATGCTCTGCCACAGACTGCAGTGGAGACTTAAGTCTATGGGGATATTTAAAGCTGAGAGTTGATAGATTCCTGATTGGTCAGGGCATCAAGGGATATGGTGAGAGGGCATGTATATGGGGTTGACGGGATCCAGGATCAGCCATGATGAAATGGCAGAGTTGGCTCAAAGGGACTGAATGGCACAATTCTTCTCCTATGTCTTATGGTCTTATGCAGGAGATGAAGGCAGGAGACACCCTGGGAGAGAAAGCTCTTGGAGGCGGAATGGAGAGAGACTCTGGGGGGGGGGGGGGGGGCGGGTTGTTGGGAGTTTGTTCATGGGTTGAGCAGGATGATGATGTGAGATGGATTCACTTTGGAGTAACCTAGCTGCACTTGCTGAGGCAGTATTGGATAGAGTTTTGTTCTCCTTCCTGAGAAAGGCTGGAGGAGGGCAGCAAATCTACACTGGATGGTTCCTGGAAATGTGGAAAGATTGAGTATGTCTGGCCTCTTTCCCTCATCGTAATGTACCAGGTCTTTAATAATGCAGGAAGTTACAATTTCAGGGTATGAGAAAGGCTATTTAGAACAGAGATGAGGAAAAATTCTCTTCTCAGGTGAATCTTTGGAATGCTTTATCACACAGGGCTCATTTATTGAGTGTATTTCTGGATATTAAATTGTTGGAGGTAGATTAAAATGTGGGATAGCAGAGTTGCCTACTCAGGAAAGGAGATGAAAACTATCAGATACTGTGTCAGCAAGTGCAAAAAGAGTTTGTCCAAAATGAATCCATAATCACGACATCATGTTGACATTGTGAACAAATCCCCCCCCCCACCAGTCTTTCCCACCCTCCATTTTGCTCCATGTATTATGTCTTTTGCAGAATCTCCTTGCTCTGTGTTCCTGCCACTGAACATCATCAGTTCCGTAGTTTAAGCCTTTATTTTGAGTGCCTCTAATAAAATTTCCAAGTTTCCCTTTGAGGCACACAGTCTTGGCTTCACTGCGTCTTCTTGGAGCTGTCCTTGCTGAGACCATCCTGGGAAAAACTGCTCCACAAGATTCAAAGGTTGTTTAATGTTCCTGTGCACAAGTGTAAAGGAAAATGAAATGATTGTTACTCCAGATCTGATATACAAAAAACTGTAAAAAGACAAAGAATACATTAATACTAAAAACAGACATACAATGAATATAAATACATACAATAGCTTGTATACATTGGTTGTATGTCCGTGCTATACACTAGGTGACTGACAGGTGACATGCAGTAGTGCTGGAGGTGTTGATTAGTTTTACACTACTTGGTGAACCAGCTATTTTTGAATCTGGTGGTCTGATAGGAGTGGGGCAAACAGTTTCAGGATGCCGTCAACCTCCCAACAGGCCACCATCTCACTCACCTGTCTTTCCTCTCTGGTAGATCACTGAGTGAAGGAGCAGGGTCATGGGTGACAGCGATGACGAGTACGACCGGCGGCGCAGGGATAAGTTCCGCCGCGAAAGGAGCGACTACGACCGTTCCCGGGAGAGAGACGACAGGCGACGGGATGATTGGAATGATAGGTCAGGCTGGGATTTTCCTTCCCTCAAGATCTAGGTTGAAAGCTGCTCCAATTCTGGCTCTGAGATGATCGTTTGGACCAGAGTGGGTGCTGCTGTAGCTTCTTGTCATGAATGTGGATTGTTTGTTTAGGAGTGCACTTCTCCTGCATTTATGCTGGAGTTTCCATGTGTTGCTGACCCATGAGCTGAATGCCATCCTGAATTTCCCTTCTCCACTTTGGGTGCATGTGGCCCAGGAGTAAATGGAGATTTTCCAATGGCCACCATTTCATTATCAATTTCCCATTCCCGCTCCAACATGTTGGTTCATGGCCTCCACTATACCAGGATGAGGTCATACTCAAGTTGGAGGAGCAACACCTTGTATTCTGTTTGGGTAGCCTTCAATCTTTTGGTCTGATTATTAATTTCTCCACCCTCCCTTTTCTCTCTTTCCATTCTCCATTTTGGTTCCCCCACAATGAGACAATGGAGCAGAATCAGGCCATTTGGCCCATTGAGTCTGTTCCACCATTCCATCATGACTGATTTATTATTCCCCTGCTTTCTTTCCATAACCTTTGGCACCCTGACTAATCAAGAACCTACCAGCCTCCGCTTTACCCAGTAACTTGGCCTCCACAGCCACCTGTGGCAATGAATCCCATGGATTCCGTCTAAGACAATTCCTCCTTATTGGAGATACAACCTGGAACAGGCCCTTCCAGCCCAACCCATCTGTTTAACCCTAACCTAATCACAGGACCATTTACAATGACCAATTAACCTACTAACCAGTACGCCGTTGGACTGTGGGAGGAAACCAGAGGAGCCCATGCGCTCAGGAGAAGAACGTATACAAACTTCTTACAGAGGATGCCAGAATTGAACTGTGAACTCTGACGTCCCAAGCTATAACAGCGTTGCACTCAGCACTGCGTTACTGTGGCACCCTCACCTCTGTTCTAGAGGGATGCTCTTCTGAGGTTGTACCCTCAGGCCTGAGACTTTCGCACTATAGGAAACATCCTCTCCATGTCCATTCTATTCAGGACTTTCAATGTTCAGTAGTTTTCAATGAGATTCTCCCCCCCCCACCCCCCCCACCATTCTTCCAAACTCCAGCCATTTCAGCTTCTCATACGTGAACTCTTTCATTCCAAAGATCATTCTCATAGTTAGTTCCCACAACATGAAGCGGAAAATTCAACAAGAGGTGTTGGTGGAGTCCAGACACGGAGGGAACTCCAGCTTTCTTTTCAATAGTGCTCGCGAGATACAGACGGAGTTTTACGGAACCAGTGTCCCGGTGGGCTGCAGTGTGTGAGTGAAACCTGAGGGGCAGCGGGTCTACAGGAGTGGCATGTGGTGGGGGGTGTATCTGCAATATCTGGTAACAAAGGCAGCTTCCTCCTCCATCCTCAGGTCTCGGGACTAATCAGAATCAGGTTTATTATCACTGGCCTATGCAATGGAATGTGCCGTTTTGTGGTAGCACTACAGTGCAGTACTATAAATTACAGTAATTATATCATAAAGATGTTGATTGTTTTTGCTGTAGTGTTCTATAACTATAAAATCAATGAAAAAGCAATGCAAAAAGAGAGCAAACTAGTGAGGTAGTGACAAGCAATGCTTTAGTTTCCAGTATCTGGTTGTTCAACGGATCAGCATCTGACCCACTGACTGGTATATCAACTCCTTGTTACCTGCAGAGCCCATAGAATTGAGGTGGGATGAGTGCTTTATAGGGAAAATATGGGTTTCCTTTGTGTGACTGTTTTGGGATCCAACCAATGAATGAATTGTTTTTCTTGCACATGACCCTCATTCTATTCACGAAAAAGAGAAGATCTGCAGACACTGGAAGTCCGAGCAACACACACAAAATGCTGGAGGAACTCAGCCGACCTGCTGAGTTCACCCTCATTCTATTGGTGGGTAAAGCTGTCCGGGCTTTGGACTGAGCCAGTGCATTGTTATTGTGATACGGCGTAGAACAGGCCCAGCAACCCCTAATTTAACCGTAGTCTAATCACAAGACAATTTACAATGACCAGTTAACCGACCAGTCAGTACGACTTTGCACTGTGAGTGGAAGCTAGAGCACCAGGAGGAAACCCACTTGTTTGTGGGGAGAATGTACAAACTCCTTATAGGTAGTGGTGGGAAATGAACCTGGGTTGTTGTACTGTAAAATATTGGGCTAACCACTACCTACCATGTCACCTCTTGTCCTGAGCTGCCCTGACATCCCAGCCCTCACAGTAACGTTGTGCCCAACCTATAGGCTCAATGCGAGGGGCGCACACTCTATTGCTGTCTACACCATGCTTTCCTGAATGTCTCTGACTGACCTGCTAAAGTGAAGTCTTTCCTTGCCTTGCAGAGAGTGGGACAGGGGGAGAGAGCGGCGAAGTCGAGAGTACCGAGACTATGACAGAGGGAGAAGGGAGCGTTTCTCTCCACCGCGACACGACCTCAGCCCTCCCCAGAAGCGAGTGCGTCGGGATTGGTGAGTGCTGGACCTGTGGAGTGAGCGCGTTATGCTGCTGCAGATACGCTGTCCTCTGTAGCTAAGCTGCTGTTCCTTAAGTCCTGTTTTAGAAATCAGTATGCTGCGACCATGCCTGTGATAGCCTTCCCCTCCATATAACTTAGCTCTGCATCCACTCAGCAACTTCAACACTCCTGAGTTCAGGGTGTTTAACATTATGATAGTCCTCAAGACCATCTCGTCCCGTTTCAATAGTCCAAACATTTCCAGCTTTCCTTGTAACTGCAGACAAGGTCCAAACTTTTAAATAGTCCGCACTTTCAAAGTAGTCCAGTTGGTCCAAGGTCTTATAGTCCAAGATCCAAACGTTCAAAATAGCTCAAATGTTTAAACTAGTCCAAACGTTGGAACTGGAGACCCTGGCATGCCTTTTTCTGGCGTCCAGACCATCTACTGTGATGCTGCTGAGGCCTGCCCGGTGACGTGGCAGCATTCCTGTATCTAATCGACTCGAATCCCCAGTGAGTCGGCATCTGACCCACCCATTGGTACATTGACTCCTCATTATCTGTGTGAAGTTGGTCGTGTCTTACCAGGAATGTGGTTGGTTTATGTTGGGCTCAGTATCGGTAGGGATTAGGAACTTGCGTAGATATGTAGTTGGGAGCTCTGTTTTTTTGACAAGCTCTGACTTGCTGGGTTTTGTTTCCTGTGCCCCCTTTAAACTCGGGAGCCATTTCCTGCTGCTTGAAACTCTTCTGGTTATTATGTGATTGCAGAAAATTTCCTTAGAGAAAGATTTGTCATACAGTGAAATGAGTTGTTTGTGTCAACGACCAACACTGTCCAAGGATGTGCTGGGGGCAGGGTGCAAGTGTCCGTACATTTCTGATGCCATTCTAGCATGCACACAACACGGTAGCCTTAACCCGTATGAGTTTGGAATGTTGTAGCAAACAGAGGAAATGCCCGCAGTCACAGGGAGAATGTACAGTTGCCTTACAGACAGCGGTGAGAATTGAACCCTGATCATTAACCACTATGCTACTCTGATGCCATTAACATTTTTTAAAATTAAAATTAAATTAAGTAAAAGGTGTGTGTTGGCATTGGTTGGAGTAACATCCACAGGTCTGAGAAATCTGCACGTCAGGTACCATCAGAGTCTCAGGTTTATTGGAGTTTTACTGTACATGTCTCACAGAAAACCTGCATTCAAATTCTTTGCTGCTGTGAGCAGTTCAGGTGACATTGATGTGTTTAAATCAGCTGGCTTGCTGACTTTGAGCATTTGTCTATGCACCACCAGGTTGCTCCCCCACCCACCCACTTTGTAACTCATTGTGGGTGTGAAAGATTTGCTGATATGCTGTGTCTTTCCCCTTAGGGAGGATCACGTTGCGGACCCCTACCACACAGGCTATGAAATGCCGTATGCTGGCGGGGGAGGTCCCAGCTATGGCCCCCCGCAGCCCTGGGGGCACCCGGATATTCACATGATGCAGCAACACCATGGGATTCCCATCCAGGCAAGGTGAGGTCACCCACAGTGCAGAATCCCGCGGCTGATGGAGTGTAGCTTTCCACATCCACCTCAGGTGTTGTAGGTCCCGGGTAGGAGGTCTCAGTGTTTTGGCTCCTCAATCTACATGTGGTCGGGTGTAGTGATGTTCAGCCCACGGAGATGTGTAATCCTATCCCTCCAATTCCCCCACTTATTTCTCTGAAACTTAAAAAGACTAGCTGTATTTGTCGTGTGTAAATTGGGACATATGGTGAAATGCATCATTTATGTCATGTGCTGGGGGCAGCCCACAAGTGTCGCCATCCTTCCGTCTCTAACATAGCATGCCCACAACATACTTACCCTAACGTGATAGGAAAGAGGTTTTGGAGTTTGAAAGTAGGGAGGTTGTGTTCCAGTTGTACAGGCTGTAATTGAGGCCACACCTGGAATACTGAACAGCTTTGCCTCCTTGCCCAAACAGAAGGATGTTCAGGCCAACCCCCAGGTTCAGTAGGTCGGTTTTGTTTGTATGTTGGGAAATACAAAAATCACCTGATACGATAACCACACTTCCACACCCACAGCATTGTAAAAATAGCATTAAAAACACATAGGACAGATTAGAAAGAATAATTACAATACTCGGGGTGGGGGGCAGGGGGAAGAATTGGTTCTGCTGTTTGTAGGAGAGGACTTACAGTATATGCTTAGAGATACAGTAATGAACCCGCGCTGCCCAATTACACTCGTGACTAACTCTAACCCATGTGCCTTTTGGGATGTGGGAGGAAACCCATGTGGTTATGAGGGAGAATGTACAAACTCCTTGTAGACAGTGGAGGGAATTGAACCTGGGCCACTGGCGCTGTGGAACGAGGAAGCAGATTCACTGCAGGGGTTTGGGAAGTGAGACAGAAGACACTTGATTAGGAAGAAGCAGATTGACATTAATAATTTATTTACAGAAAAGCAGTAAAACAATCAAAAATCTAAGTCTCCCCAAGTTACTCAAGTGCAAAACTAAACATTCAACAAGTACTTAAATAAGTGTGCGCGGGGCCCTCCTATATCTACAGCATACTTTCCCAATGGCTCTTCAGAGCTTGTCGCGACCTCAGTGTGAAGATGGGCCCTTGGAGACAAAGGGAAAAAGTCAGCGAGTCTCTTGCACCTGCTATCCTTATACAACTGAGGCGCCCAGAAGCACACACTGATGCCATGGCACACAAGGCAACCAATGGGAAAGAGCTGCTGCATCTCTCAGAAGGGTCAATCAACAACCAGCAGGGTGGAAGCAACTTTCGACTGGCAAGTAAACCAACCCTTCACATTACACGCTGTACTGGTGCTAAGCTAACTGTGCTGCACCTACCACACCACTATTGGATTCTGATGCTTTTGATCCAATGTTCTTTTGGAAGTCAAGAAAGAGGCATAAAACCTGTTGCTTCACAATTATTTTATTAAGCACTGAGAGAACAAAGGGATTGGAAACAGAGTAGAAAGAGTCTAGCAGCGGCAGGGAAGAACAAAAGAAAAGAAAGAGAGTCAGAGGCTACGTTGGGATTCCAACCTTTTTACGCCATGGACTAACACCATTAAGCAAAGGGTCCATAGACCCCAGGTTGGGAACCCCTGGCCTACGTGCTCTATTCTTCTTATACCAGTTTGCTAAATCCGTTGAATTCCTTAGATAAGAGACATTCCACTCCCATTACAAACAAGAGAAAATCTGCCAGTGTTGGAAATCCAAGCAACACGTACAAAATGCTGGAGGAACTCAGCAGACCAGGCAGCAGCAATGGAAAAAAGTACAGTTGATGTTTTGGGCCGAGAGCTTTCTGCAGGACTGGGGAAAGAAAGCTGAGGAGAAGATTTAAAAGGTGAGGAGGGGAGAGGGAAACGTAATGTGATAGGTAAAACCTGAAGGGGGAGGGGTGAAGTAAAGAGCTGGGAAGTTGATTGGTGAAGGAGATACAGGGCTGGATAAGGGGGAGTCTAATAGAAGAGGACAGAAGACCATGGAAGAAAGAAAAGGGGAGAGGAGCTCCATGTGAGGCAATGGGCAGGCAAGGAGATAAGGTGAGAGAGGCAAAATGGAATGGGGAATGGTGAAGTGGGGGGCATTACTGAAAGTTTGAGAAATTGAAGTTCATGCTATCAGGTTGGAGGCTACCTAGACAGAATATAGGGTGGTGTTCCTCCAACATGAGTGTGGCCTCATTATGACAGTGGAGGAGGCCATGGATAGACATATCAGAATGGGAAGTGGAATTAAAATGGGTGGCCATTGGGAGATCCTGCTTTTTCGGGCGGATGGAGTGTAGATGCTTGGTGAAACGGTCTCCTAATCTATGTTGGGTCTCACTGATATACAGGAGGCCACACCAGGAGCACCAGACACAGTATATGACCCCAACAGACTCACAGGTGAAGTGTCACCTCACCTGGAAGGACTCTTTGGGGCCCTGAATGGTAGTGAGGGAGGAGGTGTCGGGGCAGGTGTAGCACTTGTTCTGCTTACAAAGTTGAGTGCCAGGAGGGAGATCAGTGGGGAGGGATAAATGGAAAAGGGAGTTGGGTGGAGAGCAATTCTTATGGAAAGCAGAAAGTAGAGGGGAGGGAAAGATGCGCTTGCTGGTGGGATCCTGTTGGAGATGGAGAATTATGTGCTGGACTCTGGTAGGTGAGGACAAGAGGAATCCTATCCCTGGTAGAGTGGCGAGACGATGGTGTGAGAGCAGACATGCTTGAAATGGAAGAGATGTGGTTGAGAGAAGTGTTGATGGTGGAGGAAGGGAAGCCCCTTTCTTTGAAGAAGGAGGGCATCTCTGTTCTCGAATGAACAGCCTCATCCTGAGAGCAGGTGCAGCAGAGATGGAGGAAGCGAGAGAAGGGAACGACGTTTTTACAAGTAACAGGGTGGGGGGATTTGTAGATAAGAGTTAACCAATCAGATAGCCCCTATTCAAATAACGCAATACCAAAGAAACTTCCAGGAGGCAGACACTCAAACGATTCAGGAACAACTTCCCCTCCGCCATCAGATTTCTGAATGGATATTGAACCCATTAACACTACCTGACTACTTTTTTCTTCCCTCTTTTTTTGCACTACTTATTTAAGATAGATACTTTTACTCTAATTCATATTTCTATGATGTATTATAATGTGCTACCACGTGACAACCCAAATTTGATTCTGAATACAGAACTGTAACCATTAGTGGACACTCTGAACAATTTCATATTCATGGATAATTATATAAAATACAAGCAGGCATAGAAAAGCTAAAACTGCAAAGAAAATACCAATAATACAGTGTAGTTCAACACCACTTATTCTTTCTTGCATGCCCTCAATCACTCTTACGATTCCCCTCCCACCCAAGCGTGCTGGGGTAATGTACTGTGGTTGAATAGGTGATTTGTAAGCAAGGGATGAGGGTCTAGTGCCAATTTTCGGTGAAGCTAGTGGCCATGCTGTACCGACGCTGTTAGTCTCCTTCCCACCCCCAGGTTGGGCAACCTGCACGAGATGGAGGTGGGACCTCCACCCCCAGTGATGAAGACCTTCAAGGAGTTCCTGCTGTCCCTGGACGACTCTGTTGATGAGACCGAATCTGTGAAGCGCTACAATGACTACAAGATCGAGTTCCGCCGTCAGCAGATGCAGGACTTCTTTCTGGCCCACAAGGACGAGGAATGGTGAGGTCACAGGTTGGGAGGCCGGTGTTTGCGTGTTCTTGACCATTTGCTTAATAAATGCAGCCAGGTGTGGTTCAGTAGTGACATGTTAGGTTTCTGATTCTTCCCTCCTTGCTCACACACCAACTCCGGTCTGCCTGAGCTCAGAACCGTGAGGGTGGCAGAGAACAAGCCCTTCCCTCTGGCTGTCTTCCACATTCTCCAGTGTGGGGCAGTGAGTAATGGTGATGGGTCTGTCTCCACTCATTTCTAGTGGGACTTCTCTCGTCCTGTGTGGACACCTCTGCTCTTCTGCCGCTGCAACCCCTGAATCCAAGCCTTGCCTTATACGAACTGTACAGGCAAGATTCCCAACTGGCAATGGAGCTTGTATCCCCTTAACCCTGTTGCAGTGGGATGTGCCCCAAGTTCCATGGGGCAGTGCTGTTTCATTCACTTTTCCAGACTGAAATCTTTGCTGGTGTTGAAATTGCTTTCAATTGGTAAAAAATAATGTTACTTCTCTTGGTCTCTGTAACTCTGTTATTGAAATCGTTAACTGTGTTAAATGACTGGATTTCTAAGGCTCACTGAGCAACTATCCTGGTTCCCAAGTCTCTTAGCCTTTGGGAGTGAGCTTGAGGTAAAGTTTCCCTTCAAGATCTGAATTCTTGTCAGTGGTTGTACCTTATCACCTGAGCTCCAGGTTGGATACCCTAATCCTCGGGTCACTGGTTGGGAAATTGCCCTCTCCTACCCTATAATGTTGGAGAACACATTTGCAAAAAAAACCCCCTGATTTGCTGCTCCCCTCTGCACAGCCTCCCTCCCCTACCTCATCCACTCCACCAGGTCAGGACTGAAAAACTTGCACTAATTATTACTCCCCGCTCCCTGTACAGAACTTTCATTTAAAATGTCTCCCCTGCACTGGTTGGAGCATGTTTATCTGGGGGTGGGTGGGAGGAAGAGGTTGGCTATCAGTGCACTGGGTTTATCCAGTGTTGTTCAATGAGGGGGAGGGCAGACTGATGACATAAGAACATATGAACTAGGGGCAGAAGTCAGCCATCTAGCCCAACAAGACTCCACCATTCAGTAAGATAATGACTGATCTGGCTGTGGACTCAAGCTTCACCTACCTACCTTTTCCCCTTAGGTTTTAATTCACTTGCTATGCAAAAATCTATCTAACTGTCTTAAGTATATTTAATGATGTAGCCTCTACTGCATCTCTGAGCAGAGAATTCCACTGATTCACTACTCTGTGGGAGAAGAAGTTCCTCCTCATTTCCACCCTATTCCTCTGAATCTTGAGGTTATGTTTCCTAGTTCTAGTGATTCATTGTGTTTGTCTGATATCTGTCTGTGAGGGGAAGAAACTGATGGTGTGCTTGGTCTGTAACTTGTGCAGTATTTCGATGTGTCAAAGGGGGCGGGAGGGGGCCCAACGACCTTGGACAGAAGGCAAAGAGTTGGGAATAAAGGGAACCTTTTCTGATTGAATGCCAGTGGTGTTCCACAGGGGTTGGTATTGGATCAGCTTCTTTTCACGTTATATGTCAATGAACAGATGATAGACTTGATGACTTCATGGCCATTTGCTGATGGTACAAAGGTGGAGGGGCAGGTGGTGTTGAGGAAGCAGGAAGACTGCAGAGGAACTTGGACAAATTAGGAGAACGGGCAGAGACATGACAGATGGAATGCAGTGTTGGGAAGTGTCTGGGCATGCACTTTGGTAGAAGAAGAAATAAAGGCATGGACTGTTTTCTAAATGGGAACAAATTCAGAAATCTGAGGTGCAAAAGGGACTTGGGAGTCCTCATGCAGGATTCCCTAAAGGTTAACTTACAGGTTGAGTCAGTGGAAAGGAAGATAAATAAAATGTTAGCATTCATTTAGAGAGGACTAGTATATAAAAGCAAGGCTGTAATGCTGAAGTTTTAGAAGGCATTGATCAGATTGTACTTGGAGTTTTGTGAGCAGTTTTGGGCATCTTATCTAAGGATGGATATGCTAGCTTTGGATAGGGTCCAGAGAGGGTTCAAGTGAATGATCCTGAGAATGAAAGGGTTAATGTATGTATTAAGGCCATTTGATGGCCTTTTCACCTGAGTTTAGAAGAATGAGGGGTATCTGACTGAAACCTACTGAATTTTGAAAGGCTTGGATTGAGTGGATGTGGAGAGGATCTTTCCAGTAGTGGAGGAGCCTAAGACCAGAGGGCATAGGTTTGGGTATAGAGGGGATGTCAGAGTTATTTTTTACACAGAATGGGAATGGCATGGAACTCCGTGCCAGGGGGTGGTGATAGAGGCTTTCAGGGAACTCTAGATGGGCACATAGATGAGAGAAATATGATAATGGACAGGATGTTTCCTATAGTTGGGGTGTGGGGTCTACAACCAGAGGGCACTGCCTCTGAATACCAAGACGTCTCTTTAGAACAGAGATGAGGAGGAATTTCTGAGAGGGTGGTGAATGTGGAACTTATTGCCACGGATGGCAGTGAATGCTCGTTATTGGGTATATTTGAAGTTGGTAGGTTCTTGATCAGTAAGGGTGTCAGGGTTATGGAGATAAAGAGAATGGGGTGGAGAGGGATAATAAATCAGCCATGATGCAATAGCAGAGCAGACACGATGGACCGAATAGCCTAATTCTGCCCCTATGTCTTATGGTCTTATCTGACCTTTCCTGGGGTTCACTCTGCAGTTTGCTGTCGTGGTTCACGCCGCCCCAAGCTGGAAGTGTTTGACCGTTCCTTCACCATCACTGGGCCTGAATCTGCCAGCAACACCGGCGGTGTAATTCATGCAGCTGCTCAGGGAGGAGGCTTACCATCACCTTCCTGAGCAGTGACTCAGGTAGGGGAGTAAAAGCTCATGGAAAACCAACATTCAATCGCTCCCTGGTCGTGGCTGACAGGGTTTCAGGTCCCCGTGTGTTTGCTGTCCGGTGTGGGGCAGGTGAACTGAACATTTGTTTATGTTTCAAAGGGAAAGACCTTCTGCTTTAGAGTCGATCGCGTGGTGGAGTACATGAGGGGAGGGCGGCTGCTGTGGTTTCTATGCCCGTTCCCCTTCCTACCAGTTGCTGCTGCACCACCGGGGCATGAGCCATTCTGACAGGTGCCTGTAGGCATGTGCCATGGTGTGACAGCGGAGGCAGCACCACTTTCCTGCTCCGAGACAGTAATGACAGGGGTGTGTGTGTGTATATGTGTAAGATGTTTGGATCTCATTGCTTCCAGGTTCCCTTCCGCCCATCAGAAGCATGCAGGAATGTGACATCTGTTAAACAGAGAGCTGAAACCTGAAGAATAAAGATAATCTTTGTTGTCACATGTGCATCGAAACATATAGTGAAATGCACCGTTTGTGCCAACAACCAACACAATCGTAGATGTGCTAGGGGCAGCCCACGAATGTCGCCATGCGCCAACATAGCATGCCCACAATTCGCTAACTCTAACCGTAAGTCTTTGGAATGCAAGAGGAAACCAGGGCACCTGGTGGAAATGCACATGGTTGCGGGAGAATGTACAAACTCCACAGTAGTGTAGCCGTTAGTGCAGCGCCTTACAGCGCCAGCTATAAGATCTGTGTTCAGTTCCTTCCATGTTCCAAAGTTGCACGGGTTAGGGTTAATGAGTTGTGGACAAGCTATGTTGGCGTCAAAAGTTTGCACAATCCTTGCTGATATGATTTGATGCAAACAACCCATTTCACTGTATGTTTTGATGTACACGTAAAAAATAAAGCTGATCTTAATCTTTATCCTTACAAATAGCGGTGCGAATTGAGTCCCTGAAGTACCCTGTGGTTAGGCCTTGGTGACAGTAGGTACTAACACTGTACTATCGCTGATGGTGGTGTGCAGCATTGTAGGAAGTAGAGAGGGAGCCATTTGGCCCCTTTGAGTTGGTATGTACAGCAGTGGGATCAGCGGTAATCTGTGGTCCCACCCTGTCCACTCACATCCAGCTGACCACAGGGCATTGAACAGCAAAAATCAAAAATACCGGATTATGTTGACCCCCCACATCCCGTGTCCATTAGTTCCTTTTGTGGCTAAGGGCTGTACACTCCTACCACAAGAGTAGTGGGGTTTGTTACCCAACCCCCCCACCATGGCCTGCTCTGATGTTAAGGAAAATGCCCTTCTGTTCCCTCCCTGTGCAAGAGAATCTGGGCATTAGGCAGATGTAGTGGTGACCAGTGACACAGCACTGGTAATGTGCCAGGTTTACTGTCCACATGCTTTAGTTTGGGGGGTGGGGGGGAAGAACCATGATCAGTATAATATTAGACTTTTATAGAGTCATCCCTCAGGATGGAAAGGGAGACTGACTCTTGGGACTTGCAGGGCAGGCTTGATGGGCTGAATGGCCTAATTGTGCTCCTTTGTCTTATGGGAGTGTTTGGGTTGGGTGGTAGCCAGATCTTCTAATGATAGTTCCTAGACCTGAAACAGCAAGGACATGGAAGCCCATACCTGACCTAACCAATAGCTTGCCATCGCGTTGCTTATTTATTTTGTTTATTTAGAGCTACAGCACAGTAACTGGCTATTCTGGCCCAGTGAGCCTGCAATTACACCCACGTGACCAATTAACCTACTCACCCGTGCTATTTTGGGAGGAAACCCACATGGTCATGGGGAGAACGTACAAACTCCTCACAGACAGTGGTGGGAATTGAACCTGGTTTGCTGGTGCTGTAAAGCTTTATGCTGACCACTATGTTACCGTGCTGAGTATTGACTCCAATGATGAAGTGTGATCAGGGTTCAGCCTCCCCACAGGCCCAGCACCTTTAGGAGCAGGGCTGCGATAGTGAGCGGAACCCCAGAGGGTTATCACCACTCGCCAAGGTGAGTAATGCTGAGAAAACTGGCCACCGATCTCTGAGCCGGGGGGCGTGCGGGGAGACACAATTACAGTAACCACCTCAGTTATTTAAAAGTATGAGATCCAAACTGCTGACACATTCTCTCCTGTGTGTGTATTTTTCTCCTGCCTGAGTGTTTCTCTCCACCTACAGAATTTATCCAGGAAATTTGTCGGTGTGTCTTGGACGTGGGAGGCAGCAACATAGCACATGTCTGCCTTGTCACCAAAATGAGCTGATGCAAGGGAAAATATCGTTTTTTAACTGATCTCTTCATTTTTTTGTCCTTTTGTTATCTGGAGTTTGCAGTCTTTTTTTGTTTGTATAATGTTAATTCTGACACCTTTCTTCCCCCCCTTTGAAGACAAGGTGCAGGAGGGCAAAATGTGAAGCAAATCCTGGCACGCTGCAATGGAGACCCTTGTATGAGAACTACTAGTTAGCCACACACTGCGCACAATGCAGTGTCTAGTAATCCCAAAGTGTTAGTGCTTAGTTAGTGAGGGTCACAATCAGTGCAAATGAAACGAAGCAACAAAACGCTCGCTCGCACACTTGAGATTCTTCAAGATGACTTCGACACCTAAGTATTATTATTTTATCCGTACGTAAGCTGCCAAAACAATAATTCTTGAAGTAAAAGGTTTCTTTGCTTTTTAAAAAAAACAAAATTATAATTGGTGATTTGTTCATGTTCTTTTGCTAGGGCTTTTTATTTGTTTTGTCCTTTCTAATTGTTTGGGGTTCTCCAGAGGTGACGATAAAAAGCAAGGCAGGAATTCAGTGCTAATACAAGAAAGGGCCCATGTCCAAATGAGTGTCTCTCCCACAATGAGTTTTGTAAAGATGTGGTGATGGCCGTGGTACAACAGTGCAGAGGATTAAAGGAAGGATACTGTAGAGGCTAGAGTGTCCCAGCTTTTAAAGTTACCAGAATTTGTGGCTCAGGAGGAGGACATTCAACCGATCAATCCAGTGTTGCCTCCTATCCCATCAGTCCCATATCCACATAGGGTTAAATTATTCTTTCCCGTCGATCTAATTCCCCTTTGGAGTGCCATTCTCTTTTCATCTCCCTACAATTACCGTTCATGAGGGAGAAAAGCTTCTGTTCTCAAATTTTAGCTCGGTTCATTTTCTAATGGAAACAGCTGTCCATTCTTGCCCTGTCCAAATCTGACAAGCTCTTATCCTCCTCCTGAAATCCCCCCTAATCTTCCCGAACCCTCTCATTGCCTGCTCCCAAAGAGAGCAGTCCAGCATCCTGTAGCAGAAATACCATGCTTTGGAGGCATTGGACGTCCCCTATATGTTTTTAACACCTTTCCCCTGTGTTCCTTGAATCAGCTGATTAACAGCAGGGAATATTTGAGAAGTTTGGAGAAGTGCATGGATGTGAAGGTCATGGAGGACAGTGGCCTAGGTATGGGTCAATGGGATGGGACAGAATTACAGACTGGATGGGCTGAAGGACCTGTTTCAGTGCTGTAGTGCTCTATCACTGTAACAGCAAATTCTCGTTGTTGGTCAGTCACCTGTTCTTGGGCCTGTAGATCCCATTACCCTCGCCCACAGATTTTGATCAATCTCTGTAAGTTAAGATTTTTAAAAAATTTACTTCAGAAGCAGAAAATGCTGAAATACTTGGTAAGTCAGGCAGCATCTGTTAAGCGAGAGCCAGTTAATGTTTGATGTTCAAGGCACCCATTCAAGGTTCTGATGTAAGTTCCAGACCTGAAACATAGGTTGCTGCTGTTTCCACAGATGCTGCCTGACCTGCATAATTACCACGCTCTTCCTCCTTCATGGAACATACCTTTTGATAGGTACAATGTCCAAACCCTTGGATTAAAAGATCCAAACATTCTGCGGATTTCTTTATGAAATCCAGTTTGGGCTTGTGGCCCGTGTCCCTGAGCTGTGTTGATGATTGCTGAATAGCTGAAACTGCCGTTAACGCATTGCAAAGTAGGGATGTTCCTGCTCGCTGTTGGCACCACACACCAGGAATTTGAAGTCATATAGCAAGGGTTGATAATATGCTACATCCCCTGCCCCTGGGAACAAGGAACTTCCATGAAGTTAGAGTTGATTGCTGAAAACAATAAAGCAGGAAGGTGCAGGAATCAGAATTGTTCCTCCTGCACTGGATAGGTTTCCTCTGGCTCAATTGCATCTTGTAGTGCTGATATCTACAGGTTATAGTGCAATACTACTACTAAAAACAGCTTAGAGTGCTGATAGCGCTAAATGATCAGATGGTCATGGAGCACTACAGCACAGAAGTGCCCTTCACTCCATCTAGTCCCTGCTGAACTGTTATTCATTCCAACTCTACTTAATGCTTTGATTTATGAAGGCCAAAGTGCAAAGAGAGTTGAGTGATTTGTGGGAGTACAGTGGGGAAGTGGGATCCAGCTGTTCCTGTCACCCAACAGGGAAGAGATAAATAGCTTGCTGATGTTGCTGTGTGCCACACCACATACAGGTAGCCACAATCCCATATCTCAAGTAAAAAAAAAATGTTGGTACAGTTACAAATCTGTTGGAGTCCATTTTATACCCAAATACTGTGTGACGGGCATTCTGTCAACCAAAAACATTGTGCTGAATCACAACAATAGAATTCCAGTGGGTTTGGGGTTGAATGAGAAGCTGCAGCACGATGACCAGAACCCTGTTGTATCAAGCACATCGACACACAGAGCCAGTTACATTACAAAGGGGGGTCCCGGGGAGATTACCATCCTGGTTAAACTGCTCCCTGGGATGCTGCAGCCCACCTTTGGTCCAGGCTGATGCACTGTTGCAGTGTAGGGCAGGGAACACTAGTGTTTATGTAGATACTTCACGGTTATGTTTTTAGGTTTGGCCCCGTACACAAAGGACAAGACTTGTCACACATTACAGTATAAAATGCTCACCTTTACCTGCCCCTTTCTGATCTGCAGACTGAGAGTCCAGCAACAATTGAATGTCATTCAAAGAAGGTGCACACCCAATATCCTCAAACAGCAGTGGCAGTTTGAGTGATTATCCTGCCTTGTTTAATCCCTCCCTCTCCTCTGGTGAATCCCTGCTTGCTGCATGTTTTCTAATGAACTTCTGTGCTGCTTTTGCCATTGCTTCATGCTCTGATTTGCACCAACAAACAAAATTGTCTTTGCATTTTCAAAGGTTCCGCTCTAAGTACCACCCGGATGAGGCTGGGAAGCGGAAGCAGGAGGCTGACTTTGGCCTTCGCACGCGGCTCAGTGTTTACTGTTATCTGATGGAGCACGGCTGGTTTGATGGCCTCTCACTCGACATTGATAAGGCCAACATCATCATGAAGGCATTAGATGCAGGTAATTGTTGTTGTTGTCAGAGTCAGGTTTGTGATCATTGAGATGTATCATGAAATTCATTTTGCAACAGCAGTACACTGCAATACATAAAGGTAAAGTTCCTCCCCGCTCCTTATTTGGCATATCAGGTGGCAACCTTGCTGTTTCTTTAATGTTTATCTGTTTTATGAGGCTGAGTTGCTAGCTTGATATCCCCAGCACGGATGGCCGGCGTGCAAGGAGCCGGCTGGATTTGAACCCGGGACCACTCACCCTGAAGTCCATTGCAGATGCCACTACTCCACTGGCTGATGTAATACATAAAATGAAATATAAATTACAATTTTATATATATATACACGTGTGTGTGTGTGTATATGTATGTGTATATATGCGTGTGTGTGTATATATATATATATATATATATATATATATATTTATATTTAACATATGTTAAATATGTCGAGGAAAAAGAGAGCAAAAATAATGAGGTAGTGTTCGTGTACTCATGATCCATTAAGAAATCTAAGGGTAGTGGGGAAAAACGCTGTTCTTAAAATGTTGACTGTGTGACTTCAGGCTCCTGTAGCTCCTCCCTGATGATAGCAATGAGAGGAGGGCACATCCTGGATGGTAGCTACCTTTTTGAGCCATTGCCTTTGAATATGTGCTCAGTGGTGGGGAGGGTTGTGTCTGCTATGGAACTGGCTGAGTTTACAACCCTCTGCAGCCTTTTCTGACCGTGGCCTGTGGCCTGTGACCCCTCCATATGGTTGTCTCATTGCTGCTGGTGTGACTGGTCTCTGTCTCTCCCTCCCTTCTGCTGCTCTCCCCTCTCCAGTTCCCATTCCCCCATCTTCTGTCTGCCCCACCTTGGTCAGTAACAATACTGCAGAAAAATGACCCTAACTCCACCCTCAGACCAACTGCTTTTGTATTGCACTAAGTATTGGAAGATTAGGGTTTGGGGAGTAAGAGGGGAAGCACTGAATGCATGCTGTACAGTTGGAGGGGCTGCAGTGGAGAGTACTGCACTGGGGGGGGGCGGTGGTGTGGGACCATTGCTGTTTCATTAATTACAATGATAGTTCAGACAGGAGGTACAGGAGCCTTGGGTCCCACACCACCAGGAATAGTTATTAGAAAACCTACAGCGCAATACAGGCCCTTCGGCCCACAAAGTTGTGCAAAACATGTCCCTACTTTAGAAATTACTAGGGTTACCCATAGCCCCCTATTTTTCTAAGCTCCATGTACCTATCTTGGAGTCTCTTAAAAGACCCTATCGTATCCGCCTTCACCACCGTTGCCAGCAGCCCATTCCACGCACTCACCACTCTGTGTAAAAAAAACTTACCCCTGACATCTCCTCTGTACCTACTCCCAAGCACTTTAAACCTGTGCCCTCTTGTGGCAGCCATTTCAGCCCTGAGGAAAAAGCCTCTTGACTATCCACACGATCAATACCTCTGGTCATCTTATACACCTCTATCAGGTCACCTCTCATCCTCCGTTGCTCCAAGGAGAAAAGGCTGAGTTCACTCAACCTGTTTTCATAAAGCATGCTCCCCAATCCAGGCAATATCCTTGTAAATCTCCTCTGCACCCTTTCTGTGGTTTCCACATCCTTCCTGTAGTGAGGAGACCAGAACTGAGCACAGTACTCCAAGTAGGGTCTGACCAGGGTCCTATATAGCTGCAACATTACCTCTCAGCTCCTAAATTAATTTCCACGATTGATGAAAGCCAATACACTGTATGCCTTCTTAACCACAGAGTCAACCTGCGCAGCTGCTTTGAGCGTCCTATGGACTTGCACCCTGAGATCCCTCTGATCCTCCACACTGCCAAGAGTCTTACCATTAATATTACCCTACCATCATCATGCTCCTGAACTGGTGTGCATAAGCTCAACTCTGAACTGGTTCTACAACCTACAGTCTTACTTTCAAGGAGTCTACAACTCATAGTCTCGGTATTTTTGTGCATATTTTGTCTTCTTTTGCACATTGGTTGTTTTTTAGAGTTAATGTATAATTTTTCATAAACTCTATTGTGTTTTTTAAAATTTTCCTCTCAATGCCTGCAAAAATCAATCTGAATATGGTATATGGTTTCATGTATATACTTATAGTAATAAATTGATATTGACTTTGGCATTGTGAGACACTGAGATGTTCTCTCATACTACAGTAAAGCAACTCCTTACTTGTGCCCCTGGCTTCATGCTTTCTTCAGTAGATACAGTACACTATGTTCGCATGTCCTCTTGAATAAACATCTTTTCATTCTCTGTTGAGCAGCTGTTATAAAGATGGAAGGTGGAACACAGATTGATGTAAAAATTCTAGACCTTGAAGATGAAGAGGAAAAGACAGACAAAATGGAGCCTGTGAAGAAGGAGGAGGGGAGGATCTTAGATAATGACAGGAAGGCAGTAGATAAAGAAAAGGAAGAAGATGCCAAAAAGGTAATTGTTTCCTCCTGGTTCCCAGTGATGCAAGGCTTAAAGTTAGAAATAGCTATGTCAGTGTAAACTACAGATGTTGCCCCTTCTGTCCTTGGTTTATTGTCTGGAGCACACAGATATTCGGCCAAGAGGCCATGCAGCCAGTCTCAGCTGTCGTTTATGAGTCTTGCCCTACCTTTTCTCCTCTAAATATGTCAATCCAACTCTCAGCTGCCATCTCCCTCAGCCTTTCCTCACCAACTTTGTCTCTTATCATCTCGTACATCTCTCATCCTCCTTTACAAAAAAAAAAGACAGAAGCCCTAGTTCGCTCAACTATCCTCATAAAGCATGCTCTCTAACCCAGGCAGCATCCTTACAGAGTGTGTGTGTGTGTGTGTGTGTGTGTAGACTTTGTTTGTGCACCACTGTGTAATGTGAGTAACTCCTCCTCCCAGGCAGAAGGAGGTGAGCAGACAGGCGATGCAAAGGTGCAACAGGACAAGGATGATGGAAAACCAAAGGAGCTGCACGATGAGGAGAAAGGCGAGGATGGGGAAGACAAGGGTGATACTACCCAAAGAGAACCGGCCAAGGACAGCTCTGTGCCTGCGAAGGTGATGTGTTCACTTATTACTTGTGGTTTGTGCCATTAAAGCATTTTCTTCAGTGGGCAGTAGGTTGTTTTGTTGAGGAATAGCTCAGGAATGCAGCAGGTACCCATTTCCACCAGTGTATCGAGTTGGCTGGAGCAACATTTACAAAATGCTGAAGGATCTCAGCAGGACAGGAGGGGGATAAACAGTCAACGTCCTTTCGTCAGGCGAGTTGGCTGTGATTTGTCTCGTGACAGGCCACCATTAGGGCTCTGCTCACTTGGCCTGTGGAGATCAAGAGCAGGAGACCAGTGCGTTCTGTCTTACCCTTGCCCATCAGCACCTCACCTAAACAACAGGAATAGACGAGACCTGACACTCCAAAATCTGTGGTCTGGATGTAGGGCACTTTCAACAGTTGCCCACAACCATAGAAGAGTCCCAACTCACTCAACCCTCTCATTGAAAAGGTCCCTCTGTATCCTTGTTTAGTCTTTAATGAGTTTGAGATTGATCTGTAATCCTGTGCCCCTGTATTAGCTCTCAGTGGGATAATAACCTTTAAAATCAAAATAATCTTTTGTCACAAACATGAGAAAGTCTGCAGATGCTGGAAATCCAGAGCAACTCACACACACTCAAAGTGCTGGAGGAACTCAGCAGGCCAGGCAGCATCTAAGGAAAATAATAAACAGTCGATGTTGGGGCCAAGACCCTTCATCAGGACTGGAAAAAAGGCAATCTCAGAGTAAGAAGGTGGGGATGGGAAGGAAGAAGTACAAGGTCAAATCACAAACAAGAGAAAATCTGCAGATACTGGAAATCCGAGCAATGCACACAAAATGCTGGAGGAGCTCAGCAGGCCAGGCAGCATCTGTGGAAAAAAGTACAGTGATGTTTCGGGCTGAAACTCTTTGGCAGGATTAGAGAAAAAAGGCTGAGGAGTAGATTTGAAGGATGGAGGGAGGGGAGAGAGAAACGCCAGGCGATAGGTGAAACTTGGAGAGGGAGGGATGAAGCAAAGAGCTAGGAAGTGAAAGAGACAGAAGGCTGTGGAAGAAAGAAGAAAGGGAGGAGGAGCACTAGAGGGAGGCTATGGGCTGGCAAGGAGATAACATGAGAGAGGGACAAAGGGAGTGGGGGGGAGGCATTACTGGAAGTTTGAGAAATTGATGTTCATGCCATCAGGTTGGAGGCTACCCAGACGGAATACAAGCTGTTGTTCCTCCAACCTAAGTGTGGCCTTATCCGGACAGTGGAGGAGGCCGTGGATGGACATATCGGAATGAGAAGTGAAATTAAAATGGGTGGCCACTGGGAGATCCTGCAGTAGGTGATAGGTAAAACCGGGAGAGGGGGAGGGGTTAAGTAAAGAGCTGAGCAGTTGATTGGTGAAAGAGATAAAGGGCTGGAGAAAAGGGAATTAGGTGTGGGTAGAAGATCATGGGAGAAAGGGAGTGGGGAGGAGAACCAGAGGGAAGTATTGGGCAGGTAAGGAAATAAAGTGAGAGAGAAAAATGGGAATGGTGAAGGGGGGAGGTAATTACGGGAAGTTCTAGAAATTGAGGAGGTCGTAAACTGGCATGTCGGAATGGGAATGGAAAATAGATCAGGTTTTTCTGTTAGGTGCTTGGTGAAATAAACTTTTGTGTCCATTTTTAACTGTACAGCTTTTTCCAATCTTGTTCAGTGGTACAACCAGTCAGAATGCTCTTCATGATACTTCTGTGGAAATTTGTTAGTCTTTGGTGATATGCTGTCCTCTGTATATCTGCTGCCTTATGTGTGAAGGGTTTATGCTTTTAGTAAGCTTTCTGAAAAAGATTGGCTATGATTTGAAGGATGTACCTCCTTGTCTTAGACTTCACTTCAACCAGTGAAAAAGCCATCGTCTTCCTTGATTCCTCGTCAAGCTGCCTCTTGAACTTCTGAACTCCACTGAGGGCTGAGACTGTCAGCCTCAGGAGATTTAGCTGGCCATTAACAACAGTAGGTACCTCAGCCAATCCAGAAAGCCCATAGCCTTTGTTAAAACTGGTGACTAACCACATCCTCAACCTAGATCACCAGCAGGCTTGCTCACCATAGCACCTGACTAGCAACTGAAAGTCTATCTTGGCAAGCAATTAAAGTTCCCTGACATGATTGCATCATCATCCCTGGTCATTCTGTCAAAAACCTCAAAGCAGGTGGTCATGATCGAATTGACAGTGCCTTGGGAAGACTGGACTGAGCAGGTGTTTGAGTGTATGAAAGCCAAATACCAGGATCTGGTAGAGCATTGCCAGAGATGGGGTGAAGCCTATTAAGGTGAAGTGTAGAGAATTTGCTGGCTGCTTGCTGTGCAGAACCCACTCTCTCATTGGCATTACAGGGGCTGCAGATAAAAGTGCCATTAGGACCGTCACAGAGGCTGCTGAGCGAGTCTCCAGATGGCTGAGGATCAAGAGGTGTGACCTGTGAACCAATGCAGCTGGGACATAGTCAGGGCCTGATCATTTGGGTGAGAGCGTCTGATGTTGAAAGACCCAAAACACCTGATGACCCCAGGTTACATCACTGATGATGTGTCCCAGTGCATCCTAGAATGTATCTCAGCATCAGCTGCCTTAACATGGCTGAAACCATTGGTTGTGGATCTGTGAGCGTTAGCATGCAGAGTTTTAGTGTGGGTGTTTTGTGGATCCTGCTCACTAGCTGACACCACATGCCCCTGTGTAAACATTCAGGCTGCGAAGAAGCGCAAGAGGAAGCATAGTGGAGATGACAGCTACGATGAGGATGAGGCCACTGCCTCCGACTCAGAGTCTGAGCCAGAAATTGTGCCACCAGGTGTTGAAAGAAAGGACGATGAGGACCCAGGTACTGTGAAGTTTTCATTATACTTATAGTACCATGTGCAACTCTTGAGAGTTCAAGAGTGTTTCACCACTCGACCTTTGCCAAGTTACAAGTTACAGATGTTGGTGTGTTCCTCTCCATTGATCTTCTTCTTGGTACTCTGCATCTAACACATCTTTCCCTCCCCCACATTCTCCACTTTCCAGAAGGATCACTCTCTTCATGACTTCCTTGTCCATTTGTCCCTCCCCATTGATCTCCCTCCTGGCACTTATCCCTGCAAGCGGGACAAGTGCTACACCTGCCCCTTCACCTCCTGCCTCACAGCCATTCTTGGCCCATTATCTTTTTGAGGGATAAATTCCAAACTGCTGTGAGAAAAAGCTTGTCACACTGGCCTTTAATCAATAATCTCTTATTTTTTAAATAGTGATCCTCATTTCTAGATTCTGCATCTACTGTAACTATCCATCTCAACTGTGCCCTCTCTTAAAGTCAAATTTATTACCGAAGTACCATATGCTACCTTGAGATTCATTTTTGAGTCATAGGAAAGTACAGCACAGAGACAGGGCTTTTGGCCCATTTAGTCTGTGCCGAACCATTTAAGTTGCCTATTCCCATTGATGTGCACTGGGACCATAGCCCTCCATATCCCTACCATACATGTACCTGTCCAATTTTCTTGCAAGCATTTACAGAAAAATAAAGAAATACAGTAAACTTTTGAGAAGCTATACATAAACAAAGACTGACAAACAACCAATGTGTAAGAGAGGACAAATTAGACCGTAAGACATAGAGGCAGATTTGGCCATTTTGCCCATCGAATCTTCTCTGCCTTTTCATCATGGCTGACCAATATTTCCTCTCTGCCCCAATCTCCTGTCTTTCTCCCCCCACCCCGTATCCCTTCATGCTCTGGCCAATCAACCACTGCCTTAAATATACGTAAAGACTTGGCCTCCACAGATTCACCATTCTCAAGCTAAATTCCTCTTCATCTCCATTGTAAAAGGACACCCCTCTACTCTGAGACTGTGTCCTCTGGTTTTAGATTCTCCCATCATAGGAAACATCCTCTCCACATCCACTCTATCAAGGCTTTTCACCATTCGATAAGTTTCAATCAGGTCATCCCTCATTCTTCTGAATTCTGGTGAATACAAGCCCAGAGCAATCAAATGCTCTTCTTATGACAAGGTGTTTAATCTTAGAAAGGTATAAAAATAAAATACTGAGGACAACAGTTGTAGGGTTCTTGAAAGTGAGCCTGTAGATTGTAGAATCAGTTCAGAGTAGTGTTGGGTGAAGTTAGCCATGCTGTTTCAGGAGCCTGATAGTTGTGGAGTAGTAACTCTTCCTGAACCTGGCTGTATGAGACCTAAGGCTTCTGTACTTACTGCCCAATGTCTTCTAAACATAAGCAGATATCAGCTCATCCTGTCCATCCTTTCTTCATAAGACAATCTCCATTCCATGTATCAGGTCAGTAACCTTGGAACTGATTCCAACACAGTTACAAGCTTCTGTAAGTAAGGAGACCAATACATGGTATCCTAGACGTTGGTTAATCATTCAGATGACTGAGCATTTTTGTACAATTGCCATTGCAATAAGCAGTTAACGTTATAGAGTCACAAAGCACTACAGCACAGAATCAGGCCCTTCAGCCCATCTAGTCAGTGCTGGTTTTATTCTGCCTATTTGAGTGACGCACCTAGATTGTAGCCCTCCATAACCCACCCCATCCATGTACTTATCTTAAAATTAAATTGAAATTTCTCCCTTTCAGTGAATGTTCTTGTTCACCTGGTGTGCCTGAAGACTTGCTCCAGCACCCCCAGATCCCTCTGTACCTCTGCAATCTCTCAGATAATGTGTTTCTTTTCATGTTTTCTGCCAAAATGATCAATTTCATATTTTCTATGTTATTCTCCATTTTTCAGATCTCTGCCTACTCAAACTACCTGTGAGGACTTGTAGTTATTTTATATCCTCTTAACAGCTTTTTATTATAACTCATTTGGCAACCCTGCCTTTGGTGCCGTCAAAAATAAATTATAAAACGTTGAATCCTGGTCACTAATCCCTGTGATACATCACCCTGGCAGCTGGAAAAAAAAAAGAGCTTTCTGAGAACTCTTTTCCTGCCAACCGGCAGCGCAAGATTAGGTAAAAGCTGACTAGACGAACAAACTATAACCAGCAAAAGCCATGGTTACACATCAGCCCAGAACTGGAACTGCTGGTGTTTTAGGACAGCAGCAGGTTTGACATTCTTATTTTCATTTTCTTTTGACGCATTTCCTCCAGGTGGTTCAAACCCTTGATCCGGAGTCCTTGCTTGCTGGGGCCAGACCCTCGGTATCTGCGTTGTTGTCAGGTTCTAGTCCAACCTCTTCCATTTTCCTCTAATGACTTGCGCCACATACAAAATTATTTCTGGTCTAGGAGGGGGACGCCTTCTGGGTAGAGTTCTGTAGTTCAGTTCACCTTCCAGGTTCCCGAGCAAAATAGGAGTTCCACACAGGAAGCCAGTTTTGTCTAGCTCTAATGTTGCTGAGGGGTGACTTTATGCTAGACCACCAAACCAGTTCACGTGACTCCCAGTCTCCCACCAATCCAGTGCCCGCCCTCCCGGCCCCAGTGCTCCACCAATGCACTGCCCACAGCTACATGTCCTCCACTGAGCCAGTGACCACTTGTCTCTCTCCAAGTCGTAGCGCACATGGTTAGCATACAGATATTTGAACCAATTTTTCATGAGACTTTTATCTTCATACAGGGAAGCAAAAGGAAGATGATGAGAAGATCCAGAAAGAAGGTGAGTCCCTCAGTATCCAACACTGATCTAGAGATGACTTGCTTCTCTAATGGCCTTTTACCATACTGCCCTCTCACACCACATAATACTCTGACCACATAACCACAGCCCTGGCAGGCTGATAGAAACTGGCCTTGCATCTCCTGAAGGGTTGGCTCAGGAGGTCTGCCAGAAATTATTGTTGTGGTGTTTTACAGATGAACCGAAGCAGGAGAGGAAGGAGGAAGAAAAGCTTAAAGAAAAACCCAAGGAGGAGAAGAAAGAAACGGATGTTACTCCGAAGCCCCGGCCACTTCACAAAACCTGTTCATTGTTCATGAGGAGCATTGCTCCAAACATCTCCAAGGCTGAAATCATATCGGTGAGTGAATCTATTCTCCAACTGTCTGATGGAGCAAGCGGTCTAATGTAGATTGAAAATAGATCAGATCCAAAGATATGTTTATGTTGTTCCACTTAACACTCCCAAGCCAAGAAGGGCACAGGAAGTGTGGTAATCTTTCCACAGCCCACTTCCACACGGCGCCTTTGCACTCATCAGGGGAGGGAATCCTGATTCTGTTTGTTGGATCCCATGTTCTGTGCCCCATTGCATTTATCAACACATCTCAAAGTCAAAGTAAAATTCATTATCAAAATATGTATATGTCACCATATACTACCTTGAGATTCATTTTTGCAGGTATATCCAAGAAAATACAATAGAATTCTGAAAACTATGCATAAACAGAGACTGAGAAACGACCAATTTACAAAAAAAGGCCAATTTATGCAAATAATTAAAAAAGTAAATAAATAATGCCAGCAACATTAGTTGCAGACTTGTAGGTAATTCTGTAAGCTGTAGAATCAGTTTAGAGTTGCGCTGATTGAAGCTATCCACACTGGTTCAGGAGTCTAATGTTTGTAGGTTAATAACTGTTCCTGAACCTGATGGTTTGGGACCTAAGGCTTCTACACTTCCTGCCTGATGGTGGTAGTAGGAGGAGAGCATGGCCAGGATGCAGTGCACTCCGGTTGCTCACCGAAGCATCTGGCAGTGCAGTCAATGACTGCTGTGTTGTTAAGTCTTAAGACTTAATGCTGCTTGCAGTCCTGGCGTTAATCTGAATAGTGATGTTCCTGAAGCTGCAGCCCATGGCTTGGTCTGAAGTTCCAGTGCCATCACCCCCGATTCCACTCACTGAACTGTTGTGTGGCGGATATCTAGAAGTATAATAAACAGGTTTTGTTTTCTATCTATGCAGCTTTGTAAACGTTTCCCTGGCTTCATGAGAGTGGCGTTGTCTGACCCACAACCAGAGCGCAGGTAAGTGGAAAATTCTGTATGTGAAGAGAATGCGTGGCCTGGTGCACTATTGAGCTGTGAACACCAGGGTCATTCCACGTACCGCAGACTTCTCACAGTGTGGTGTTCCTTCAGCATGGCCCTTTAAGATACTGCCTAAACCTCTGAGACTTGGAATATTGTGCTCAATTCTGATCAACTCATAGGAACAATATGGAAGCTTTAGAGAGAGTGCAGAGGAGATTTACCAGGACGCTGCCTGGATTAGAGAGCATGTCTTACGAGCATAGGATGAGTGAGCTAGGGATTTTCTCTTTGGAATGAAGGAGGATGAGAGATGACTTGATAAGAGCTGTGCAGTATAGTAGAGGCATGGATAGAGTAAATAATTAATGACTTTTTTTTTCCCAGGGTGGAAATGCAAGGAGATATAATTTTAAGGTAAATGGAAGAAAGTATGGGGGGATGTCAAAGATATGTTTTTTACACAGAGTGGTGGGTGCATGGAATGTGTTGCCAGATACATTAGGGGCATATAAGAAACTTGGGAAGGTGGATGATAGGAAAAGGGAAAGCAGTGTAAAAGGGAAGAGTTAGATTGATCTTAGTTTAGTTTAAAGGTTGGCACAACATCGTGGGTTGAAGAATCTGTACTGTACAGTAAAGTTTTTTAGTGCGGGAGGTGTAGTGTTACTGCTCAGGCATTCTGGTGGCTGTCAGGGAAAGCTGCCTCTCCGCTATTGCTGCCTTTCCATGGTTCTTCATCTTCATGTTCTTTATTAAACTTGGTACCAGATACAGGAAGATGGTAGCAGTGTGGAAGGCTGGCAGAGTTCCTGCCACGGATGTGCCTTCCTGCACAGGAGGTGGATTGGTCAGTTCGGTGGAACCAAGTCTCAGTTACAATTAAAAGGCTGCTAGTGTTATAGTGCTATTACCAGGGATGGCCTCCTGAAATATAAGCTTAAAAGCATTATTATGTAGGGTAGAATATTCTCTTCTATCAGATTCCTTCTTCGTCATCCCTTTACCTCTTCCACTTATCATCTCCCAGCTTCTCACTACAACCTCCCTCTCCCCACCCCATCTCCCCTCTCCTTGTACCTCCTATCACCTGCCAGTTTGTATTCCTTCCTCTACCCCCACCTTCTTATTCTGGCTTCGGTCTCCTTCCTTTTCAGTCCTAATGAAGGCTGTCAGCCTGAAATGTTGACAGCCCGGCCACTCCTTCAATGCTGCCTGACTTGCTGAGTTCCTCCAGCATTTGTGTGTGTTCCTTCAAAACAGATATAGATAGAATTGTAGATATTCAGGCAATCCAGGTTCAGGAGCTGGGTTAGAAGGTTCATGATCCCAATGAAGGGCAGGGCAGGGCTGTGGGCAAATGCCTCACCCTTAACACAAAGAAGTTCTGCTGATGCTGGAAATCTTGAGCAATACACACAAAATGCTGGAGGACCTCAGCAAGTCAGGCAGTATCTGAGGGGAAGAAGCCAGAGTAAGAGTGTAAGGGGAAGGGGAGGAGTACAAACTGGCAGGTGATAAGTGATAGGGGAAAGTGGTTGTGTTGGGGGGGGCAAGGGCTGAAGAAGGAATCTGATTGGACCATGGGGAAAAGAGAAAGAGGGGCACCAGAGGGAGTTGGGAGCCAGAATGAGAGAAGTGGAGAGGAGGAAGAAAATACTGGAGGTTAGTGAAATTGATGTTCAAGCCGTTACGTTGGAGGCTAACCAAACGGAATGAGGCGTTGCTCTTCCAATCCAAGAGTGGCTTCATTGTGGCAGCAGAGGTGGCCATGGACAGACATCTTGGAATGGGAATGGGAAGTTGAATATATATGGGAGCCACCAGAAAATCTTGCCTGTTGTGGCAGTTGGAGTGAAGATGCTCAACAAAGCAGTTCCCCATTCTGTGTTGGGTCCCACTGATGTAGAGGAGGCAGCACCGGATATGGTAGATGACACCGACAGTATCGCGGGTGTAGCGTCACCTCACCTGGAGGCACTGTTCGTGACCCTGAATGTAGTTGAGGGAGGAGGTATAGGGGCTGGTGTAGCATTTGCCTCACATCTCCTTGTTCCTGTTTATAATGTTCTGGAGGAAGTGAGACCCTGTTTTCCTCAAACATGAATGCTGTCAGCGGGCCGACATGGTGCCGTGAGCGCGCTCTGAGGGTTCTAGGGTACTGCTGTTCTTTCTCCCACTGGGGTGTGTGCCCTTGTCATGTTCTGCTTGACAATGTGCTGATGGCTGAAAACGATGTAGAGCAGCTGAAAGAGAGATTGTGCCACTGAGGGGTTACCACTGGATGGAGTAGTTCATCAAGAAGAGTGTGAGACTTATCTCATCGCCAGCTGAAGCATTTCAACATCATTCTTTGTTAGGTTCTTCCGGAGAGCCTGGGTCACCTTCGATCGAAGCGTCAACATCAAGGAAATCTGCTGGAATCTCCAGAATATCAGAGTAAGTTGATAATTAAATTTTAACCCTTTATCTTAATTCACTTTTGGACTTTAGGTAATAGTTACAGCATGCTTTGTTTTGTGGCTGTCTGTGGGAAGGCAAACCTCAGGGTTGTATTCTGCATATGTGCTTTGATAATTTACTTTGAATCTTGAATCTTTGGAATTTCCAAGATATCAGAGTAAGTTGATCCTGGAGTTGTTTTGATTCATATTCAAACTTCATTGAGTCATTTATAGCGTGGTGGAAAAGCCTTTCAGTCCATTATGTCCATGGGAGCCCTCTATATCAACATCCTTGGTTCCAACACTGGCCCCTTCATCATAGCTTTGCAAAGTTTTCTCCACCCTTAATTTATGCAGTTCCTTCTTGAAGACCACAATGGAGCTGCCTCACCACATCTGCACGCCGCACATTTCAGATTCCAACCAAGTGCAGTGTAAGAATGTTTTTTGTCGCACGGCACCCTTAATTTGCCCTCCCCTTCACTGTGATCTCCAGTACTTAACCCCATCCAGGAAAGGGAATGCTCTCTCACTCTCTAGTCAGTCCAGTAATTCCCCATTTATAGCAAGCCTCCTCCTCAAAAAAAAAATTCTGGCTTTTCTAATTTATCATCACAATGATTATTCTTTGTCGCAAGAACTTTATTAGCCTTCATATCCCCTCCTCTGAAGTGGCGATTAAAGTTCAATCAATACTCCAGATGAGGCCTCTACCTCCACCCTGAGCAGCACATTCCACACACCCAGAGGGTGGTGAATCTGTGTAATTCATGTGGCTATGGAGTCCAGGTCATTGCATATATTTAAAACGGAGGTTGATAGGTTGTTTATTAGTTAGATGTCAAAAGGTTATGTGGTGAAGTCAGGAGAATGGGCTTGAGAGGGTAGAGAAGTCAGCCATGATTGAATGGTGGAGGCTGAACAGTCTAATTCTGCTCTTATGTCTTATGGTCTTTTTGAGGCGAGGCGAAGATTCAGCATACCTTCCCTGCTTTTATATTTATGTGTCCATTGTTAAGCAGGTGTCTGTTTGTGCTTCTTTACCACTTTCCTGACTCACCCTGCCACTTTCAATTTCTTGTGGATATCTATCACCAGGGTCCTTTATACTGCCCTCTTTCACCACACTGTCCTTTACTCTATATTACTTCACTCTTTCTTTAAAAAAAAATGTATTCGTCACATTTCTCTGGAATAAAGTAATCTGCCAATTCTCCCAGCCTGTTCCTGTCCTTTTGTGGTCAATCACTATTCCCTTCAGAATGCTGCCAAGTGTTGTGTTGTATAAATTATATTTAAATTGATCCCTAAGGCAGTGACTTTTCATCCTCCTAGAGTCTGGAAACTCCCCAGCCAGTTACTTTGGCAGCTTTGCATCCTCGTTATAAATGTACTTCAACTTTGCTAATGTGCCAGTTAGGGAACACTTTATCAAAGGCATTCTGGAAATCCGTGTGCAGTGTATTAACTACATTACCTCACATTGACTCATTGAAGAATCTTATCAAACTAGTCAAATATGATTCAGGTTATTCTGGACTAGAGAATATGTCTTCTGAGAAAAAGTTGAGCAAGCTAAGGATTTCCTCTGGACTGAAGGAGGATGAGAGGTAATTTGATCGAGATGTACAAGATGATATGAGGCTTAACCAGAGACTTTTTCTCAGAGCAGGGGGTATAATTTTAAAGTGATTGGGGGAAAATATGGGGGAGATTTTTGAGATACAGTACTTAAGCACATATATATAGAGTTAGGGTGCAGAGTGCTGTTGTAATTTCATGTATTGTACTGTACTGCTGCCACAAAAATAAAGCAAATTTCATGACGTGTGACTTGATTTTGATATGGGACTCTATTGTGGACTGAGAGTGGGAAGGGCGCAGGGAGAGGGGAATTATGGTTGGGAAAAGGGGCAGGGAGAGGAGAGGGAGTGGGAAGCACCAGAGGGACTTTCTGTAATGATCAACAAACCAGTTGTTTGGAATCAGATGACCTTGGCTGGTGTCTTAAGCATGTCTGCGTCTGCACCACCCTCTGCCCAGGCACTCCTCCTCTGCCATCTGTGCCACCCCTCCTGCAGCACTGTACCCTTGCTCTGCCATCTGTGCCACCCCTCCTGCAGCACTGTACCCTTGCTCTGCCATCTGTGCCACCCCTCCTGCAGCGCTGTACCCTTCCTCTGCCATCTGTGCTACCCCTCCTGCAGCGCTGTACCCTTGCTCTGCCATCTGTACCACCCCTCCTGCAGCGCTGTACCCTTCCTCTGCCATCTGTGCCACCCCTCCTGCAGCGCTGTACCCTTCCTCTGCCATCTGTGCCACCCCTCCAGCGCTGTACCCTTCCTCTGCCATCTGTGCCACCCCTCCTGCAGCGCTGTACCCTTGCTCTGCCATCTGTACCACCCCTCCTGCAGCACTGTACCCTTGCTCTGCCATCTGTACCACCCCTCCTGCAGCGCTGTACCCTTGCTCTGCCATCTGTACCATCCCTTCTGCAGCGCTGTACCCTTGCCTTTCACAAATTGCTTTGCTGCCACCAGATTTACAAACTTGCTCTCCCCTCCATGTTGACAAATACAATGCCGTGCAAAAGCCTTCGGCACCCTAGCTATATAAATGTGCCTAAGACTTTTGTACAGTACTGTATGTTTTTTTACATCGAGTGCTGGGTGTATGGAATGCTCTACCAGGGGTGCTGGTAGAGACAGTTACATTAGGGACATCTAAGAAACTTAGGCACATTGACGATAGAAAAAATGGAGGGCTATTTAGGAGGGAGTATTAGATATGCTGGCTTGCCTTAATTCATTTCTCTTCAGGTGACTGTAAATCCTGTTCCTCATCAGTTATTAAAAGCTTTCCCACCCTAGCAGTTAAGCTGTCTGGCTGGTAATTATTAGATTTATCCTTGCTCCCATTTTTGAACAGTGGATTAACAATTGCTGTTCTTGGACAACAGCCCACGATGAGCAGATATTTGATCATCCTTGTC
The DNA here is from genome assembly GCF_030028105.1 of Mobula birostris. Lineage (NCBI taxonomy): Eukaryota > Metazoa > Chordata > Chondrichthyes > Myliobatiformes > Myliobatidae > Mobula > Mobula birostris. The sequence continues at coordinate 98,878,361 of NC_092374.1, forward strand.
AATAGTGGGAGAGTCTAGGGCTGGAGGGCACTGTCTCAGAATACAATGCTGCCCCTTCAGAACAGAGATGAAGAGGTATTTCTTTAGCCAGAGGGTGGTGAATCAGTGGAGTTCATTGCCACAGGTGGCTGAGGAGGTCAAGTCCTTGGGTATATTTAAAGCGGAGGTTGATGGATTCTTGATGAACCAGGGTTTCAAAGGTTATTGGGGAGAATGCAGTTGAGAGGGATAACAAATCAGCCATGATGGAACGGCAGATCAGACTTGATTGGCTGAATGGCCTAATACTGCTCCTGTGTCTTGTGTTGTAGGTCTGTTGATTCAAGCTTATTTATCACGTGTACATTGAAACATGCATTTTAGGTTAACAATCAGCTGAGTTAGGGATGTGGTAGGGCAGTCCACAAGTGTTCCATACATCTTGGCACCAACGTAGCCTGCTTGGTAGAACAACTTGGAGCAAAATAACAACAGTAAAGCAAACCCTGTTCCTGCCCCCCACCCACAAACCGCAGGACAGGACAGGCCTCCAGACTCCAATGGACTCAGCTGTCTTCCCTCTGCTCAGGGATGCTGTCCCTGGTGTCCATATTAATCCACTGACATGCATGAGCTGCTGCACAGATTGACTGACTCTCTTTTTAAATCTTTTTATTGAATTAGTACATAAAAGGTAAAACATATAGCAACCAATACATTGTTAAGATATAAATATACAAGTAATATTAATACAAAAAAAATGCAAAAAGTATAAGTTAGTTATAAAATAACAAGATAATATAGTTGTATACTAACTTTCCATATATATCGATAAACAAGAAAAAAAACAAAAAAAAACGTACCATGCAACTAACTTACGAAGAAAGCAATGGGCTAACTAGATGAATAGTAGACTTGAACAGATTAAACAATCACGTCCTCAAACCCGACCTCCGCTAATAGCAGTTAAAATCCACGAAGGGAGTGTATGTATGATCAGAGAGGAAAAAAAAGTTACATTAAATGAAGATATTGAATAAAAGATCTCCAGGTGTGTTCAAATTTAACTGAAGTATCATAAAGATTACTTCTGATTTTTTCCAAATTTAGACACAGTATCGTCTGTGAGAACCAAAAAAACGTAGTTGGGGCATTAATCTCCTTCCAATGTTGTAGAGTACATCTTTTCACCATTAAAGTAAGAAATGCAATCATTCTACGCACTGAGGAGGATAAATTACTAGAAGTTTTAGGTAATCCAAAGATAGCAGTAATAGGATTGGGAGAAATATCACTATTAAAAATCTTTGAGATAATATTAAAAGTATCTTTCCAAAAAGTTTCCAGAGTAGGACAAAACATGTAGGTCAAGGAAGCTATCTCCCCATGACATCTATCACAAAGAGGGTTAATTTGAGAATAAAAATGAGCTAATTTATCCTTAGACCTGTGTGCTCTATGGACAACTTTAAATTGAATTAAGGAATGTTTGGAACAGATAGAGGAAGTATTAACTAGTTGTAAAGTGTGAGCCCAGTCATCCGCCGGGATAATAAGGCCCAATTTTCCCAGTCAGTTTTAATCTTATCGAATGGAGCTTTCCTAAGTTTCATGATAGTATTATAAATAGTAGCCGTTACACCTTTCTGACACGGGTTGAGGTTAATGATAGCGTCTAAAATGTTTTTGGGGTTAACGCTGGAAAGGAAGAAAGTATAGTATTTAGGAAATTTCTAACTTGCAAATATCTTAAAAAAAAATGTGTTCTTGGTAAATTGTATTTGTTAGATAACTGTTCAAAAGACATAAGGGAGCCATCGGAAAATAAGTCCAAAAACCGTGATATACCATTAGTCTTCCAAATTTGAAAGACACGATCCGTAGAGGAGGGAAGAAAAAATACGTTGCCAATAATAGGAATCGCTAACACAAATTGATTAAGATCAAAAAATTTTCAGAATTGAAACCAAATACGTAAGGAATGTTTAACTATCGGGTTGCAAACCTGATTATAACGTTTCAAATCGGAAGGAAGAGAAGATCCTAATATAGAGCCAAGTGCATGGCCTTGAACAGAATATAATTCCAATACTACCCATTTAGGAATGGATGTTATTTCTTGGTCAAGTAACCAAAATTTCATATGTCAAATATTAATTGCCTAATAATAAAATCTAAAGTTAGGTAATGCCAAGCCTCCCTCTCTCTTAGCTTTCTGTAGATGTATTCTACCCAATCGCGGGTTTTTATTTTGCCAAATAAATGAAGAGATTTTAGAGCCTATTTTATCAAAAAAGGATTTTGGAACAAAAATCGGTAATGCCTGAAATATATATCAAAATTTTGGCAGAATAAACATCTTAACAGCATTAATACGACCAGTCAAAGTTAGATAAAGTGGAGACCATTTAAAGAAAAGTTGTGTAATGTGGTCATTTAAGGGTAAGTAATTAGTCTTAAATAAATCCTTATGTTTACAGGTAATTTTAATCCCAAGATATGAAAAATGATTATTAACCAATCTAAACGGCAGATTCTGATATAAGGGAACTTGCTTATTAATAGGGAAAAGTTCACTCTTATTAAGATTTAGTTTGTATCCTGAAGAAATTGTGCAAATAAATCTAAAGCTGCTGGAATAGATTTTTGGGGATTGGAAATATATAAAAGTAAGTCATCAGCTTAAAGTGATACTTTATGAGACTTTAACCCACGAGTTATACCAATAATATTAGGAGATTCTTGAATAGCCAGTGCAAGTGGTTCTAATGCTATATCAAATAATAAAGGGCTAAGAGGACAACCTTGAAAAAGAGGAAAAACAGGTGAGTTTAGGGTGTTAGTACGATCTGAGGCCGTAGGAGAATGGTATAACAATTTGATCCAGGATATAAATTTCGGGCTGAAGTTAAACATTTCAAGCACCTTAAATAAGTAAGGCCATTCAACCCTGTCAAAAGCTTTTTCAGCGTCTAGGGAAATGACACATTCCGGATCGTTTTGTGACGGAGTATAGACAATATTTAAAAGTGTACGAATATTATAAAAAGAGTAGCAATTCTTAATAAAACCCATTTGGTCTTCCGAAATAATATAAGGAAGTGCTTTTTCTAGTCTACTTGCTAATAATTTAGAAAAAATCTTAGAGTCAACATTTAATAAGAATATTGGTCTATAAGATGCATATTGAGCAGGGTCTTTATCCTTCTTTAATATTAAAGAGATCGATGCTCTATGAAAGAATTCTGGTAGTTTACCAAGTTTTAATGAGGCCTCCAGGACTGACTCTCTGTAACAGAGCTCACTGCTGAATGAATGTCTGTTTTCTGTCAATCAGAGCAGAATAATCCATACCAAAGACCTGAGCTATCTGGAATGTGGTGTCAACTGTAGTGGCCCCTGTGTCAGTTACCAGACATCATTGGGTGTCCAGTGTTAAACAAGTACAGTGACCATGAGTAGACATTCTTTTGACCTACAGTGGCATGCAAAAGTTTGGGCACCCCTGGTCATAATTTCTGTTACTGTGAATAGTTAAGTGAGTAGAAGATGAACTGATCTCCAAAAATCACAAAGTTAAAGATGAAACATTCTTTCAAACATTTTAAACAAGATTAGTGTATTATTTTTGTACAATTTTAGAGTGGGGGGAAAAAAAAAGAAAGGAGCACTATGCAAAAGTTTGGGTACCCCAAGAGATTTGAGCTCTCAGATAACTTTTACCAAGGTCTCAGACCTTAATTAACTTATTAGGGTTGTTCACAGTCGTCGTCAGGAAAGGCCAGGTGATGCAAATTTCAAAACTTTATAAATACCCTGACTCCTCAAACCTTGTCCCAACAATCAGCAGCCATGAGCTCATCTAAGCAGCTGCCTAGCACTCTGAAAGTTAAAATAAATGATGTCCACAAAGCAGGAGAAGGCTATAAGAAGACAGCAAAGCCTTTTCAAGTAGCCGTGTCCTCAGTTCATAATGTAATTAAGAAATGGCAGTTAACAGGAGTGGTGGAGGTCAGTTGAGGTCTGGAAGACCAAGAAAACTTTCCGAGAGAACTGCTCGTAGGATTGCTAGAAAGGCAAATCAAAACCCCCGTTTGACTGCAAAAGACCTTCAGGAAGATTTAGCAGAATCTGCAGTGGTGGTGCACTGTTCTACTGTGCAGCGACACGTGCACAAATATGACCTTCATGGAAGAGTCATCAGAAGAAAACCCTTCCTGCGTCCTCACCACAAAATTCAGCGTCAAAGGTTTGCAAAGGAACATCTAAACAAGTCTGATGCATTTTGGAAACAAGTCCTGTGGACTGATGAAGTTAAAATAGAACTTCTTGGCCGCAATGAGCAAAGGCATGTTTGGAGAAAAAAGGGTGCAGAATTTCATGAAAGGAACACCTCTCCAACTGAGGGTGGATTGATCATACTTTGGGCTTGTGTTGCAGCCAGTGGCACGGGGTACATTTCACTGGTAGAGGGAAGAATTAATTCAATTAAATAACCAGCAAATTCTGGAAGCAAACATCACACCGTCTGTAAAAAAAAAGACTGAAGATGAAAAGAGGACAGCTTTTACAACAGGATAATGATCCTAAACACACCTCAAAATCCATAATGGACTACCTCAAGAGGCGCAAGCTGAAGGTTTTGCCATGGCCCTCACGATCCCCTGATCTAAACATCATCGAAAATATGTGGATAGACCTCAAAAGAGCAGTGCAAGCAAGACGGCCCAAGAATCTCAGAGAATGAGAAGCCTTTTGCGAAAATCCCGACAAACAGGAATTGAAAGACTCTTAGCTGGCTACAGAAAGCGTTTACAAGCTGTGATATTTGCCAAGGGAGTGTTACTAAGTATTGAGCATGCAGGGTGCCCAGACTTTTGCTTTGGGCCCTTTTCCTTTTTTGTTATTTTGAAACTGTAAAAAGATGGAAATAAAGTAATCTTACTTCAGATATTAAAGAAATGTGTCTCTTTAATTTTATGCCTTCTGGAAATCAGGTCATCTTTTACTCGCTTAGCTGTTGTGACGACAAACCAAGTTATCAGACGATTGATGCTAATGAGAGAGATAAGGGAGTCAAATGGAGAAACATTCAAAATGTTAATGAGAGACGAGAGAGAGAGATAACGGAAAAGAAACACAATTCAGAATACTGACAGACCGGTTGCTTTGAACCTGAACTGTTTGAAGTTTGACGGACAGGCGATACCCCAGCACGAGGATAAAAAGAACAGGTTCGCTAAGGCACGACACCACAAGATAACGAGACCCTGGAACAGTGGTGTGCCCCCACAAGTTGGTGGAGTTTGGAGGTCCGGTTCGCAGGAACCGACCATAGACTCACAGGGTGAAAAGGTACGATCGGCAGGAACCTGGTGTGTGTGTCCGCCCTTGCCTGGGTGCCGGGTTCACTGCAGAAGAACGGTCGTATCCGGAACAGAGGAGTCACAGTCGGTGACCACAGTGGGATAGAAGACATAAAAGGGTCCGCCCGAAAGCCAACCGCGGAGAACATCAAAGGTCTGCTTGAATCAAATTTGCATATCTCCCCCTCCCTCTCCCCCTCCCTCTCCCCCTCCCTCTCCCCCTCCCTCTCCCCCTCCCTCTCCCCCTCCCTCTCCCCCTCCCTCTCCCCCTCCCCCCCCCCCACGGCACAACAGCGATTACTGCGAACTGAACTCTGCGTCACTTGAGACTGATCATTTTACCCCAAGACTGCGATAGAACTTGATTGATTCCTATTACCCTAGTTCTGTGTACATGTGTGTTTTATCATTGCTAGCTTGTTGCATTTATATCCTTACGATTAGAGCACTGTGTTACTTATTTCTTTAATAAAACTTTATTAGTTTCTAGTAAACCAGACTCCAACACGTGGTTTGGCAACCCAGTTACAGCGTACGTAACACTATTCACAGTAACAGAAATTTTAACCGGGGTGCCCAAGTTTTTGCATGCCACTGTTTGCTTCCAAGTCTTGACTCCTACAGAGGTTAATCAGAATCGAGTTTATTGTCACTGACATATTGTGAAATTTATTGTTTTGTGGCAGCAGTACAGTGCAATACATAAAATATGCTATAAATTAAAATTGCAAAACAGAGCAAAAATAGTGAGGTAGTGTTCATCAACTGCTCAGAAACTGATGGTGGAGGGAAGAAGCTGTTCCTAAAATGTTGAGTGTGTGTCTTCAGGCTCCTGAACCACCAGCTTGGTGGTAGCGGAGAGAAGAGGGCATGTCTTGAATGGTGAGGGTCCTTCATGATGGATGCAGCCGCCTTGAGTCATTGCCTTTTGAAGATGTTCTCAATGATGGAGCTGTGAGTTTACAGCCCTCTGCAGCCTTTTCCGATCCTGTGGAGTGGAGTCTTCATCCCAAATGGTGATGCAGTCAGTTAGAATGCTCTCCACGGTACATCTGAAGAGATTTGCCAGAGTCTTTGGTGACATACTAAATCTTCTCAAACTCCTAGTAATGGAAAGAGCAGGAATATTTAAGGCAGATTGCAGTATTGTAGGGTGATTTGGTTCATTCTGCCTGGGCTGGGTTTTCCATTTCAGTTCCTCCTTGACATTCCTTCCCTGCATCCTCACAATGTTTCCTTCCCATATTTGGAAAATGGAAAGCTTTTGTCCCCAGGGAGGGAATTCTTGTTCACCTGAGTTGGTTGAACAATGCAGACACTAAAGGTAAACTTGCAGGCTGAGTCAGTAGTAAGGAAGGTAAATAGAATATTACCATTCATTTCAAGAGCACTGGAACATAAAAGCAAGGATGTATTGCTGAGGATTTGTAAGGTATTGGTCAGAATGCATATAGAGTATTGTGTGCCATTTTGGGCCTCATAAATAAGTAGGTGCTGGCATTGAAGGGGGTCCAGAGGAGGTTCACAAGAATGATTCCAGGAATGAAAGATTAATGTATGAGGAACGTCTGATGGCTCAGGGCCTGGACTTTTTACTCTCCTCCCATCCGGTAGGCGCTATAGGAGCCTCAGCTCCCGTACCAGCAGGCACAGGAAGAGCTTCTTCCCTGAGGCTGTGACCCTGCTGAACCTCACATCACAGTGCTAAGCAGTATTGCACCCGTAGTGTACTGTCTCAGTACTTTTATATTTGTGTGCTGTAGCACTTACTTTCTATTCGCAGTTATTTTGTAAATAACACTATTCTTTGCATTTCTGGTCAGATACTAACTGCATTTCATTGGCTTTGTATCTGTACTCGGCACAATGACAATAAAGTTGAATCTAATCTAATCTAATCTACTCACTGGAGTTTAGAAGAATGAGGGAAGATTTCATAGAAAACTACCGGGTATTGAAAGGCTTAGATAGAATGGGGGTGGAGAGGATGTTTCCAATAGTGGGAGAGTCTAAGACCAGATTATGTTGAATATGTATAATTCATTGTTACAGGTGGCTGCTGAGGCCAAGTAACTGGGTATATTTAAAGCAGAGATTGATGGGTTCTTGATTATTCAAAGGCAGAACAATAGGGTTGAGAGGGATAATAAATCGAACATGATGGAATGGTGGACGAGACTCAATGGGTCAAATGGCCTAATTCTGCTGCATTGTCTGATGGTCAGGTCTGTTTAAGGGGAACGCTGCAGACATACACTAGATGTGCAGTGGTGTGGAAATGAAGAGGGGTATTGGCCTGGTCTGGAACACAGGCAACATGTCTCTGCAGTCTCAGCAGTGTATTACTTCCTCCACAGCTACGAGACTGCGAGTTGAGTCCGGTGGTGAACCGAGACCTGGCCAGACGTGTCCGCAGCATCAATGGCATCACACAACACAAGCAGATTGTACGCAATGACATCAAGTTGGCTGCTAAACTCATCCACTCGCTGGATGACCGCTCGCAGCTCTGGTCATCAGAAACCGTGAACGAGGATGGGAGAGTTGAGGTCAGTAACATTTGAAGGTGAAAGGTCAGTGACCCCAACCATTTTTTTTCCCTTCCTTAGATAGTAGGGCCATAATTGTGATCCTCTGATCTGCAAAATCTACAGAGCCCTGGAAAATGATGACAAGAGTGTAATCTGTCTGTACCCCCTCCTTTCATAACTCTGGGATGTAGGTTATCAGATCCTGACCATCACCTCTCACACCAATTTTTCTAACATTTTTTTGGCTAATACTTACTTCAGTTCCTCATTCTCACTAGATCCTTGATTGTCTGATAAAACTGGTAGGTTTTAGAACATAAAATGTGTAGAACATAGAGCACAATCAAGATCTGGTTACGAATTCGGAATTAGTAATGAACATAACATTGCAATACAGTATAGGCCTGTCGGCCCACAATGCTGTACCAACCTTTTAACCTACTCCAACATCAATCTACCCCTTCCCTTCCACATAGCCCTCCAGATTTCTATCATTAATGTGCATATCTAGGAGTCTCTTAAATGCCCCTAACGTATCTGTCTTTACCATCACTCCTGGCAACGTGTAATGTGTAATGAACAGTCCCGGTGAAGGTTCTCAATCTGGAGTTGTCCATTTATTCCCCTCCGTCGGTGCTACCTGACATGCTGAGTTCCTTCAGCATTTTGTGTTTATTGAACAGTATGCAAGCCAAGCTATACACTGTACCCTTGCACGTTTTTTTTTAGTCTGTTGAATATACGTAATTGATTTACTTGTTTATTATTTTTATTTTATTTATTATTTTTTTTTCTTTCTGCTAGATTATGCATTACATTGACCCGCTGCTGCTAAGTTAACAAATTTCACACCACATGCCGGTGATAATAAACATGAATCTGATTCAATATGTATGACAATAATAGAACATAGAACGCTGCAGCACAATACAGGCCCATGATGTTGTGCTGACCTTTTAACCTACCCCAAGATCAATTTAAGCCAGCTGGTGGCGTAGTGGCATCAGCGCTGGACTTCGGAGCGTAGGCTTCCGAGTTTGAATCCAGCAGATTCCTTTGCACGCTTTCCATCTGTGCTGGGTTGAGCATCGAACTAGCAAGTCGGCCTCGTAAAAATAAGAAAGCCTGTTTAAAACTCCGTCATGATGATGTCCCGATGACTTCACTCAGGGTTAAGGTCTTTCTTCTTCAAGATCAACCTAACCCTTCCCTCCCACATAACCCTCCATTTTTCTTTTAACCACATATCTCTAATGTATGTGCCCTTGCCACCACCCCTGGCAGGGTGTTTCACACACCCACTTGCTCTCCATATAAAAAAAATTCTTACTTCTGACAAAGAAAAATTCAATGATAGATAAGCAGGTAATCGCTCATTACTTCTGCCATTTCTTTATTCCCCATGTATAAGTTTTCCTATCTCTATCTGTGAGTGACTCACATTCAACCTCACTGGTTCTTTCCTCTCTGAGTACGTATAAACACTTATGTGACCTCCCCCCTAGCCCCCTCCATTCTCCCTTCTGTCCAACCCAACCTCCCTCACCCCCCACACTCTCCCACCTGCACCTTCTGCATTCCCCTTTCTGACCTCATCCACCCCCAGTCGACTTCATCCCTCATTGTGCCTACCCTCACCATCTTGTGCTATTACCCCAATCATCGTTCTCTCCCACCACCCCCTTTCCTATAATAGGATCTATTGTGCTTCCCACTGTGCCTGGCTCAGTGTTGTATCATACTGTAAAGGATGAAGCCTTCTTGTTGAGGAGGTACTCTATAAATGTTTACATCAACTAGAGGTTCTGGGTAATAAATTGAGAAGTGGTTGTTATCCTGCTGTTATCAGAACATCTGTCTAAAACATCATTTGCTGTTGAGAGGCTTTTGTTTTCTGTATGTTAACTAACTTTTTCCTTCGTCTTCCATTAACTCTAGAACTTCAATCACTTGAGGTTTCTATCTCTTTACCTTTCTCTGTCGTAATCTGATTGGCTAAGGCAATTTGCTAGATTAGCACAAGAGGTTCTGCAGATACTGGAAATCCAGAGCAACACTCAGATCAGACAGGAGAAAAATAAATAGTTGACATTTTGGGCAGAGACCCTTCATCAGGAGTGGAAAGTAAGGGAGATGATGGCGCCTCTCTCAGGTTGGAGGAGCAACACCTCATATTACTTCTGGGCAGCCTCCTATCTGATGACATGAACATGGATTTCTCTAACTTCGGGTAATCTCTCCCCACTGTTCCCTCTTTGGCCATCCCCATTCTGGCTCCCTGCTTACCCTGTTTCATCTCTCATGCGTCCATTGCCTCCCTCTGGTGCTCTTCCTCCTCCTTTTTCTCCCATGGACCACTGTCCTTTCCTATCAGCTTCCTTCTTCTTCAGCCCTTTACCTCTTCCACTTATTGCGCCCCCCCGCCCCGCTTCTCACTTCATTCATCCTCTCCCACCCACTCACTTGGTCTTACCTAACACCTGAAAGCTTGTACTCCTCCTCCCTCATCCCAGATAGTGCTTTACAGCACCAGCGACCTGGGTTCATTTCCCATCGCTGCCTGTAAAGAGGTTGAATCTTTCTCCCATGACCATATGGGTTTCCTCTGAGTGCTCCGGTTTCCTCCCACAGTCCAATGATGTACCGGTTGGTAGGTTAATTGATCGCTGTAAATTGTCGTGATTAGACTATGATTAAACCGGGGAATTGCTGGGTGGTGCGGCTCAAAGGATTGCAGTGTCTATTCTGCACTGTATCACAACAAATAAAAACCTCCTTATTCTACCCCCTTCCTTTCCAGTTTGGCCAAAATGTCAGCTGTTTATTCTACTCCATCAGTGTTGGCTGACCTGCTGAGTTCCTCCAGCATTTTGTTTGTGTTACTGTATTAATCCATGAAAGCAGGAAGGTTGAATCAGTTGCAGTATGACTTTTGGTTAGCTGCGTTCTAATCAGTGCGAGTGCAAACAAAATTTTGCCACAGCTCGTCATTTGATTCACTTAGCTTATTAACAACTGAGCTTGTTATTTAGGTACGCAAACACAAGGAAATCTACAGATGCTAGAATTTCAAGCAACACACATAAAAGTTGCTGGTGAACGCAGCAGGCCAGGCAGCATCTCTAGGAAGAGGTACAATCGACATTTTGGGCCGAGACCCTTCGTCAGGACTAACTGAAGGAAGAGATAGTAAGAGATTTGAGGAAGGGTCTCAGCCGAAACGTCGACTGTACCTCTTCCTAGAGATGCTGCCTGGCCTGCTGCGTTCACCAGCAACTTCTAAGTGTGTTGCTTGTTATTTAGGTGGAAGTTCGATGATTTGAATGATACTCGTGTGTTAACAGCACCTTTTTGGGAACTGATTCCACAACCTACACGCTCACTTTCAAGGACTGTACAGTTCATGTTCTCAGTATTATTTGTTTATTTTTATTTACACAGTGTGGCTTCTCTATATATAGTTTTTCACAAATGTTATTGTATTTATTTTCCTGTAAATGCCTGCAAGAAAATAACTCTCAGGTGATGTAGGCATTCTTTGATAATACATTTATTTTGAATTTTGAATTTCCTGAAGCCCAGTTGCTAGGCATTTAATTTGAGACACTGCAACTTTCAAGGCAGATACAGCAGTAGTCAGCAAGCTCCCTGTTAAACCTCCTCATGCCCAGCCAGTTTCCTGTAATCTACACAGAGGGGTAATCTACAGTAGCCTGATACCTACTTACAAAAGAAAACCATTTCAGCTGGATGAGTCAGAATCAGGTTTATTATTGCTGACTTACGTCGTGAAATTTGTTGCTTTGTGGCAGAAATACATAAAAATTACCATAAATTATAGTAAGTATATATACAAGATAAATCATGAAAGAAGAGTAAAATAGTGAGGTAGTCTTCCAGTGTTCATGGATCATTCAGAAATCTGAGGACGGGGAAGAAGAAGCTGTCCTAAAACATTGCATCATCGGACAATTTATGGATGGCGTTTGACCCGATGTGAAGAATCTGCACCGATCAAGATAAACCCCAGCCCCCCGACGCTGTGAAGCACCAAATCTAACACCTGTCCCACCCTTGAGCTACAACAATGACTGTTATAATAATGTTTGACTGTTTAACATGAGGTTAGCAGCAAAGGAGCTGGGAAATGTCTGTTCAACAGATTTGACTGTCAATATCACTCATCATCTGCTCTCATTGACAGTGGTTTGTGTTTTATTCTGCAGAGCCTGTCTTCCCAGAACCCCATCCTAAAAAACATCACAGATTACCTGATAGAGGAGGTGAGTGCAGAGGAAGAAGAGTTACTGGGAAATCCCACTGACACAACTGACGATGGACCAAAGGAGGGAAATCCAGAGGTCAACATCGAGAGAGACGAGAAGCTGATTAAGGTGCGGAGTACGTTTGTGTGTGAAATTAGACTGAAAATAATGCAAAGTGTCCGGGGAAATTCACATCCCAGCAGTATTTGAATTGAGAGCAGGTCACGCTGGGAGGGGTGATACTCAGAGGGGGCCACACTGAGGGGTGGGGGTGCTGTACTGGGGGACAGTCACAATTGGGGTGGGGGCCACGATACTCAGGGAGCACTGCACCTGGATGTGAAGGTAAATAGAAGCCCTGTTTTCCCCTCGGGAATACAGGAAATACTGCAGAATATTACTTTGAAGAAGAGAGGCAATTTCTCTATGGTATCTGAGCTAATGTTTATCCCTCAGCCAGTATCATTGTGTGTTATGGTCTTAACTAACAGAGCCTGCATTAATCTTTGTAATGATGCTTGCTTTGCAGGTTCTGGACAAGCTGCTGCTCTACCTGCGCATCGTGCATTCCATCGATTACTACAACACCTGTGAATATCCAAATGAAGATGAAATGCCCAATCGGTGTGGGATTGTACACGTGCGCGGACCTCTGCCCCTTAACCGAGTCTCGCAGCATGAAGGTAGCATTGAGGCCGAGTGCTCTACTGATTTGGGGAGTGGTTGTGGTGGGAAAGGTGAATAAACTGTGCGGCTTCCCACTGCTGGTCACCAGCCTGTGGGCATCAGGTGGGACACTGCACCGAGAGTGATGGTGCCTGTGGGAACGGTAATACACTGTTATGAGTGCCTTCAGCTATATTGCCGCCAGATTATCATAGAACACACAATATACAACCTCATTCTCCACTTGACACCCTTACTAATCAAGAACCTATTCACTTCCACTTTAAATACAACCAATAGCTTGGCCTTCACAGTCGTCTGACAATGAATTCGACAGATTCACCATCCTCTGGCTAAGGAAATTCCTCCTCATTTTTGTTCTAAAGGGACTTGCTTCTATTCTGACACTGTGCTCTCTGATCCTTTTCTCCCCCATTATAGGAAACACCCTCTCCACATACATACTTCAGTCATCTATGTGCCTATCTACCTGCTTGCTTACTGCCCGTTTCACCGCTTCCATTTAGGGCAGCAATGAAGGTCCTCCTCTCTGGTGGTGTTCAAGGCTTCCTTCATCGTGTCAGTAGCTTCCTCTCAGTTTTCACTACTGCCAATCATGCAAGTCCCGGGTGGAACCAAAGCTCACAGCTCTGACTCCAGGCAACGTAGCTGTCTACTTTATTGAAGCATGCAAGCCTCCAAACCATGACAAGGTTGTGGTTCTCTTGGAAGATGTGCCTATCTAAGAGTTTCTTAAATGCCTGTAATGTATTTGCCTGTACCACCATTTCTGGCAGCGCGTTCCATGCACCCACCACTCTAAAAAGAGACTACCTTTGACATCCAACCCTATGCTTTCCTCCAAACACTTTAAAATTAAGCTTCCTTCATATTAACTCTGGGGGGGGAAAAAGCAAATTAGGGATGTTTAAGAAGCTCTTAGATAAGCATATGAATGACAGAAAAATGGAGGGCTATGTTCGAGAGAAGGGTTAGATTGATCCTGGAGTCAGTTAAAAGCTCGGTACTCCATCATGGGGTGAGGGGCCTGTACTGTGCTTTAACGTTATATGTAATACAGGTGTCCCCCGCTTTACGCCACTTCACTTTTACGAAAGACCTGCATTAGTACCTGTTTTCGCTAACCGAAAGAAATTCAAAGAGGATTTTCGCTTTTGCAAAAGAAGGCGCCCGGTTTAAGCTTGTGTTTACCCCAAGAAAAAATACCTTGACTGTGAAGCCTTGCACGGACAGGTGTGTGCGAATGCGTGTACGTGCCACTTTTTTTTGGGTTTTATGTGCTATTTGGAATAATTTGGTAGGTTATTTTTTGGGTCTGGGAACACTCAAAAATTGTTCCCGTGTTAATTAATGGTAATTGCTTCTTCGCTTTACGCCATTTTGGCTTACAAAAGGTTTCATGGGAACGCTCTACTTTCGGATAGCGGGGGAGACCTGTAAATAATGTTAGGAATGGAATTCCTATCCCTGGTCATTGTATCTACATTTGCTGGTGGTTTAACTAGAACTTCAGTGCAATGGCAGTGAAATAATTTGAAAATACCAGACATTATTCTTGTTTGTTGATAACTATGCACATTTTCCTCCTGGTTGCTTGAGTGGAAAACATGCCAAGTTGTACTCTTTATTGCCATTATTAACTTGCCTTGTGCTTCTGTTTAGTGGTGGAGTGGCAGAAGATGTTTGAGGAGAAATTGACGCCTCTGTTTAGTGTGAGGGAAAGTCTTTCCGAGGAAGAGGCAGCGAAGATGGGCAAGAAAGATCCTGAGCAGGAAGTGGAGAAGTTTATCGTTGCTAATACACAGGAACTTGCCAAGGACAAATGGCTGTGTCCTCTGAGTGGAAAGAAGTTCAAGGTAATGACGATCCCTGAGTGTTCTTTTGGCCTGTATAACTCCATCTCCCTCTGTCGTTTATTCCCATTCCATTTGCAACTAATTGTCTGAGTCCTTGATGCTTGTTTGTTGGCTTCACACCCTGGAGTCTTGGCTTCCTTTGCAGCTTTAGTTATTGAGGAGCCTTGCAGGGGGCATTACCTGAGCAACTGTTTGGTTCTGCATCTGGCGTCCTGACAGAACCTGTCATATCTATAGCACAGCTGGTGACTGTGTTGCAGCAGAGGAATCTCGATTAACAGCCGTGGAGGTCATGGGATGAATTGTCCAACTGAAGTTGGCTTTATCACGCAGAAGAAAAGGACAATTGCTTAGAGAACAAAGTGAGAAGTATTCTGCAGTGTCAGAGAGGGAGAGCAGGCAATTTCCCTTGTGGGAAGGACAGATGAACCTTTTAATCATTCCATCTACATTAATTTTATCCTTTCAATTGTGTATTTCAAGATTTTATTAATATTTTGGAAAATAATTTTATCAGAGATGATGGCCTGATACAGTCTCTCTCTACACTTGCCGGCTGCCTCCAGCACATCCTCAGCTGGGTTGGTCATTGACGCAAACGATGACAGATATAGCTAATCTAATCGAATCACTATCAGGGAGGGTGGGTTTTCATGCTCCATGTAAGGAATTCCATAGAGCAGGGATGTACTGCTGTCAAAGTCAAAATAAATTTATTACTTGTCTTTTTGTTATAGTCCTGATGAAGGATCTCGACCTGAAACGTCGACTGTTTTCTCTTTTCCATAGATGCGCTTGGCCTGCTGAATTCATCCAACATTTTGGGTGTATTACTTTGATTTCCAGCATCTGCAGATTTTCTCTCGTTTGTGAAATTACAAATACTGACAACCAGTGTGCAAAAGAACAATTCAGAGTTCATTTTTATTATCAAACGATTGGAGTAAGCAACAACATTCCTAACCAAATTAAGCTCATAGACCCAAATTTTCAGAGCAGCAGAAGTAGGCCCAATGCCTGGGTCTCAAGTTCATCATATAGCTGGGCATATCGCCAAGAAGCTCGGAGACATAAAGTGCGTAGCAATAGGCAGATTCACAGCCTCTGCTCCCATGGAGAGAGGAGATTCGTCTCCAGTCCTGGCACCCTGTATTTACAATCTATCTGGGCCGGTGTTTAAATTATCCGAACATCAGCCAAAAATTCTGCAAATAATATGAAAATACTTAAATAATACCAAGACCATGAGTTGTAGAGTCCTTGAAAGTGAGTGTGTGTAGTCTATTTTTTTTTGTTGTGTGCCATACTCTGCCAGAGCCTCGACGGCCAATGTTTTTTCAAGTGGTTGTCTTGGAGGAAAGATTCTGTGAGTGGTCCCCCACGTCCTTCTCACAGCGCAGTTTTTTTTTACGAGGCCGAGTTGCAAGCTTGACACTCAACCCGGCACGGATGGAAAGCGTGATTTCGAACTCGGGAACCTTTGCTCCGGGGTCCGGTGCTGATGTCACTGCATCACCAGCTGGCCAAGTGTAGTCTATAGGTTGTGGAATTAGTTCCCTGTTGAAATGAGTACATTTATCCATGCTGCTGCTTGAGGAGTAATAACTTCCTGAGCCTGGTGGTGGGACCTAAGGCTTCTGTATCTCTTGCCCAGTTGGTGGCTGTCAGTTGCTAACTATTTATACAGTAGCTGCTCTGGAACCTCCAGGTACATGTGTTGTCTTTGATTTTGCATCTTGGTTCACCATCAGTATTTTGTGTGCAGGGCCCAGAGTTTGTGCGCAAACACATCTTCAACAAGCACAGTGAAAAGATCGAAGAGGTTAAAAAGGAAGTTGCATTCTTTAATCACTTCCTGATGGATGCTAAGCGGCCCGCTCTGCCGGAGATGAAACCCAATCAGCCCCCTGCACCAGGAGCCCAGGCAATGGGTGAGTTCTTCATGAGACCCTTCCAAAGTTCTACGTTCAAAATAAAATTTATATATATGTCACCACGTACATGAGATTCTTTTTCTGTGGGCAAATTTAGCAAATCTATAGTAACTGTAAACAGGACCAATGAAAGAGCAAGAAGACAACAAACTGCTGAAGTGCAAATATAAATAAATAACACAAAATAACGAGAGAATGAAATAACAAGATAAAGAGTATTTAAAGTGAGACCATTGTGGGAACGTCTCAATAGATGAGTGTAATTATACTCTTGTTTAAGAGCCTGATGGTTGAGGGGTGGTAAGGTTCTTGAACCTGGTGGTGTGAGTCCTGAGGCACTTGTACCTTCTTTCTGATGGAAGAGTATGGCTTGGGTGGTGAGGACCTTGATGATGGATGCTGCTTTTCCACAGCAGCGGGATGTGTTCAGTGGTTGGGAGGGCCTTTCCCATTAAGTACTGGGCTGAATCCACTACCTTTTGAAGGATTTTCTATTCAAAGTTATTGGTTGTCACACCTTTGAGCTTGTAGAGTTGGGGAACAGAGACTTCTTGCAGGAATCCAGAGCAATACACACAAAATGGTCGAGGAATTCAGCAAGAATCTATGAGGGGAATAAATAGTCAATGTTATGAGCCAAGATCCTACATCAGAACTGGAAAGAAAGGGGTCAGAAGCCAGAATAAGAGGGTGGAGAGAAGGAAAGCAGTTCCAGCTAACAAGTGGTAGGTGAGACTCAGTGAGGGAGAAGGTGGGGGCAGGGGGGGGGGGAATGAAATAAGTAGCTGGAAAGGGATGGGTGGTAGAGGCAAAGGGCTGATAGGAGAGGAGAGTGCACCATGGGAGAAGGAGACTTCAAAGTCAAAGTTCAAAGTAAGTTTATTATCGAAGTATATATGTGTCATCATATGCAACCTTGAGATTTGTTTTCTTGTGGGTGTACTCAGTAAATCCAGAAACCATAATATAGTCACTGAAAGACTGCACACAACAGGATGAACAAACAACTAATGAGCAAAAGACAACAACAAACTGCAAATACAAAAGGAAAAGGGAAATAATAATTAATAAGCAGTAACATCAAGAGCGTGAGTTGAAGAGTTCTTGAAAGTGAGTCCACAAGATTGTGGGAACAGTTCTGTGATGGGGCATGCGAAGTTATCCCCTCTAGTTCAAGAGCTTAATGGTTGAGGGCAAATAACTGTTCCAGAACAAAGAGGTGTGAGTTCTGAGGCTCTTCCAGATGGCAGCAGTGAGAAGAGAACATGACTTTGGTGGTGGGGTTGCTGATGGTGGATGCTGCTTTCCTGTGACAGTGCTCCTTGTAGCTCGTTGTGGGGAGAGTCATAACCACCACGTTTTGGTGGATTTTCCGTTCAAGGGCATTGGTGTTTCCATACCAGGCTGTGATGCAACCAGTCAATATACTCTCCGCCACACATCTGTAGGTTGTCAGAGTTTTTAGATCTCATACCGAATCTTTGCAAACTTCAAGGAATTAGAGGCGCTGCCATTCTTTCTTCATAACTGCTGGGTCCAGGACAGGTCCTCTGAAACGCCAAGGAACTTAAAGTTGCTGACCCTCTCCGCCTCTGATACCCCCAGTGGACTGGCTCATGGACCTCTGGTTTCCTCCTCCTAAAGTCAATAAACAGTTCCTCGGTCTTGCTAATATTGAGTGACATGTTGTTATGATTGTAGTGGCGTGGTAGTGTAGTGATGAGCACAACGCTTTACGGTACTGGATGCCCAGGTTCAGTTCCTCTTGTCTCCCTGTGACCACTTGGGTTTCCTCCAGGTGTTTTGGTTTCCTCCCACAGTCCATAGATGTACTGGTTGGTAGTTTAATTGTAAGTTGTCCCATTATTAGGCTAGAGTTAACTCGGGGGATTGCTGGGTGGCGCAGCTCAAAGGGAAAAGGGCTTATTCGCCCTATATCTCAATAAAATAAACAGTAAATGAATTCATGACTTCCTCATTAATCATAGTAAAGAAGAGAGGGCATGTTCTGTATGGTGAAGTTCATTTACTGCTGCTATCATGAAGGACTCAATTTGCTAGAGTCTTTGTGACGTACAAATATCCTCAAACTCCTAATGAAATATAGTCAGGGACATGCCTTTTTCATAATTCCATCAGTATTGGGCTCAGGAGAGAACCTTAGATGTTGACACCCAAGTTGTAGAAATAGCTACAGTAATGTGACAGATTGTAACAGGGGAGAAGGTGCAGAACAGGACATTAAATTCGTTGAGCAATGGGACTGTTCTGGGGAGGGTGGGAACTATTTTTGGATCATTATACCGATAGGGAGGGGTTAAGGTAAAGTGGCAGTGAGTTGGGGAGTAAAGTACAAATTTTTAGTGAGTGAGGAGATGGTGTTGGAGGCAGGGCAGCTCTTCCTTAGAGCACAGAGCAAATGGCAGCCTCTGAGTATAGATTCCCATCAAATAGTACAGGTGAGTCACAGACTAGAGATTCCTTGCTCTGTTTTATATTCAATGCTTCTCTGGTATCTTTCGGTTCCTGCTCAGGCGTGTGCTTTGAAACTCTGGTATGAAACTGTACAGCAAATGTAGTTACGAAGCCAGGTGCGTTTGTCTTGCAGGTTTAACTCCAGCCATGGGTTACCCTCATCCTTCTCCTCAAGGCCTGCTGGGATTTGGTCAGCCGCGTCCCCCTGTCATGGGATATGGAGGTAGGATAACTACAGGCAACTCGCTTGCCCTCAATAAATACACAGCATTTCTGGCAGTTTTCTATTAACCCTTTCAGGTTCCCAGCCAATGAGACTTTTTGGTTTTCATTCAAGCATGTGTTGTGAGAGAGACACACTGTACCTTGGAGCATAGGTTGGGTGATGCAGTAGAGAAGAGAGTGGTGGCACTGTGGACTGGTAGTACTGGGGCAGCGCAGTAGCGTAGCAGTAAGCTCTATAGCACCAGCTATCGGTGGAACATTGGGGTTCAATCCCACCGTTGTCTACGGAGTTTGTGTTTTCCCAATTATCAATCGTGGGTTTCCTCCCACATTTGTGGGCTTCCCCTGGCATATCCTCAGATCCTGTTGGTTGTTGGCACAAACTACACATTTCATTCTGTGTCTTGATGTACATGTGACAAATAAAGCTAATCTTAATCATAGTCTTAGCCCTCCCTCAGTAAAGATACAGCATCTCTGGCAGCTTTCTGTTACCCTTTGTGATTCCCAGGAAATAAGGCATTTCAGCTTTCCTTCATGCACTTGGGGAAGACACAACATGTGCCCTTGCAATTAAATGTTGTAGGAAGCATGTTTGGTTGTGAAGTGTTGGCAAACATGTTTTGAAATGTTTTCCATTTCTGGAAGTTTTCAAGTGACTAAAAATAGCCCATGTTCTCGTTTGCTTTATCAGAGTGTATTCTCTTCAAATGTTCAAGGAGCCTAGATGGTTTCATTTCCTCATTTGAAAAAAAAATCACACAATGGTCATATTAGCTACTGTTGGTTGCTTGTTGCTGGTATACATCCGTACTTCGCTTTTTTGCTTGTCCTGCTTTTGCCATTGTCGTATGGATTTAACAACCACAGTGAATCGCCTATTATTTAAGCCCAACCTCAAGTGCTGCAGTCAATAAAGGTGGAAGTTATGGCATCATAATAGCTCAGGCAAAACCTGACTCTTTGCCTGAAGGTACATAAAGATACCTCGGTTGAGAGCTGTGGGCTAGAGAAATGCGGACAAGACCATTTGAAAGGGCAGATTCTGAACTTTACTCCGTTGAACACCATACCCTAATTCTCAGGAATTGTGTCACTGCATGATTAGGGGATGGGAATCGTACTAGCTAACATTGTACTGCAGTAATGGATGTTCATAATTTGTGGGGGAGCCCAGAAATTACACCATTTTTTCCAGTCCAGATTCTTATGATTTGCCAAATACAGAAGTGTCACATTCCTTTCCAACAGCTATAATGTGATTCAAGCAAAGCCTTGAGAGCAGTTATAATGGGTGACTTCAATCTACATGTAGATTGGGTGAACCAAATTGGTAAGGGTGCTGAGGAAGAGGATTTCTTGGAATGTATGCGGGATGGTTTTTTGAACCAACATGTCGAGGAACCAACTAGCTATTCTAGACTGGGTATTGAGCAATGAGGAAGGGTTAATTAGCAATCTTGTCGTGAGAGGCCCCTTGGGTAAGAGTGAGCATAATATGGTGGAATTCTTCATTAAGATGGGGAGTGACATAGTTAATTCAGAAACAAAGGTTCTGAACTTAAAGAAGGGTAACTTTGAAGGTATGAGACGTGAATTAGCTAAGATAGACTGGCAAATGACACTTAAAGGGTTGACGGTGGATATGCAATGGCAAGCATTTAAAGATTGCATGGATGAACTACAACAATTGTTCATCCCAGTTTGGCAAAAGAATAAATCAAGGAAGGTAGTGCACCCGTGGCTGACAAGGGAAATTAGGAATAGTATCAATTCCAAAGAAGAAGCATACAAATTAGCCAGAAAAATAGCTCACCTGAGGACCGGGAGAAATTCAGAGTTCAGCAGAGGAGGACAAAGGGCTTAATTAGGAAGGGGAAAAAAGTTTGTGAGAGAAAACTGGCAGGGAACATAAAAACTGACTGTAAAAACTTTTATAGATATGTGAAAAGAAAAAGATTGGTTAAGACAAATGTAGGTCCCCTACAGACAGAAACAGGTGAATTGATTATGGGGAGCAAGGACATGGCAGACCAATTGAATAATTACTTTGGTTCTGTCTTCACTAAGGAGGACATAAATAATCTTCCGGAAATAGTAGGGGACAGAGGGTCCAGTGAGATGGAGAAACTGAGGGAAATACATGTTAGTAGGGAAGTGGTGTTAGGTAAATTGAAGGGATTAAAGGCAGATAAATCCCCAGGGCCAGATGGTCTGCATCCCAGAGTGCTTAAGGAAGTAGCCCAAGAAATAGTGGATGCATTAGTGATAATTTTTCAAAACTCTTTAGATTCTGGACTAGTTCCTGAGGATTGGAGGGTGACTAATGTAACCCCACTTTTTAAAAAAGGAGGGAGAGAGAAACCGGGGAATTATAGACCGGTTAGCCTAACATCGGTGGTGGGGAAACTGCTAGAGTCAGTTATCAAAGATGTGATAACAGCACATTTGGAAAGCGGTGATATCATCGGACAAAGTCAGCATGGATTTGTGAAAGGAAAATCATGTCTGACGAATCTCATAGAATTTTTTGAGGATGTAACTAGTAGAGTGGATAGGGGAGAACCAGTGGATGTGGTGTATTTGGATTTTCAAAAGGCTTTTGACAAGGTCCCACACAGGAGATTAGTGTGCAAACTTAAAGCACATGGTATTGGGGGTAAGGTATTGATGTGGATAGAGAATTGGTTGGCAGACAGGAAGCAAAGAGTGGGAATAAACGGGACCTTTTCAGAATGGCAGGCAGTGACTAGTGGGGTACCGCAAGGCTCAGTGCTGGGACCCCAGTTGTTTACAATATATATTAATGACTTGGATGAGGGAATTAAATGCAGCATCTCCAAGTTTGCGGATGACACGAAGCTGGGCGGCAGTGTTAGCTGTGAGGAGGATGCTAAGAGGATGCAGGGTGACTTGGATAGGTTAGGTGAGTGGGCAAATTCATGGCAGATGCAATTTAATGTGGATAAATGTGAAGTTATCCACTTTGGTGGCAAAAACAGGAAAACAGATTATTATCTGAATGGTGGCCGATTAGGAAAAGGGGAGGTGCAACGAGACCTGGGTGTCATTATACACCAGTCATTGAAAGTGGGCATGCAGGTACAGCAGGCAGTGAAAAAGGCCAATGGTATGCTGGCATTTATAGCAAGAGGATTCGAGTACAGGAACAGGGAGGTACTACTGCAGTTGTACAAGGCCTTGGTGAGACCACACCTGGAGTATTGTGTGCAGTTTTGGTCCCCTAATCTGAGGAAAGACATCCTTGCCATAGAGGGGGTACAAAGAAGGTTCACCAGATTGATTCCTGGGATGGCAGGACTTTCATATGATGAAAGACTGGATGAACTAGGCTTATACTCGTTGGAATTTAGAAGATTGAGGGGGGATCTGATTGAAACGTATAAAATCCTAAAGGGATTGGACAGGCTAGATGCAGGAAGATTGTTCCCGATGTTGGGGAAGTCCAGAACGAGGGGTCACAGTTTAAGGATAAAGGGGAAGCCTTTTAGGACCGAGATGAGGAAAAACTTCTTCACACAGAGAGTGGTGAATCTGTGGAATTCCCTGCCACAGGAAACAGTTGAGGCCAGTTCATTGGCTATATTTCAGAGGGAGTTAGATATGGCCCTTGTGGCTAAAGGGATCGGGGGGTATGGAGGGAAGGCTGGTACAGGGTTCTGAGTTGGATGATCAGCCATGATCATACTGAATGGCGGTGGAGGCTTGAAGGGCCGAATGGCCTACTCCTGCATCTATTTTCTATGTAACAATGGATTAGTGAGAGATGAGGTGATTATGTGATCATTGTAATCAATTGCTTATAATAAGTAATTCATTTTTAAAATTAAGCCTGTAATCTCTCCCCTTATTCCTCCCCTTGCAAGTGAGCATGCCCCAACCCCACCCCCGTGCCCACCCCCTTTATCTCTATAGCCCCTTAGAGACTCCCATTGCCGCCTTTGGGAACCACTGGTCTAAATAAAGTGTGATTGAGAAATGAGTGAGAGTTTTCAGGGCCCATTTAATTGGTGACGATGATGTGAATGTTTTGCGTGGTGTGACAAGCTGCTAGCAGGTCCAGGTGTGGAGCACCAGCACTGCTGGCTTCAGACCACATTCTCTCAGATGTGGCTGTCAGGCATAAACATGAGATTCTGCAGATGCTGGAAATCCAGGCATCACACACAAAATGCTGGAGGAACTCAGCAGGCCAGGCAGCATCTGTGGAGAGAAATAAACAGTTGTCATTTCAGGCTGAGGCCTTTCATCAGGACCAGAAAGGAAGGGGTTTTAAGCCAGAAGTGGGGAGAGTGGAAGGAGTGCAAGCTAGAAGTTGATAGGGGAGACCACATAGGGGGGAAGATGGTTGGGTGGGATGAAGTCAGAAGCTGGGAGGTGATGGGTGCGAGAGGTAAAGGACTGAAGAAGAAGGAATATTACAGAAGATGAGAGTGGACCATGGGAGAGAGGGAAGGAGGAGGGACAACAGGGGGAGGTGGTGGGCAAGTGAGGAGAAAAGAGGAGGTAAAAGGGGAGCCAGATTGGAGAACGGGAGGAGGGAGGGGAGGGGTAATATTACAGGCAAAGAGTCCAAGAACAGTGGAGACCATGGGGAGGGCAGTGTAAGAGGGTTACAGGGGAGCAGATTGACATTAGTTTTCATCCTGTGCTCATCACTATTGTTGCATTTGCCTTGAGTACCGTTTCAGAAAGCGTCTGCAATCTTGTCTGCTCTGCACACTTGATGTTATCTGTTCATGTGTGTGTTAAGATTGTTAGATTATTTCACAGAGTGGCAGGGTGTCTAAGAGAATCAGATCATTTTGTAATTGTTTGACTTTTTGCACACTCTTTCTAACGTATTTCATAAATAAGTAGTGGTTTCTGCTGTCTTAGCACACAAACAAGCTCTTCTGCCCATCTAGTCCATACCAAAATGTTAGTCTGCTTAGTCCCATTGATGCACACCTGGACTCCATACTTCTCCTATCCAGACTCCTCTTAACTGTTCCAATGGAACTCACATCCACCAATCCTGCTGGCAGGTTGTCCCATACTCTCACCACCCCGTGAGCGAAGTAGTTCCGGGTTAGTGTAACACTATTACAACACCAGCTGTCTGTAAGGAGTTTGCAAGTTCTCCCCATGGCTGCGTAGGTTTCCTCCCACATTCCAAAGATGTACGGGTTCTGGTTAGTGAGTTGTGGGCATGCTATGTTGGTGTTAGAAGCATGGTGACACTTGCTGGCTGCCCAGTGCAATTCTCACTGATTTTGATTTGACGCAAGCGATGGAGTAGCAGTTAGCGCGACACTATTACAGCTCGAGGCGTTGGAGTTTAGAGTTCAATCCCAGCATCTTCTGTAAGGAGTCTGTACGATCTCCCCCTGGAATATGTGGGTTTTCCCCGCGTGCTCCAGATTCTTCCCACATTCCAAGGATTTACCAGGTAGGTTAATTAGTCATTGTAAATTGTCTTGTGATTAGATTAGGGTTAAATTGGGGTTGTCAGTGGTTGCTGGGGCAATGCGACTCAAAGGGCCTTCTCCGAGCTGTGTCACTAAGTAAATAAATAAACAATGCATTTCACTCTGTTTTAGTGTACATGTGACATATAAAGCTAATCTAATTAAGTTCTTAAATATTACACCTATGACCTTTAGTTCCAGTCTCACCCAATCTCAGTGGAAAAAGCCTGCTTGCACTTACCCTATCTATACTCACTGGTGATGGGAGTTTTACTTCGTAGCTAACCTGTGCTATTCCTGTCCTGGCTGCATTGGAACATCTAGAAACAGCTATCTGTTTATAATGAGTCTATTATAAAGTTAATAACTTTTTTTGGGGGGGGGTGGAAAGCACAAAACGCTGGAGAATTCAAATTGGGTACCATGAACGGAGGGAGAAACCAAGTTAAGGTAAAAGGTGTGTTAGATGTGGCTGTACTCGATGGGATTCAGAAGGATGGTGGGGGCGGGGGAAGAGAATTTCATTGAAACTTTGATCCTGAAAGACCTGGATAGAGTGGATGTGGAGAAGATGTTTCCTTTTGTAGGGGGTACTAAAATCTAAGGGCACGGTATCACAATACAAGGAATGAGGAATTTAATCTGGACAAGTGTGAGCTATCACACATTGAGGTCAAATGAAAAAAAAAATACCATTAATGGTAGCCCCCTTTTATAGTAGAGAGATCTTTACATTCAACTCCATAGTTCACTGGAAGTGGCTACACAAGTGGATAAAGTGGTAAAGAATGCATATAGCATGCTCGCCTTCATTTGAGGAGGTGTTGACTATAAGAGTAAGAAAGTCATGTTGCAGCTGTGTAAAACTTTAGACACACTGCGCTTTGATTGTTGGGAGCATAAGAGATTCACCAGGATGCTGTCTGGATTAGTGGGTATGAGCTATAAGGAAAAGCTGGACAAACTTGGATTGGATTATCCTCCGTAGAGTCAGGAGCTAAGGGAGACACGATGAAGGTTTCTAAAATTATGGGAGACATAGAAAGGGCAGACATTCAGAATCTTTTCTCCAGGGTAGATACGTCAAACATAGGAATGTTAAGGTTTGAGGAGCAGGCATATTTTTTTTTAAACAGAGTGTGGTAGGTGCCTAAAATGGGTGACCAGCAAGGAAGCAGTTTGATGGAGCTTAGGAGGCTTTTAGATAGGTACACGAATATGAACGGAATGGAGGGATATGGATGATACACAGGACGACATTTAGTATAAATTGGCCAGCACAATGTCATGAGCCGAATGGCCTGTTTGCTGCTATCCTATTCTATGTTCTCTGGATGTAAAACAGAGATGAGGAATTTCTTCAGCCAGAGGGTACTGAATCTGTTGAATTCCTTGCCATTAGATGGCTGTGGAGGCTTTGTCATTGGGTGTATTTAAGGCAGAGGTGGATAGGTATTGATGAATAAGGGTGTCCAGTGTTTCAGGGAAAAGGCAGGAGAATGGGGTTGAGAGAGTTAAAAATCGGCCTTGATTGACTGGAGGAGCAGATTTGAATGGCTTCACTCTGCTCTGGTAGCTTGTCACATCAGATTACTGATCATTGGAACACCTAATTTCCAAGAACTCCTGTCCACTCTCCCTGTGTAGGTGTTAATGGAGTGTGCACAGGACTGCTGAGCCCACCTCATAATGTCGCTTAACAAACATAACCTAATTACATTTGTGCTTTGCCTTCAGCGGGACCTGCCTACCCCCCTCCTCAGTATGCCGGGCGGGGATCCTATGATGCATATCGAGGACAAGGAGGATATCCCGGAAAGCCAAGAAACAGGTCAGTACAGGAGCCTGTTCATGGAGAATTGCTGTGAGTTTGAGTTCTAACAGAATGTGTTTATGTTTGCTGCTAGCCTGTAACGGAGTCACAGAGTACCACACCACAGGAACGGGCTCTTCAGCCTATCCAGTCTATGTCAAACCGTTACTCTACATAGTTCTTTTTAAAATTAAATTTGTGGTCATAGCTAGAAAAGAATGGTGATTGAAAAGTTGTATACTGCACTGGGTTCTGATGTGATGACATCAATCTAAAACGTTAACACGGGCACTTTCTCCGCAGTAGCCAACTGAATTGCTGAGTGTCTGAAGTCATAGAGCACTACAGTGCAGAAATAGGCTCTTCGGCCCATCTAGTCTGTGCTGAGCCATGAATCTGCCTAGTCCCACTGACCTGCACCGGACCACAGCCCTCCATACCCGCCATCCATGCACCTGTCCAAACTTCTCGTAAATGCTCAAATCAAATCTGTGTCCACCACTTATACATGGCAGCTCATTCCTCACTCTCACCACCCTCTCTGAGTGAATATTTCACCTTTCATCCATAACCGAAAGGAATTTTGTCACCACCAGAGCCATTGGAAAATCACTTCTGCATCTTCTCCACTGCCCTCACGTCTTGCCAGAAAGGTTGTGCCCAGATCTGGACACCGTTCTCCAGCTGTGGGCCAACTCTCTTCCGTGTCTACTTATGACGGAGGCGAGGAATTTCTTTTCAATTCTTTAGAATTCTCTGCCAGAGGACAAAACTTACTGAGTATATTCATGTATAAAATGAGTGTAGATTTGAATTACAAGATTTCAAAGTGATTTGGAAAGTGCATTTGAAGCCGTGATTGGGTCGGTCGTGATGTTATTGTATGGTGGGGCAGGCATGAGGTGCATGTGGGAGAAATTAAATTGAAAAAGGTGTAATTCACTCTGAATGTGAGTTCTGTATAAACAAGTCCATACAACAACAGCGTTGTGCAAATAACTCTATAAAACCCTGGTCAGACAATACTTAGAATATTGTCTAAATAACTATAAAACCCTGGTTAGGATGTTGTGTTCAGTTCTGGTCACCTTTTTATAGGAAGGGCATGGAAGCTTTAGAGAGGGAGCAGAGAAGATTTACCAGAGTGCTGCCTGGAGTAGAGAGGCTGTCATATGAGGATAGGTTGAGTGAGTTACGCCTTTTCTCTTTGGAGCAAAGGCAAGATGCAAGGGCAGTGGAGAGGATGCAGGTGTAATTTCACAATGACTCTGGAGATGTCAAAGTTCATTTCTGTAGACAGAGTGGAAGATAACTGGGGTATTCACTTTGGAACAGGCTGCAAGAACTGATATGTTATAGGATGATGAAAGAAAAATGGAGGAAAGGATTGGATTGATCTTGGAGTAGGTGAAAGGGTTAGCACAACATTGTGGGATGAAGGACCTGTACTGGGTTGTACTGTTCTATGTACTAACCCACAAAACCTCAGAGATAATGCTTATGAGGATAGGAGTGAAAGAGGATGATAGGGGATTTGATAGAGGTGTACAAGAGGCATAGATTAAGTGGACATCTAGTGCCTTTTTGCTAGGGCAGAAATGGCCAATACAAGGGGACAGCCATTTAAGGTGACTGGAGGAAAATATAGGAGGGTTGTCAAGATAGTGGAGTGATTAGGGGCATTGATCGGCATAGAAACAAAGAAAACCTACAGCACAACACAGGCCCTTCAGCCCACAATGCTGTGCCGAACATGCCCTTACTTTAGAAATTACCTTGGGTTACCCATAGCCCTCTATTTTTCATGTGGATTAAAGAAAAATGGGGGCTGTGTAGGAGGGAGGACTTGGATTGGTCTTAAACAGTCAGCAGAACATTGTGAACCGAAGGACCTGTACTGTGCTGTAATATTGTATATTTGAAGGCGAAGGTTCAGAATGTATGGTATCAGGAGACCCTGGGCAGAGGACAGATGTTTGTGTACCTTATCAGATTCAGTCCCACTCTTCCATTAGATCCCTTCTTTGGGAGAATGGTTTCCGTTCCGAAGGTGGGATACGGGCTGCTTACGGCCACTCCAATGGTAAATCACTCCATCCTGCATGGAGTAATGGGGCATGGCTATTGAAAGTTTAGTCGTGACTCCTGGAGACATACTAGTCAGTGATGTTTTCTTTGCCTTCCACGACTGACAAAATTGTGGGTGTTTGAATTTGTTTCAAAAGGTGTGGACATTTTGGGAATGGACAGGAAAGGCATGAAAATCTCTGCTAGCTTCTATGGAGTGGACAGCCAGGCACTTTTTCTCAGGATGGAAATGGCTAATACGAGGGGGGGCATAATTTTAAGGTGGTTGGAGGAAAGTATAAAGGGGATGTCAGGTGGGTTTTATTACATAGTGGGGAGGGGGTGCCTGGAAAGCTCTACATTAGGGACATTGAAGAAACTCTGATATGGGCACATAGATGGTAGAAAAATGGAGGGCTTTGTGGGACAGAAGGATTAGATTGATGTCAGAGTAGGTCAAAAGGTCAACATAACATCGTGGGATGAAGGACCTGTTATCTTGTTCTAAAAATAGGAAGGAGGTTGGGGTGCAGATCTTCTACCCCCACATCCAGGTCATTAATAAAAATCATGAAAAGTAGAGGTCCCAAAACCAATCCTTGTGGGACAACCCTCCAATCCTAATGTACTCCCTCCACCACGACCCTCTGCTCTCTGCAGGCAAGCCAATTCTGAATCCACCTGGCCAAACTTCCCTGGATCCCATGACTTCTGACTTTCTGAATAAACCTACCGTGTGGAACCTTGTCAAATGCCTTACTAAAATCCATGTAGATCACATCCACTGCACTACCCTCATCTTTATGCCTGGTCACCTCCTCAAAGAACTCTATCAGGCTTGTTAGACATGATCTGCCCTTAACAAAGCCACTAAGGTTGCCTAATACTAGATCTAGGGAGTTGTGAGATAAAGTTGAAGGGGAACCTGAGGTGGAACTTACTGCCTTAGAGGATTGTGTGAGTGGAGAACGAGCTGCCAACAGAAGTGGTGATTGTGGGTTCGATTGTAACATTTAAGAGAAGTTTGGATATGTACGTGGATGGAAGGCTGTGGTCCAGGTGCAGGTCAATGGCACAAGGCAGAGTAACTGCTTGGCATGAAGAGATTGTTTCTGTGCTGTAGTGCTCTATGGCTCCAGTAACTCAGCAACTCAGGTGGCCACTGTGGAGGAAGTACCTGTGTTAATGTTTGAGATTGATGTAGTTTCATTAGAACCTGTGCAGTCTGCAGCCTTTCAATCAAGCTAGCTATGACCACAAACTTCATTTTAAAAAGGAAGTTTGCTGCTGGAAGCTGTAGAAAATTGCAGCATTGTGTTGTGAAATGTACCGTGAGTTGGCAGGAGGGAAGAGTGATTGCTATCTTCCATCAACAGAAGCTCATAGAGTGAGCTTGAAGTATGAATGCTCTGTGCAGCCAATGTACTGTGCACACAACATAGTAGTTTCCGTAAAGACACTGAGCAGAAATCAGGTCTCATTGACCGCCCCCCCCACCCCCCCAACTCCCAAGATGACTGCCACTGACTACAACCATGGCTGACCTAGTCTTGGCTTTTCTGCACCACTCACTAACAGTACCTCTTGATTTTGTTGGCAGGATTTTGCGGGGAGATCCCAGAAACATTGTGGAGTACAGAGACCTGGATGCCCCAGAGGATGTGGACTTCTTCTGAGCTGCCCCAATATGTCCAGCGCAGTGTTCATTATCGTTGCCCTTGGGGGCAGAGGGACTTGGTGTAGCAATTGGAACATTTTGTTGAGACAGGCACAATGTGTTATAAAGTAGTTTTGTTTTCTCTGAAAACATGCCAGACACGCGTTCTCGTTCTGGCTCATGTCTTCTTTCTTTTACATACACAGCACTGTACATGAGCGTGCATACATGTAATGTGTCATTTGGAAATGTTTGAAATAAAAAGAATCGTGAAATTTGATGAGAAATCTAATGCTTCAGTTCAGGGTGGAGTGGACAGCGACATAATAAAAGTGTGCAGATGCTGAAAATCCAGAGCAACACACACACACACACACAATACAGGAGGAACTCGGCAGACCAGGTGGCACCTGTGGAGGAATAAACACTCAGCATTTCAAGCTGAGACCCTTTATCAGAATCCCAACTGCCTTCCAGATTCAAGATTGTTTTCAGGCGTCATTTATCGTCGTTATGTGCCATGTCATATGATGTGGGTGATTTTATAACTATGATTGTTTTTGGCAAATTTTTCAACAGAAGTGTTTTGCCATTGGCTTCTGGGCAGTATCTTTAGAAGATGGGTGACCCCAGACATTATCAGTACTCCGCAGAGATTGTCTGCCTGGTGTCAGTGGTGGCATAACCAGGACTTGAGGTATCTAACGCACCCAACCAGTTCCCCTCCAGCACCACTCTCCGCTGTCTGGCACAACTGCAGAGTGAAAGAATTGCTGCTCTGGGTCCAGCACAGTGCAAAAAGAACACAAAAAGATGAAGAGCACATTAATAAAAAAGACTAATTTTAAATACATAAGATAGCCTATAAACACAGACTAATTATGTGTACCTGCCCTACTTCTACGGTTGCATGTTCGAGTGTCACTTCAGAAGGAACATGATACAAAGATGGAGGGGCAGGCAGTTTTGAGGAAGTAAAATACAGAAGGATTTAGACAGATTAGGAGTATGGGCAGAGAAATGTAAGATGGAATACAGTGCTGGGATGAGTATGATTTTGTGTTTTGGTAGAAGAAATAAAAGCGTAGACTATTTTCTAAATGGAGATAAAATACAAAAAGCAGAGTTGAAAGGGGACGTGGGAGAGCTTGTGTGGGATTTCCTAAAGGTTAATTTGCAGGTTGAGTCTGTGGTGAGGAAGTCAAGTGCAATGTTAGCATTCATTTCAGGAAGACTAGAATATAATGTTGAGACTTTACAAAGCACTAGTGAGACCTCAGAGTATTAGCGATTTTGGGCTGTTTATTTTAGAAGGGATGTGCTGAAATTGGAGACGGTTCAAAGGAGGTTCACAAAAATGATTCCAGGATCGAATGGCTTGTCATGAAGAGTGTTTGATGGCTCTTGACCTGTATTCACTGGAATTCAGAAGACTGAAGGGGGAGCTCTTTGAATGGTGAAAGACCTTGATAGAGTGAATGTGAAGAGGATATCTTCAAGAGTGGGAGAGTTAAAGGCCTCAGAATAGAGGTGTCTTTTTAGAATGGTGTTAAGAAGTTATTTCTTTAGCCAGAGAGTGGTGAATCTGTGGATCTGTTGACTCAGGCAGCTGTGGAGGCCAAGTCTTTATGTATATTTAAGCCAGAGGTTGATAGATTCCTGATTAGTCAGGGCATGAAGCAATATGGGGGAAATTGGAAGGAGATTGAGGCTGAGAGGAAAAATAGATCAGCCATAATGAAATGGTGGATGTGTTAAATGGCCTAGTTCCACTCCTGTATCTTCTGTACTTGTAGGGTGTCCATGTGCTTTGGGATTGTTTGGTCCTGCTGGGGATTGAGGATTCCACAGATCTTCCTTACCTCCATTCTAGAAGGTCACCCTCAATTCTGAGGCTGTGCTGTCTGGTTCTGGATACCCCCACCAGAGGAAACATCCTCTCCACATCCACCTTGTCTAGTCATTTAACCATTCGGTAGGTTTTAATGTGATCCCCTGCATTCTTCTAAATTCCGGTCTGTGCAGACCCAAAGCTACCAAAACACTCCCCATATGTTTACCCTTCATTCCTGGAATCATCCTCGTGAAACTCCTCTAGACCATCTCCAATAACAACACAACCTTTCTGAGAAATGGGGCCCGAAACAGTTGACAATACTCCAAGTGCGGCCTGACTTGTATCTTATAGAGGCTCAACATTATCTCCTTGTTTTTATATTCTATTCCCCATGAAATAAAAGTGAACACTGTATTTGCCTTCTTTACCACAGACTCAACCTGTATATTAATCTTCTGGGAGTCTTGCACGAGGACTTCTGAGACCCTCTGCACCTCTGAAGTTTGAATTTTCTTCCCATTTAGATAATAGTCCACACTATTGTTCCTTTTACCAAAATGCATTATCATACATTTTTCAACACTGTATTCCATCTGCCGCTTTTTTGCCCATTCTTCCAATTTGTCTAAGTCCTGCTGCAATTGCATTCCTTCCTCGGCACTACATACTCCTCCACCTATCTTCGTATCATCTGCAAACTTAGCCACAAAGCCATCAATTCCATTATCTTTCCTGTAACACCATAGGATTTTATCTTGTTAAGCGGCCTCATGTGTGGCACCTTATCAAATGCCTTTTGGAAATCCAAATAAATGACATCCACTGCCTCTCCTATGTCCACCCTGCTTGTTACTTCCTCAAAGAACTTGTCAGGTAAGAATTCCCTTTACAGAAACCATGCTGACTTTGACTTATTTTATCAAAGTATCCTGAAACCTCATCCTTAATAATAGAGTCCAACATTTCACAACCACTGAGCTTAGGCTAACTGGCCAATCATTTCCTTTTGCTTTCCTCCCTTCTTAAAGAGTGGAGTGATATTTGCAAATTGCTGTCCTCCAGAACCATGCCAGAATCAGGTGATTCTTGAAAGATCATCCATTATTTCTTCAGCAACCTCTCTCAGGATGTAGACCATCTGGCCCAGATAACTTATCCACCTTAAGACCTTTGCGTTGCCTGGCAATTTCTTTCCTTTGTAGTCACAATGGCACTCACTCCTACCCCCCAACACACACAGACCACTGACACACTGCTAGTGTCTTCCTCAGTGAAGATAGATGCAAAGTACTCATGAAGTTCATCTGCCATTTCTTTGTCCCCCATTACTACTTCACCAGCATCATTTTCCAGTGCTCCAATATCAACTTTCAACTCCCCTTTACTCTTTATATAACTAAAGAAACTTTTAGTAACCTGATTTATACTATTGGCTAGCTTTTTTAGTTGCCTTTTGTTGGACTTGAAAACTTCCAAATCATCCAACTTCCTACTCATTTTTGCTACCTTATATGCCCTTTCCTTGGCTTTTATGCAGTCCCTAACTTCCCTTGTCAGCCATGGTTGCCTCCCCCTGCCATCGGAGAACTACTTCAGTGGGACATATTTGCCCTGCGCCTTGTGAACTGTTCCTAGAAACCAGTCACCTCTGCTCTGCCGTCATCCCCGCCAGTATCCTCCTCCAATCTACCTGGGCAAGCTCCTCTCTCATGCCTCTGCAATTCCCTTTATTCCATTGTGATACTGATACTTGTGACTTATGCTTCTCCCTCTCAAATTGCAGTATGAATTCAATCATATGATCACTGCCTCCTA
Source organism: Mobula birostris (assembly GCF_030028105.1). Classification (NCBI taxonomy): domain Eukaryota; kingdom Metazoa; phylum Chordata; class Chondrichthyes; order Myliobatiformes; family Myliobatidae; genus Mobula; species Mobula birostris. The sequence continues at coordinate 98,912,339 of NC_092374.1, forward strand.
AGGGTTCCTTTATAAGACCACAAGATATAGCAGAAGTAGGCCATTCGGCCCATCGAGTCTGCTCCGCCATTCAATCATGGGCTGATCCAATTCTTATGGTCATCCCCACTCCCCTGCTTTCACCCCATACCCTTTGATGCCCTGGCTAATCAAGAACTTATTTATGTTGAGTTCCCTAATAAGATCTGGATTATTACACAACACTCAGTTGAAGATGGCCTTTCCCTGAGTAGGCTTAAGCCCAAGCTGCTCTACAAAGCCATCTCGTAGGCATTCAACAAGTTCCCTCTCGCGAACTGATGCCAACCTGATTTTCCCCTTGCATATTGAAGTCCCCCATTACAATTGTGTCATTACCCTTATTACAAGCCTTTTCCAGCTCCCTTTGCAATCTCAACCCCACATCTTGGCTACTATTTGGATTTCGTAATGTTGTTTTTTTACCCTTGCAGTTTCTTAACTACACCTACAAAGATTTAACACTCTCTGACCCTGTCACCTTTTTGTGAAGATGTAATCAATCTCTTACCAACACAGCCACACCACTGCCTACGCCTTCCTACCTGTCCTTTTGATACAAGGTATATCCTTTGATGTTAAACTCCCTACTATGGCCTTCTTTCAGCCACGACTCAGTGATGCCCACGTCATACTAACCAATCTCTAATTGCCCCACAAGTTCATCCACCTTATTCTGAATACCACCCACATTTAAATACAGAACCTTCAATCCTGCATTCTTCATCCTTTTAAATTTTACCTCTGTGGTGCAATTTAACTCTTTTCTCTGTCTGCATTTGTACCCAGTCACTGGCTTGACCTTCCTTACATTCATGTTACATCCATCATGTAAACCCGCTGGCTCAATCTTAGCTCTGTCATACTGGTTCCCGTCCCCCTGCCATATTAGTTTAAACTACTCCTGACAGCTCTAGTAAACCTGCCTGCAAGAATTTAAGTGCAACTCATCCCTTTTGAACAGGTCACACTTGCCCCAGAAGAGGTCCCAGTTATCCAGAAATCATAATCCCTGCTTCCTGCTCCAATTATTCAGCCACGCATTTATCTGACACCTCATTCTATTCCTATCCTCGCTGTCGCAAGGCACAGGCAGCAATCCCGATTACTACCCTTGAGGTCCTGCTTCACAACTTCCTTCCTAACTCCCTGTATTCTGTTTTTAGGACCTTCTCCCTTTTTCAACCTATGTCATTGGTACCAATGTCTGCCACAATTTCTTGCTGCTCACCGTCTCGTTTCAGGGTATTATGGAGCTGTCAGAAACATTGCAGACCTTGGCACCTGGAAGGCAAACTACCATTTGTGTTTGTTTTTCATGTCCACAGAATCGCCTATCTGTCCCCCAAACTATAGAGTCTCCTACTACCGCTGCCATCCTCTTAGGTTCCTCTCTCCTCAGAGTCACAGGGCCAGACTCCAAGCCAAAAGCACAGTCGCTGTATGTCCCTCCCCCTCCCACCAGTACTCAAGATGGAGTACTTATTGTTGAGGGGGAAGGTCACAGGGGTACTCTCTACTATCTGATGTTCTCCCTTTCCTCTGCTGACAGTCACCATTTATCTGTCTCCTGTGGCCTTGCATTGGCTACCTCCCTGTAGTTCCTGTCTATCAACTCTTCACTTTCCTAAATGAGCAAAAGTCATTGAGCTGCAGAAGGAGCTTCACTCCGTGTCTCACTCTGGGACTGTGTGATGGAAGAGTGTGGAGGGAGCTTCACTCTGTGGTTGACCCTGGGTGTGTGTGGAGAGAGCTTTACTCTGTGTCTGGCCCTGGGAATACATCATGGGACAGAGCAGAGGGAGCTTCGCACTCTGCTTGACCCTCAGAATGTACGAAGGGAGCATCACTCTGTGTCTGGGTTGGGACTATGTGATGGAAGAGTGTGGAGGGAGCTTCACTCTGTGGTTGACCCTGGGAATGTGTAGGGGGAGCATCACTCTGTGTCTGACTCTGGGACAATATAGAGGAAGCTTCACACTGTCCCTGACCCTTGGAAGGTGTGAAGGGAGTTTCACTCTGTGCCTGAACCTGGAAGTTGGTGCAAAGGGAGCTTCAATCTGTGTCTGACCCCATGCGATGGGATGGTAGTGGCACACTCTGACCACGGGTGTGTGTGATGGGAAGTTGTGGGGAAGGGTTCACTCTATACTTCACGCAAGGAGTGTGTGATGGGATGGTGTGGTGGGAACTCCCTGACTCTGGGAGTGTGTGATAGGACAGTGTGGAGGGAGTTTCATTCTGTGTCTGACCCAGGAGTGTGTGATGGGACAGTGTGGAGGGAGTTTCATTCTGTGTCTGACCCAGGAGTGTGTGATGGGACAGGGTGGAGGGAGTTACGCTCTGTGTCTGACCCCAGGAGTGTGTGATGGGACAGTGCGGAGGGAGTTCCATTCTGTCTCTGACCCAGCAGTGTGTGATGGGACAGTGTGGAGGGAGTTTCATTCTGTGTCTGACCAAGGAGTATGTGATGGGACAGTATGAAGGGAGATTCACTCTGTGTCTGACCCAGGAGTGTGTGATGGGATGGTGTGGAGGGAGAATCGCTCTGTGTCTGATCATGGAGTGTGTGATCGGACAGTGCGGTGGGAGTTTCACTCTGTGTCTGACCCAGGAGTGTGTGATGGGACAGTGTGGAGGGTGATTCACTCTGTGTCTAACCCTGGGAATGTGTGATGGGATGGTGTGGAGGTAGTTTTGCTCTGTCTGATCCAGGAGTGTATGATGGGACAGTGCGGAGAGAGTTTCATTCTGTGTCTGATCCAGGAATGTGTGATGGGACGGTGTGGAGGGAGCTTCACTCTGGGTCTGACCTTGGGAATGTGTGATGGGACGGTGTGGAGGGAGTTTTGCTCTGTCTGATTCAGGAGTGTGTGATCGGACAGTATGGAAAGAGTTTTGCTCTGTGTCTGATCCAGGAGTGTGTGATGGGACAGTGTGGAGGGAGCACCACTCTGTGTCCGATTCAGCAGTGTGTGATGGGACAGCGTGGAGGGAGTTTCGCTCTGTGTCTGATCCATGAGTGTGTGAAGGGACAGTGTGGAGGGAGTTTCACTCTGTGTCTGACCCCGGGAGTGTGTGATGTGATAGCGTGGAGGGAGTTTCTCTCTGTGTCTGACCCAGGAATTGTGTAAAGAGAGTTTCACTCTGTGCCTAAATCTGGGAGTGTGATGGGACAATATAGAGGGAGCTTCACTCTGTGCCTGACCCTGGAAGTGTGTGATAGGACAGTGTGGAGAGAGACTCACTCTGTGTCTGTTTCAGCAGTGTGTGATGGGACAGTGCAGAGGGAGTATCATTCTGTGTTTGATCCAGGAGTGTGTTGATGGAACAGTCTGGAGGGAATTTCACTCTGTGTGATCCAGGACTGTGTGATGGGACGGTGTGGAGGGAGCTTCACTCTGTGTCTGACCTCGGGAATGTGTGATCGGACAGTGTGGAGGGAGTTTCATTCTGTGTCTGACCCAGGAGTGTGTGATGGTACAGTGTGGAGGGAGTTTCACTCTGTGTCTGACCCCGGGAGTGTGTGATGGGACAGAGTGGAGGGAGTTTCGCTCCGTGTCTGACCCAGGAGTGTGTGATGGGACAGTGTGGAGGGAGTTTCATTCTGTGTTTGACCCAGGAGTGTGTGATGGGACAGTGTGGAGGGAGGTTCATTCATTGTCTGACCCAGGAGTGTGTGATGGGACAGTGTGGAGGGAGTTACGCTCTGTGTCTGACCCCAGGAGTGTGTGATGGGACAGTGTGGAGGGAGTTACACTCTGTGTCTGACCCCAGGAGTGTGTGATGGGATAGTGTGGAGAGAGCTTCAGTTAATGCTGGACCTCAGCAATGTTTGATAGGGTAGTACAGAGGGAGCTTCACTCTGTGTCCGAACCTGGGGATGTGTAATGGGACAGTGTGGAGTGAGCTTCACTCTGTGTCTGACCCCAGGAGTGTGTGATGGGACAGTGTCCAGGGAACTTCACTCTGTCTGACCCGGGAAATGTGCAATGGGATGGTATGGAGGGAACTTGCCTCTGTGCCCGACCCCGGAATTGTGTAAAAAGAGTTTCAGTCTGTGCCTAATTCTGGGAGTGTGATGGGACAATATAGAGGGAGCTTCACTCTGTGCCTGACCCTGGAAGTGTGTGATGGGACAGTGTGGAGAGAGACTCACTCTGTGTTTTGATTCAGCAGTGTGTGATGGGACAGTGCGGAGGGAGTTTCATTCTGTGTCTGACCCCAGGAGTGTGTGATGGGATAGTGTGGAGGGAGTTTCATTCTGTGTTTGATCCAGGAGTGTGTTGATGGGACGGTGTGGAGGGAGCTTCACTCTGGGTCTGACCTTGGGAATGTGTGATGGGATGGTGTGGAGGGAGTTCTGCTCTGCCTGATTCAGGAGTGTGTGATGGGACAGTGTGGAGGGAGCATCACTCTGTGTCTGATTCAGCAGTGAGTGATGGGACAGCGTGGAGGGAGTTTTGCTCTGTGTCTGATCTCGGAGTGTGTGATCGGATAGTGCGAAGGGAATTTCACTCTGTGTCTGATCCAGGAGAGTGTGATGGGACGGTATGGAGGGAGCTTCACTTTGTGTCTGACCCAGGAGTGTGTGATGGGACAGTGTGGAGGGAGTTATGCTCTGTGTCTGACCCCAGGAGTGTGTGATGGGACAGTGTGGAGGGAGTTACACTCTGTGTCTGACCCCAGGAGTGTGTGATGGGATAGTGTGGAGAGAGCTTCAGTTAATGCTGGACCTCAGCAATGTTTGATAGGGTAGTACAGAGGGAGCTTCACTCTGTGTCCGATCCTGGGGATGTGTAATGGGACAGTGTGGAGTGAGCTTCACTCTGTGTCTGACCCCAGGAGTGTGTGATGGGACAGTGTCCAGGGAACTTCACTCTGTCTGACCCGGGAAATGTGCAATGGGATGGTATGGAGGGAACTTGCCTCTGTGCCCGACCCCGGAATTGTGTAAAAAGAGTTTCAGTCTGTGCCTAATTCTGGGAGTGTGATGGGACAATATAGAGGGAGCTTCACTCTATGCCTGACCCTGGAAGTGTGTGATGGGACAGTGTGGAGAGAGACTCACTCTGTGTCTGTTTCAGCAGTGTGTGATGGGACAGTGCAGAGGGAGTATCATTCTGTGTTTGATCCAGGAGTGTGTTGATGAAACAGTCTGGAGGGAATTTCACTCTGTGTGATCCAGGACTGTGTGATGGGACGGTGTGGAGGGAGCTTCACTCTGTGTCTGACCTCGGGAATGTGTGATCGGACAGTGTGGAGGGAGTTTCATTCTGTGTCTGACCCAGGAGTGTGTGATGGTACAGTGTGGAGGGAGTTTCACTCTGTGTCTGACCCCGGGAGTGTGTGATGGGACAGAGTGGAGGGAGTTTCGCTCCGTGTCTGACCCAGGAGTGTGTGATGGGACAGTGTGGAGGGAGTTTCATTCTGTGTTTGACCCAGGAGTGTGTGATGGGACAGTGTGGAGGGAGGTTCATTCATTGTCTGACCCAGGAGTGTGTGATGGGACAGTGTGGAGGGAGTTACGCTCTGTGTCTGACCCCAGGAGTGTGTGATGGGACAGTGTGGAGGGAGTTACACTCTGTGTCTGACCCCAGGAGTGTGTGATGGGATAGTGTGGAGAGAGCTTCAGTTAATGCTGGACCTCAGCAATGTTTGATAGGGTAGTACAGAGGGAGCTTCACTCTGTGTCCGAACCTGGGGATGTGTAATGGGACAGTGTGGAGTGAGCTTCACTCTGTGTCTGACCCCAGGAGTGTGTGATGGGACAGTGTCCAGGGAACTTCACTCTGTCTGACCCGGGAAATGTGCAATGGGATGGTATGGAGGGAACTTGCCTCTGTGCCCGACCCCGGAATTGTGTAAAAAGAGTTTCAGTCTGTGCCTAATTCTGGGAGTGTGATGGGACAATATAGAGGGAGCTTCACTCTGTGCCTGACCCTGGAAGTGTGTGATGGGACAGTGTGGAGAGAGACTCACTCTGTGTTTTGATTCAGCAGTGTGTGATGGGACAGTGCGGAGGGAGTTTCATTCTGTGTCTGACCCCAGGAGTGTGTGATGGGATAGTGTGGAGGGAGTTTCATTCTGTGTTTGATCCAGGAGTGTGTTGATGGGACGGTGTGGAGGGAGCTTCACTCTGGGTCTGACCTTGGGAATGTGTGATGGGATGGTGTGGAGGGAGTTCTGCTCTGCCTGATTCAGGAGTGTGTGATGGGACAGTGTGGAGGGAGCATCACTCTGTGTCTGATTCAGCAGTGAGTGATGGGACAGCGTGGAGGGAGTTTTGCTCTGTGTCTGATCCAGGAGTGTGTGATGGGACACTGTGGAGGGAGTTTCATTCTGTGTCTGACCCCAGGAGTGTGTGATGGGACAGTGTGGAGGGAGTTACGCTCTGTGTCTGACCCCAGGAGTGTGTGATGGGACAGTGTGGAGAGAGCTTCACTTAATGCCGGACCTCAGCAATGTTTGATAGGATAATACAGGGGGAGCTTCACACTGTGTCCAATCCTGGGGGTGTGTAATGGGACAGTGTGGAGGCAGCTTCACTCTGTGTCTGACCCCAGGAGTGTGTGATGGGACAGTGTACAGGGAACTTCACTCTGTCTGACCCGGGAAATGTGCAATGGGATGGTATGCAGGGAACTTGCCTCTGTGCCCGACCCCGGAATTGTGTAAAAAGAGTTTCACTATGTGCCTAATTCTGGGAGTGTGATGGGACAATATAGAGGGAGCTTCACTCTGTGCCTGACCCTGGAAATGTGTGATGGGACAGTGTGGAGAGAGGCTCACTCTGTGTCTGATTCAGCAGTGTGTGATGGGACAGTGTGGAGGGAGTTTCATTCTGTGCCTGACCCAGGAGTGTGTGATGGGAGAGTGTGGAGAGAGTTTCGCTCTGTGTCTGACCCAGGAGTGTGTGATGGGACGGTGTGGAGGGAGATTCGCTCTGTGTCTGATCTCGGAGTGTGTGATCGGATAGTGCGAAGGGAATTTCACTCTGTGTCTGATCCAGGAGAGTGTGATGGGACGGTATGGAGGGAGCTTCACTTTGTGTCTGACCCAGGAGTGTGTGATGGGACAGTGTGGAGGGAGTTATGCTCTGTGTCTGACCCCAGGAGTGTGTGATGGGACAGTGTGGAGGGAGTTACACTCTGTGTCTGACCCCAGGAGTGTGTGATGGGATAGTGTGGAGAGAGCTTCAGTTAATGCTGGACCTCAGCAATGTTTGATAGGGTAGTACAGAGGGAGCTTCACTCTGTGTCCGATCCTGGGGATGTGTAATGGGACAGTGTGGAGTGAGCTTCACTCTGTGTCTGACCCCAGGAGTGTGTGATGGGACAGTGTCCAGGGAACTTCACTCTGTCTGACCCGGGAAATGTGCAATGGGATGGTATGGAGGGAACTTGCCTCTGTGCCCGACCCCGGAATTGTGTAAAAAGAGTTTCAGTCTGTGCCTAATTCTGGGAGTGTGATGGGACAATATAGAGGGAGCTTCACTCTATGCCTGACCCTGGAAGTGTGTGATGGGACAGTGTGGAGAGAGACTCACTCTGTGTCCGATTCAGCAGTGTGTGATGGGACAGTGCGGAGGGAGTTTCATTCTGTGTCTGACCCCAGGAGTGTGTGATGGGATAGTGTGGAGGGAGTTTCATTCTGTGTTTGATCCAGGAGTGTGTTGATGGGACGGTGTGGAGGGAGCTTCATTCTGTGCCTGACCCAGGAGTGTGTGATGGGAGAGTGTGGAGAGAGTTTCGCTCTGTGTCTGACCAAGGAGTGTGTGATGGGACGGTGTGGAGGGAGATTCGCTCTGTGTCTGATCTCGGAGTGTGTGATCGGATAGTGCGAAGGGAATTTCACTCTGTGTCTGATCCAGGAGAGTGTGATGGGACGGTATGGAGGGAGCTTCACTTTGTGTCTGACCCAGGAGTGTGTGATGGGACAGTGTGGAGGGAGTTATGCTCTGTGTCTGACCCCAGGAGTGTGTGATGGGACAGTGTGGAGGGAGTTACACTCTGTGTCTGACCCCAGGAGTGTGTGATGGGATAGTGTGGAGAGAGCTTCAGTTAATGCTGGACCTCAGCAATGTTTGATAGGGTAGTACAGAGGGAGCTTCACTCTGTGTCCGATCCTGGGGATGTGTAATGGGACAGTGTGGAGTGAGCTTCACTCTGTGTCTGACCCCAGGAGTGTGTGATGGGACAGTGTCCAGGGAACTTCACTCTGTCTGACCCGGGAAATGTGCAATGGGATGGTATGGAGGGAACTTGCCTCTGTGCCCGACCCCGGAATTGTGTAAAAAGAGTTTCAGTCTGTGCCTAATTCTGGGAGTGTGATGGGACAATATAGAGGGAGCTTCACTCTATGCCTGACCCTGGAAGTGTGTGATGGGACAGTGTGGAGAGAGACTCACTCTGTGTCTGATTCAGCAGTGTGTGATGGGACAGTGCGGAGGGAGTTTCATTCTGTGTCTGACCCCAGGAGTGTGTGATGGGATAGTGTGGAGGGAGTTTCATTCTGTGTTTGATCCAGGAGTGTGTTGATGGGACGGTGTGGAGGGAGCTTCACTCTGGGTCTGACCTTGGGAATGTGTGATGGGATGGTGTGGAGGGAGTTCTGCTCTGTCTGATTCAGGAGTGTGTGATGGGATAGTGTGGAGAGAGTGTCGCTCTGTGCCTGACCCCAGGAATTTGTGATAGAACGGTGAGGAGGGAGTTTCACTCTGTGTCTGACCTTGGGAATGTGTGATGGGACAGTGTGCACGGAGTTTCACTCTGTGTCTGACCCTGGGAGTCTGTGATGGGACAGCGTGGAGGGAGTTTCGCTCTGTGTCTGATCCAGGGGTGTGTGATGGGACAGTTTGGAGGGAGTTTCACTCTGTGTGTGATCCAGGAGTATGTGATGGGACAGTGCGGAGGGAGTTTCATTCTTTGTATGACCCAGGAGTGTGAGATGGGACAGTGTGGAGGGAGTTTCATTCTGTGTCTGACCCCAGAAGTGTGTGATGGGACAGTGTGGAGGGAGTTTCATTCTGTGTCTGACCCCAGGAGTGTGTGATGGAACAGTGTGGAGGGAGTTACGCTCTGTGTCTGACCCCAGGAGTGTGTGATGGGATAGTGTGGAGAGAGCTTCAGTTAATGCTGGACCTCAGCAATGTTTGATAGGGTAGTACAGAGGGAGCTTCACTCTGTGTCCGATCCTGGGGATGTGTAATGGGAAAGTGTGGAGTGAGCTTCACTCTGTGTCTGACCCCAGGAGTGTGTGATGGGACAGTGTCCAGGGAACTTCACTCTGTCTGACCTGGGAAATGTGCAATGGGATGGTATGGAGGGAACTTGCCTCTGTGCCCGACCCCGGAATTGTGTAAAAAGAGTTTCACTCTGTGCCTAATTCTGGGAGTGTGATGGGACAATATAGAGGGAGTTTCGCTCTGTGTCTGACCCAGGAGTGTGTGATGGGACGGTGTGGAGGGAGATTCGCTCTGTGTCTGATCTCGGAGTGTGTGATCGGATAGTGCGAAGGGAATTTCACTCTGTGTCTGATCCAGGAGAGTGTGATGGGACGGTATGGAGGGAGCTTCACTTTGTGTCTGACCCAGGAGTGTGTGATGGGACAGTGTGGAGGGAGTTACACTCTGTGTCTGACCCCAGGAGTGTGTGATGGGATAGTGTGGAGAGAGCTTCAGTTAATGCTGGACCTCAGCAATGTTTGATAGGGTAGTACAGAGGGAGCTTCACTCTGTGTCCGAACCTGGGGATGTGTAATGGGACAGTGTGGAGTGAGCTTCACTCTGTGTCTGACCCCAGGAGTGTGTGATGGGACAGTGTCCAGTGAACTTCACTCTGTCTGACCCGGGAAATGTGCAATGGGATGGTATGGAGGGAACTTGCCTCTGTGCCCGACCCCGGAATTGTGTAAAAAGAGTTTCACTCTGTGCCTAATTCTGGGAGTGTGATGGGACAATATAGAGGGAGCTTCACTCTGTGCCTGACCCTGGAAATGTGTGATGGGACAGTGTGGAGAGAGGCTCACTCTGTGTCTGATTCAGCAGTGTGTGATGGGACAGTGCGGAGGGAGTTTTGCTTTGTGTCTGACCCAGGAGTGTGTGATGCGACGGTGTGGAGGGAGTTTCACTCTGTGTCTGACCCAGGAGTATGTGATAGGACAGTATGGAGGGAGTTTCATTCTGTGTCTGACCAAGGTGTGTGTGATGGGACAGTTTGGAGTGAGTTTCATTCTGTGCCTGACCCAGGAGTGTGTGATGGGAGAGTGTGGAGAGAGTTTCGCTCTGTGTCTGACCAAGGAGTGTGTGATGGGACGGTGTGGAGGGAGATTCGCTCTGTGTCTGATCTCGGAGTGTGTGATCGGATAGTGCGAAGGGAATTTCACTCTGTGTCTGATCCAGGAGAGTGTGATGGGACGGTATGGAGGGAGCTTCACTTTGTGTCTGACCCAGGAGTGTGTGATGGGACAGTGTGGAGGGAGTTATGCTCTGTGTCTGACCCCAGGAGTGTGTGATGGGACAGTGTGGAGGGAGTTACACTCTGTGTCTGACCCCAGGAGTGTGTGATGGGACAGTGTCCAGGGAACTTCACTCTGTCTGACCCGGGAAATGTGCAATGGGATGGTATGGAGGGAACTTGCCTCTGTGCCCGACCCCGGAATTGTGTAAAAAGAGTTTCAGTCTGTGCCTAATTCTGGGAGTGTGATGGGACAATATAGAGGGAGCTTCACTCTATGCCTGACCCTGGAAGTGTGTGATGGGACAGTGTGGAGAGAGACTCACTCTGTGTCTGATTCAGCAGTGTGTGATGGGACAGTGCGGAAGGAGTTTCATTCTGTGTCTGACCCCAGGAGTGTGTGATGGGATAGTGTGGAGGGAGTTTCATTCTGTGTTTGATCCAGGAGTGTGTTGATGGGATGGTGTGGAGGGAGCTTCACTCTGGGTCTGACCTTGGGAATGTGTGATGGGATGGTGTGGAGGGAGTTCTGCTCTGTCTGATTCAGGAGTGTGTGATGGGATAGTGTGGAGGAGCATCACTCCTTGTCTGATTCAGCAGTGTGCGATGGGACAGCGTGGAGGGAGTTTCGCTCTGTGTCTGACCCAGGAGTGTGTGATGGGACGGTGTGGAGGGAGATTCGCTCTGTGTCTTATCTCAGAGTGTGTGATCGGATAGTGCGAAGGGAATTTCACTCTGTGTCTGATCCAGGAGAGTGTGATGGGACGGTATGGAGGGAGCTTCACTTTGTGTCTGACCCAGGAGTGTGTGATGGGACAGTGTGGAGAGAGTGTCGCTCTGTGCCTGACCCCAGGAATTTGTGATAGAACGGTGAGGAGGGAGTTTCACTCTGTGTCTGACCTTGGGAATGTGTGATGGGACAGTGTGCACGGAGTTTCACTCTGTGTCTGACCCTGGGAGTCTGTGATGGGACAGCGTGGAGGGAGTTTCGCTCTGTGTCTGATCCAGGAGTGTGTGATGGGACAGTTTGGAGGGAGTTTCACTCTGTGTGTGATCCAGGAGTATGTGATGGGACAGTGCGGAGGGAGTTTCATTCTTTGTATGACCCAGGAGTGTGAGATGGGACAGTGTGGAGGGAGTTTCATTCTGTGTCTGACCCCAGAAGTGTGTGATGGGACAGTGTGGAGGGAGTTTCATTCTGTGTCTGACCCCAGGAGTGTGTGATGGAACAGTGTGGAGGGAGTTACGCTCTGTGTCTGACCCCAGGAGTGTGTGATGGGATAGTGTGGAGAGAGCTTCAGTTAATGCTGGACCTCAGCAATGTTTGATAGGGTAGTACAGAGGGAGCTTCACTCTGTGTCCGATCCTGGGGATGTGTAATGGGAAAGTGTGGAGTGAGCTTCACTCTGTGTCTGACCCCAGGAGTGTGTGATGGGACAGTGTCCAGGGAACTTCACTCTGTCTGACCTGGGAAATGTGCAATGGGATGGTATGGAGGGAACTTGCCTCTGTGCCCGACCCCGGAATTGTGTAAAAAGAGTTTCACTCTGTGCCTAATTCTGGGAGTGTGATGGGACAATATAGAGGGAGTTTCGCTCTGTGTCTGACCCAGGAGTCTGTGATGGGACGGTGTGGAGGGAGATTCGCTCTGTGTCTGATCTCGGAGTGTGTGATCGGATAGTGCGAAGGGAATTTCACTCTGTGTCTGATCCAGGAGAGTGTGATGGGACGGTATGGAGGGAGCTTCACTTTGTGTCTGACCCAGGAGTGTGTGATGGGACAGTGTGGAGGGAGTTACGCTCTGTGTCTGACCCCAGGAGTGTGTGATGGGACAGTGTGGAGGGAGTTACACTCTGTGTCTGACCCCTTTTTTTTTTTTTTTATTACAAAATTCTTTATTACAAATGTCGGTGCTATACAATATTTACAAACCCAGTGAATAACACATTTACTACACTACAAACAGACAATACATGTTAAACCAATATATTGCCATCCTCGTCAATGATGGCATTTACACCCCGCGGAGCCCAACGGTCCCGGAACATCTCGACGGTCGCCGTGGACTGCGCGTATTCCTTTTCAATGTTCACCCGGGCTCGAACATACCCCCTAAACATAGCCAGGCAGTCCGCCCGGGGAGAACCTCCTGCCACCCTTTTCCAGGAGCCACGGATGGCAATTTTCGCCAGCCCCAGGAGCAAGTTGACAAGGACATCCTCATCCCTCTGTGCCCCCGTCCTTACTGGATGACCATATATGAATAGGGTGGGACTGAAATGCAACCAGAAGGCGAGAAGCAGCCCACGCAAATACGCGAAAAGGGGCTGCAGCCTCACACACTCCACGTACATATGGTACACGGTCTCCTCCAGCCCGCAGAAGTGACACGCGGCTGGGAGATCCGTGTACAAACTAAAGAACTTATTGCAGGGCACCGCTTTATGCAGCACCCTCCAGCCGAGATCCCCAAGGTGCATGGGAAGGACTCCCTTGTAGAGGGACTTCCACTGGGGACCCCCCTCACCTCCAGGTGGAAAGACCGACCGCCATGGCGTGTCGGGACGGTGGACAAATGCTAGGAAGTGGAGGGTGTGGAGCAGCAGCCCATAAAGGTACCTCCTGCCTGCATCCCTAAATGGGATTGTGGGTGTTGATGAAAGACGGCTCAAGTTGTGTGGATTCGTCTCTCGGGTAAGGCTGCGGGGCCTGGGCCCGACGAGCAGCTCAGCCCGAGTCGTTCCACACACCTGAGCCGCACTGACATCCGTTGAGACAGGGCAAGGGTCAGCCAGGACCCCGCCCTCTGCCAGAGGAGGGGATTCCCGGCCTGAGGCAACCATGTTCCAGACTCTCAGTAGGTCCTGATAGAAGCCGGGCAGCCTCTGCAAAGCAGCACGGCTGACGCCCGCCGGTGGTAGCTGCATATCTTCGGCAAGACAGCAGCCCCTCCGGAGGAAGAAAGTCGCCAACACGTGCCACCTGGGAGGGTGCTCGGCGTACAGGAATCTCTGCAGCGTCCTGAGGCGGAGAGCCGCCAGTCGTGTGCGTACACACACCAGCGACTGTCCGCCCTCTCCTTCTGGGAGACTCAGAACCGCTGCAGAGACCCAGTGCTTCCTGTTTCCCCAGAAGAAGTCCACTGGCTTCCTCTGCATTCTTGCGACAAAAGGGGCAGGGGGGGCCAAGGTGACCATCCGGTACCACAACATGGAGGCCACCAGCTGGTTTATGACCACCACCCTGCCTCGATAGGAAAGCACCCTGAGAAGGCCTGACCAGCGCCCTAGCCGGGCCATGACCTTTGTCTCCAGGTCCTGCCAGTTCGCCAGCCAGGTCTCCCCAGAAGGACTCAGGTAGACTCCCAGATAGAGAAGACGTCTGGTGCTCCACTCAAAAGCTCTCATCTCCTCCGGCAGGGAGTCCACCTGCCACTGGCCTACTAAGAGTCCGGAACATTTCGCCCAGTTGATCCTGGCGGAGGATGCCGCCGAGAAAACATCTTGGCACTCGCGCATCCTCCGCAGGTCACAGGGGTCTGTCATCATGAGGAGTACGTCATCGGCGTAGGCCGAGAGGACGACCCCCATGTCCGGTTCACGCAGAACCAGACCTGTCAGCCTTCGCCGAAGAAGGCCGAGGAATGGCTCGACACAGATCGCATACAGTTGACCGGACATGGGGCACCCTTGACGCACTCCTCTTCGGAAGTGGATAGGTCCTGTCAATGATCCATTAATTTTAACTAGGCACTCTGCGGCAGAGTACAGGAGCCGAACTCGGGCCACAAAGTGTGGTCCGAGCCCAAAAGCCTGCAGGGTGCCCACCAGGAAACTGTGGTCCACCCGGTCAAAAGCCTTCTCCTGGTCAAGAGAAAGAAACGCTGCCGGGGTCCCAGTCTCCTGGAGTAGGTGGATCAGGTCCCGTACTAGGTGGACATTGTCCTGGATGGAGCGGCCCGGGACTGTATAAGATTGGTCAGGATGGACCACCTGTCCAATTACCGAACCCAGACGGTTGGCCATTGCCCGGGCGAAGATCTTGTAGTCCGCGCACAAGAGGGAGACCGGCCGCCAGTTCTTTAGCAGGCGGAGGTCTCCCTTCTTGGGCAGTAGGACCACAACAGCTCTCCGCCATGAGAGGGGCATTTCTCCGGTGGCTAGGCTCTCCCCTAGGACAAGGCTGTAATCATCCCCCAGGACATCCCAAAAAGCCTGATAAAACTCAACACTCAGTCCATCCAAACCAGGGGACTTGCCCCTCCGGAGTTGCCGAAGGGCAGTGGACAGCTCCTCCCGAGTCAGGGGGGCATCCAGACGCACTGCGTCCTCTGGGCTGACCTTCGGCAAATCCTCCCAGACCTCATTACACGCCTCCGCATTTGACGGATCAGGCGAGAATAAGGACCGATAGAATGAACGGACCTCGTTGTTAATTCCATCAGGGTCCGTGATGGAGGAGCCATCGGCAGCCAGCAGCTCCACTAGCTGCTTTTGAACTCCCCGCCACCTTTCCAACGAGTAGAAGAAGGGTGAGCCACGGTCCAAATCCTGCAGCATTTGGATCCGTGACCTCACGTACGCACCTCGGGACTGCTGGAGCTGCAGGTTCCTTAGTGCGTCCTTCTTCTCCTGGTATTCCTGCCACAGCTGCTGGTCTCCAGCGGTCGGACCGAGGCGGGATTCCAGGTCAAGCAACGCTCTCTCAAGCCGCTCAACCTCAGAGCTCCGCCTCTTTGTCGACCCCCTAGTGTACTCCCGACATAAAAACCGGATGTGGGCTTTGCCCACATCCCACCATAGCCGTAGGGAGCAGAAATCTCTCCGCCTCTCCTTCCAGGAGACCCAGAAAGCTCGGAACGAATCCCGGAATCGGCTGTCCTCCAGCAGCCGGTTGTTAAAATGCCAATACCCGGATCCCACCCGAGGGTGTAGTGGAATAAATTCCACCCACACAAGGTGATGATCCGAGCACGACACCGGCCGCATGGAGGACGCCGACACGCGGGAGACGTAGGCCCGAGAGATGTAAATGCGGTCTATCCTGGAACCTCCTTCTCTAGACCTTCTCGAGAAGGCGCTAGAGTTGGGGTGAAGATTCCGCCAGCTGTCCACCAAGTCAAAGGAGCCGACTAGCTCCTTTAACTTTTTTGCCGATGCTGGGTCGCGTTGGAGGCCCGAACGGTCCTCCGCCTCGAGGGTACAATTGAAATCTCCCCCGAGGATGACGCAATCCCCAGGATCGATGGAGCTCAGCAGGGTGGGCAGCTGGCAGAATAGGCGCGTCTGCATCACACCGCGCCTGGGAGCATACACATTGATAAAGTGCAATGGTACGCCATCCAGGCGCACAACCAGGTGGAGCAGACGGCCGGGCACAACGTCCTGGACTCTTTCAATTACTGGCTGGAAGGTCGGGGCCAACAGGATCGCCACCCCGCTAGAAATGGAGCTGAGGTGGCTCATGTAGACCCCGCCCCGCCACTCCAGGAGCCAAGCAGACTCGTCCCCAGGGATGGTATGGGTTTCCTGCAGGAAACTCACCGTATACCGCCCATCCCTGAGGGCTGAGAGATTGTTATGCCTGCGAAGAGGCCCCCTGCTGCCGTTTACGTTGAGACTAGCTATGGTAAGTTTCATGGCGGGAGCACACTAGGGCTCAGCAGCTGTGCCCATTTCGGTGAGAGCGGAGGCGCCCTCCACCACACTGTCCGGAAAGAAAGCAAGGTTACTTTTTGCCTTCCGGGCTCGAGCGGTACCAGCGACACCCTGTGACCCACCATCCCCCGTAGGAGCGAGGCTGCTTCTCCCTCTAATGTCCCTTACTAGGTCATCTAGGAAAGATTTTAGTTGCCGTCTGTCGTTCCCCGCCACCGCATTCCTCTTTCCCTTTCCCTTTCGTCCGAGGATGACTCGCAGGGACCTCACCAGCCTCGGCATGCTGGGCCAGCGTAGCGAGGCTAGTTGAGGCCGGTGCTTGGCACCCTCAGAGGTAAGAATGAAATGCTTAATTTCCTCTACAGGTATCAATGGGGACTTCTCAGGAGGGGTGAGGATGTCCATTATTTCACTATCGAAAGAGTCCCCCTCCAACCCGTCACTGCAGACAGAATCCCCATCGGCCTCCCCGCATGTTCCAAAAGATGGCTGCGCTTGTGACCCATACCGCGCAGCGGGCACCTCGCTCTTACCTGCCCGCTCCACCGTCGCATCAGCCTCATCCACATTTGCGACAGTGGAGGGACAATCCCCAGGGACTCCCTGCAAGTCATTAATTGCTGGGGTCGACGTGCACAGAAAAACGCCCTCCCCAGGGGGCAGGCATAGAGGGGAACCCGGCACCTTTGGTCCAAGGGATTCACAAGCAGCCTGGTGCTGAGAATGAGAGAGCTTTGTCTCGTCTCCTCTTACATTATTTGGTACACTGGCCTCCAGAGAGGCGCTGACTTGTAGGTCCTCGGTGGAGGCCTCCAGGGCTGCCTCATTTGTGCAAACAGGGCTATCACAAGCTATTTGCACAACCACACCATCTTCCCCAGGACTGGTGGCAACATTTGGGGACTCAGGTTTAGAACCAACCCCTACCCGGATTCCCACCCCTTCCTGGGACTCCTCCGCATCTACATCCCCTGCCCTCTTGCGGGAACGTTCCCTTCTCCTCTTCACACCGGAGGAGCACACAGGTGCAGGCTTCACCGATGGGGCGGCGCTCTCTGTTTCCATCGCCCCGTCTGCTTGCACACCTCCCCGAGCCCCACGCTCTACTTCAGGCGAAATGGGCGTGAGCTCTGCAGCCTCAAAGGCCCGCTTCTTACTGTGTTTGGATTTCCCCTTTGCCTTCTTACTCCGCACAGACTCCACCCCGTCCCCCACCTGAACCACAGGGAGAGGAGCAGGGACCGACCCAACCGTAGGGGTAGGGGCAGGGGCAGGGGCAGGGTGAGGGGCTGGGGCAGGATCACGGGCGGGGGCAGGGTCAGATGCAGGCGCAGACGCACGCGCAGGAGTAGGATCAGGAGCAGAGGTAGCTGGGGCACTGGTGCCCGAAATGGGCTCCCTCGGGTTCCGGGCGGCAGGACAGTCCCTCCGAAAGTGCCCCACCCCCCTGCACGCATGGCACCGCGGGCGCTCGGAGCTCCAGTACACCTGATAATCCACTCCCTCGTGCCGGACAGTAAACCGGCCCTCAACATCGTCCTCCCTTTCCAGCTGCATGAATACCTGACGCCGGAAAGAGATTACGGTGCGGAGGGTGCGTCTCTTAAATTTGTGTCGGATGGCAGTGATCTCCGACCTTACTTGCCCTAAACGGGCCAGTGGGGGTAGCAAGTCCTCATTTGGAATGAAAGGCTTAACATGCCCAAGCACGATACGTTGCGTGGGGGCCGTCACCAGCTCCATAGGTAAAAAGATGTTGTCTACCGTGACTCCCCTGCTTAGGGCCCGGTGCACTAGCTCTTCATTCGCCAGATAAAACACCGCCTTTCCGAACTCCTTCTCGGTGGCCAGAATACCACCTTTCCCAACAAGGTCCTCCATTGCCTCCGTACACTTTTCTAGTGTCATTCCAGGGCGCAAAATACATTGCACCCCACGTTCCACCTTCACCGACCGAAAAAGGGCGTTGTCCGAGGCCGGGGAGGCAGCCGCCCTTGCGTAACTCCCCGAAGGCCCGCGACTCCCTGGAGACCGGTCCGGCATGCTGGCGCTCTTTCCAGTCCGAGAATCCTACAGCGGTGCCGGTTAGAAGTCCTGGAACGAGTCGAATAACTGGCCGGGAAAGTTTGCAGTCGACAGTTCCTCGCTGGCTCGACGCCAGGAAAGGCTCCGTCGGACTTGCAGAGACCCAGGCCGGGAGAGGCCGAAACGTCCTTCCAGATGCTTCGGCACCAACACCGGACGAAAATCAGGAAAACAATGGAGGAGGAACGTTACCCCGCTGTCAATGGGGGGGAACGACGGCGTTTGCCTCCGGTTTTGGAGCGAACCGGCTTCCTGGCGAGTTGCCAGCGGCCGCAGCTGGGAGCTATGCAGTTAGCAGCCGCCAACAAACCCAGCCCAAACCGGCAGTAAAACTGCACACCGAGTTTCCACACCAGCGCCGTCACTCACTCGATTGTTCAAGAGACTTTTAGAGCCACCTCCAAAGTATTCCACGAACTTTATCCAGTAGTTTTGCCTCGATTTCTCCCAGCTCAGTCAGCACAGCTCCTCTCTGTGTCTGACCCCGGGAGTGTGTAAAAAGAGTTTCACTCTGTGCCTAATTCTGGGAGTGTGATGGGACAATATAGAGGGAGCTTCACTCTGTGCCTGACCCTGGAAATGTGTGATGGGACAGTGTGGAGAGAGGCTCACTGTGTCTGATTCAGCAGTGTGTGATGGGACAGTGCAGAGAGAGTTTTGCTTTGTGTCTGACCCAGGAGTGTGTGATGCGACGGTGTGGAGGGAGTTTCACTCTGTGTCTGACCCAGGAGTGTGTGATAGGACAGTATGGAGGGAGTTTCATTCTGTGTCTGACCAAGGTGTGTGTGATGGGACAGTTTGGAGTGAGTTTCATTCTGTGCCTGACCCAGGAGTGTGTGATGGGAGAGTGTGGAGAGAGTTTCGCTCTGTGTCTGACCCAGGAGTGTGTGATGGGACGGTGTGGAGGGAGATTCGCTCTGTGTCTGATCTCGGAGTGTGTGATCGGATAGTGCGAAGGGAATTTCACTCTGTGTCTGATCCAGGAGAGTGTGATGGGACGGTATGGAGGGAGCTTCACTTTGTGTCTGACCCAGGAGTGTGTGATGGGACAGTGTGGAGGGAGTTATGCTCTGTGTCTGACCCCAGCAGTGTGTGATGGGACAGTGTGGAGGGAGTTACACTCTGTGTCTGACCCCAGGAGTGTGTGATGGGATAGTGTGGAGAGAGCTTCAGTTAATGCTGGACCTCAGCAATGTTTGATAGGGTAGTACAGAGGGAGCTTCACTCTGTGTCCGATCCTGGGGATGTGTAATGGGACAGTGTGGAGTGAGCTTCACTCTGTGTCTGACCCCAGGAGTGTGTGATGGGACAGTGTCCAGGGAACTTCACTCTGTCTGACCCGGGAAATGTGCAATGGGATGGTATGGAGGGAACTTGCCTCTGTGCCCGACCCCGGAATTGTGTAAAAAGAGTTTCAGTCTGTGCCTAATTCTGGGAGTGTGATGGGACAATATAGAGGGAGCTTCACTCTATGCCTGACCCTGGAAGTGTGTGATGGGACAGTGTGGAGAGAGACTCACTCTGTGTCTGATTCAGCAGTGTGTGATGGGACAGTGCGGAGGGAGTTTCATTCTGTGTCTGACCCCAGGAGTGTGTGATGGGATAGTGTGGAGGGAGTTTCATTCTGTGTTTGATCCAGGAGTGTGTTGATGGGACGGTGTGGAGGGAGCTTCACTCTGGGTCTGACCTTGGGAATGTGTGATGGGATGGTGTGGAGGGAGTTCTGCTCTGTCTGATTCAGGAGTGTGTGTTGGGATAGTGTGGAGGAGCATCACTCTGTGTCTGATTCAGCAGTGTGCGATGGGACAGCGTGGAGGGAGTTTCGCTCTGTGTCTGACCCAGGAGTGTGTGATGGGACGGTGTGGAGGGAGATTCGCTCTGTGTCTTATCTCAGAGTGTGTGATCGGATAGTGCGAAGGGAATTTCACTCTGTGTCTGATCCAGGAGAGTGTGATGGGACGGTATGGAGGGAGCTTCACTTTGTGTCTGACCCAGGAGTGTGTGATGGGACAGTGTGGAGAGAGTGTCGCTCTGTGCCTGACCCCAGGAATTTGTGATAGAACGGTGAGGAGGGAGTTTCACTCTGTGTCTGACCTTGGGAATGTGTGATGGGACAGTGTGCACGGAGTTTCACTCTGTGTCTGACCCTGGGAGTCTGTGATGGGACAGCGTGGAGGGAGTTTCGCTCTGTGTCTGATCCAGGAGTGTGTGATGGGACAGTTTGGAGGGAGTTTCACTCTGTGTCTGACCCCAGAAGTGTGTGATGGGACAGTGTGGAGGGAGTTTCATTCTGTGTCTGACCCCAGGAGTGTGTGATGGAACAGTGTGGAGGGACTTACGCTCTGTGTCTGACCCCAGGAGTGTGTGATGGGATAGTGTGGAGAGAACTTCAGTTAATGCTGGACCTCAGCAATGTTTGATAGGGTAGTACAGAGGGAGCTTCACTCTGTTTCCGATCCTGGGGATGTGTAATGGGACAGTGTGGAGTGAGCTTCACTCTGTGTCTGACCCCAGGAGTGTGTGATGGGACAGTGTCCAGGGAACTTCACTCTGTCTGACCTGGGAAATGTGCAATGGGATGGTATGGAGGGAACTTGCCTCTGTGCCCGACCCCGGAATTGTGTAAAAAGAGTTTCACTCTGTGCCTAATTCTGGGAGTGTGATGGAACAATATAGAGGGAGTTTCGCTCTGTGTCTGACCCAGGAGTGTGTGATGGGACGGTGTGGAGGGAGATTCGCTCTGTGTCTGATCTCGGAGTGTGTGATCGGATAGTGCGAAGGGAATTTCACTCTGTGTCTGATCCAGGAGAGTGTGATGGGACGGTATGGAAGGAGCTTCACTTTGTGTCTGACCCAGGAGTGTGTGATGGGACAGTGTGGAGGGAGTTACGCTCTGTGTCTGACCCCAGGAGTGTGTGATGGAACAGTGTGGAGGGAGTTACGCTCTGTGTCTGACACCAGGAGTGTGTGATGGGATAGTGTGGAGAGAGCTTCAGTTAATGCTGGACCTCAGCAATGTTTGATAGGGTAGTACAGAGGGAGCTTCACTCTGTGTCCGATCCTGGGGATGTGTAATGGGACAGTGTGGAGTGAGCTTCACTCTGTGTCTGACCCCAGGAGTGTGTGATGGGACAGTGTCCAGGGAACTTCACTCTGTCTGACCCGGGAAATGTGCAATGGGATGGTATGGAGGGAACTTGCCTCTGTGCCCGACCCCGGAATTGTGTAAAAAGAGTTTCACTCTGTGCCTAATTCTGGGAGTGTGATGGGACAATATAGAGGGAGCTTCACTCTGTGCCTGACCCTGGAAATGTGTGATGGGACAGTGTGGAGAGAGGCTCACTCTGTGTCTGATTCAGCAGTGTGTGATGGGACAGTGTGGAGGGAGTTTTGCTTTGTGTCTGACCCAGGAGTGTGTGATGGGACGGTGTGGAGGGAGTTTCATTCTGTGTCTGACCAAGGTGTGTGTGATGGGACAGTGTGGAGAGAGCTTCACTTAATGCCGGACCTCAGCAATGTTTGACAGGGTAGTACAGAGGGAGCTTCACTGTGTGACCGACCCTGGGGGTGTGTAATGGGACAGTGTGGAGGCAGCTTCACTCTGTGACTGACCCCAGGAGTGTGTGATGGGACAGTGTACAGGGAACTTCACTCTGTCTGACGCAGGTAATGTGCAATGGGATGGTATGGAGGGAACTTGCCTCTGTGCCCGACCCCGGAATTGTGTAAAAAGAGTTTCACTCTGTGCCTAATTCCGGGAGTGTGATGGGACAATATAGAGGGAACTTCACTCTGTGCCTGACCCTGGAAGTGTGTGATGGGACAGTGTGGAGAGAGACTCACTCTGTGTTTTGATTCAGCAGTGTGTGATGGGACAGTGCGGAGGGAGTTTCATTCTGTGTCTGACCCTGGGAGTGTGTGATGGGACAGTGCGGAGGGAGTTTCATTTTGTGTCTGACCCCAGGAGTGTGTGATGGGATAGTGTGGAGGGAGTTTCATTCTGTGTTTGATCCAGGAGTGTGTTGATGGGACAGTCTGGAGGGAGTTTCACTCTGTGTCTGATCCAGGAGTGTGTGATCGGACAGTGTGGAGGGAGTTTCATTCTGTGTCTGACCCAGGAGTGTGTGATGGGACAGTGTGGAGGGAGTTTCATTCTGTGTCTGACCCAGGAGTGTGTGATGGGACAGTGTGGAGGGAGTTTCATTCTGTGTCTGACCCAGGAGTGTGTGATGGGACAGTGTACAGGGAACTTCACTCTGTCTGACCCAGGTTATGTGCAATGGGATGGTATGGAGGGAACTTGCCTCTGTGCCCGACCCCGGAATTGTGTAAAAAGAGTTTCACTCTGTGCCTAATTCTGGGAGTGTGATGGGACAATATAGAGGGAGCTTCACTCTGTGCCTGACCCTGGAAGTGTGTGGTGGGACAGTGTGGAGAGAGACTCACTCTGTGTTTTGATTCAGCAGTGTGTGATGGGACAGTGCGGAGGGAGTTTCATTCTGTGTCTGACCCCAGGAGTGTGTGATGGGATAGTGTGGAGGGAGTTTCATTCTGTGTTTGATCCAGGAGTGTGTTGATGGGACAATCTGGAGGGAGTTTCACTCTGTGTCTGATCCAGGAGTGTGTGATGGGATGGTGTGGAGGGAGTTTTACTCTGTGTCTGATCCAGGAGTGTGTGATCGGACAGGGTGGAGGGAGTTCCATTCTGTGTCTGAGCCAGGACTGTGTGATGGGACAGTGTGGAGAGAGTTTCGTTCTGTGTCTGACCCAGTACTGTGTGATGTGACAGCATGGAGGGAGTTTGATTCTTTGTCTGACCCAGGAGTGTGTGATGGGACAGTGTGGAGGGAGTTTCATTCTGTGTCTGATCCAGAAGTGTGAGCTGGGACGGTGTGGAGGGAGTTTCGCTCTGTGTCTGATTCAGGAGTGTGTGATGGGATGGTGTGGAGGGAGTTTCACTCTGTGTCTGATCCAGGAGTGTATGATGGGATGGTGTGGAGGGAGATTCCCTCTGTGTCCTACCGTGGGAATGTGTGACGGGATGGTGTGGAGCGAGTTTTGCTCTGTCTGATCCAGGAGTGTATGATGGGACAGTGCGGAAGGAGTTTCACTCTGTTTCTGATCCAGGAATGTGTGATGGGACGGTGTGGAGGGAGCTTCTCTGTGGGTCTGACCTTGGGAATGTGTGATGGGATGGTTTGGACTGAGTTTTGGTCTGTCTGATCCAGAAGTGTGTGATCCGACAGTATGGAACGAGTTTTGCTGTGGGTCTGATCCAGGAGTGTGTGATGGGACAGTGTGGAGAGAGCTTCACTTAATGCCGGACCTCTGCAATGTTTGACAGGGTAGTACAGAGGGAGCTTCACTGTGTGACCGACCCTGGGGGTGTGTAATAGGACAGTGTGGAGGGAGTGTCACTCTGTGTCTGACCCAGGAGTGTGTGATAGGACAGTATGGAGGGAGTTTCATTCTGTGTCTGACCCCAGGAGTGTGTGATGGGATAGTGTGGAGAGAGCTTCACTTAATGCCGGACCTCAGCAATGTTTGACAGGGTAGTACAGAGGGAGCTTCACTGTGTGACCGACCCTGGGGGTGTGTAATGGGACAGTGTGGAGGCAGCTTCACTCTGTGACTGACCCCAGGAGTGTGTGATGGGACAGTGTACAGGGATCTTCACTCTGTCTGACGCACGTAATGTGCAATGGGATGGTATGGAGGGAACTTGCCTCTGTGCCCGACCCCGGAATTGTGTAAAAAGAGTTTCACTCTGTGCCTAATTCCGGGAGTGTGATGGGACAATATAGAGGGAGCTTCACTCTGTGTCTGACCCTGGAAGTGTGTGATTGGACAGTGTGGAGAGAGACTCACTCTGTGTTTTGATTCAGCAGTGTGTGATGGGACAGTGCAGAGGGAGTTTCATTTTGTGTCTGACCCCAGGAGTGTGTGATGGGACGGTGTGGAGGGAGTTTCATTTTGTGTCTGACCCCAGGAGTGTGTGATGGGATGGTGTGGAGGGAGTTTCATTTTGTGTCTGACCCCAGGAGTGTGTGATGGGACAGTGTGGAGGGAGTTTCATTCTGTGTCTGATCCAGGAATGTCTGCTGGGACGGTGTGGAGGGAGCTTCACTCTGGGTCTGACCTTGGGAATGTGTGATGGGATGGTGTGGAGGGAGTTTTGCTCTGTCTGACCCAGGAGTGTGTGATGGGACGGTGTGGAGGGAGATTCGCTCTGTGTCTGATCTAGGAGTGTGTGATCGGATAGTGCGAAGGGAATTTCACTCTGTGTCTGATCCAGGAGAGTGTGATGGGACGGTATGGAGGGAGCTTCACTTTGTGTCTGACCCAGGAGTGTGTGATGGGACAGTGTGGAGAGAGTGTCGCTCTGTGTCTGACCCCAGGAATTTGTGATAGAACGGTGAGGAGGGAGTTTCACTCTGTGTCTGACCTTGGGAATGTGTGATGGGACAGTGTGCACGGAGTTTCACTCTGTGTCTGACCAAGGAGTGTGCGATGGGACAGTGTGGAGGGAGTTTCATTCTGTGTCTGACCCAGGAGTGTGTGATGGGATGGTGTGGAGGGAGTTTCGCATTGTGTCTGACCCTGGGAATGTGTGATGGGACGGTGTGGAGGGAGTTTCATTCTGTGTCTGACCCAGGAGTGTGTGATTGGACGGTGTGGAGTGAGATTCGCTCTGTGCCTGATCCAGGAGTGTGTGATCGGACAGTGCGGAGGGAGTTTCACTCTGTGTCTGACCCCAGGAGTGTGTGATGGGACAGTGTGGAGGGAGATTC
This sequence comes from Mobula birostris, assembly GCF_030028105.1. NCBI lineage: Eukaryota > Metazoa > Chordata > Chondrichthyes > Myliobatiformes > Myliobatidae > Mobula > Mobula birostris. Next base: position 98,937,347 of record NC_092374.1, read on the forward strand.
ACTCTGTGTCTGATCCAGGAATGTGTGATGGGATGGTGTGGAGGGAGAATCGCTCTGTGTCTGATCATGGAGTGTGTGATCTGACAGTGCGGAGGGATTTTTACTCTGTGTCTGTCCCAGGAGGGTGTGATGGGATAGTGTGGAGGGTGATTCACTCTGTGTCTAACCCTGGGAATGTGTGATGGGATGGTGTGGAGGGAGTTTTGCTCTGTCTGATCCAGGAGTGTATGATTGGACAGTGCGGAGAGAGTTTCATTCTGTGTCTGACCCCAGAGCGTGTGATGGGACAGTGCGGAGGGAGTTTCATTTTGTGTCTGACCCCAGGAGTGTGTGATGGGACGGTGTGGAGGGAGTTTCATTTTGTGTCTGACCCCAGGAGTGTATGATGGGACGGTGTGGAGGGAGTTTCATTTTGTGTCTGACCCTGGGAGTGTGTGATGGGACAGTGTGGAGGGAGTTTCATTCTGTGTCTGATCCAGGAATGTCTGCTGGGAAGGTGTGGAGGGAGCCTCACTCTGGGTCTGACCTTGGGAATGTGTGATGGGATGGTGTGGAGGGAGTTTTGCTCTGTCTGACCCAGGAGTGTGTGATGGGACAGTGTGGAGGGAGCATCACTCTGTGTCTGATTCAGCAGTGTGTGATGGGACAGTGTGGAGGGAGTTTCGCTCTGTGTCTGATCCAGGAATGTGTGATGGGACAGCGTGGAGGGAGTTTCTCTCTGTGTCTGACCCAGGAGTGTGTGATGGGACATTGTGGAGGGAGTTACGCTCTGTGTCTGACCCACGAGTGTGTGATGGGACAATGTGGACGGAGTTACGCTCTGTGTCTGACCCCAGGAGTGTGTGATGGGACAGTGTGGAGAGAGCTTCACTTAATGCCGGACCTCAGCAATGTTTGACAGGGTAGTACAGAGGGAGCTTCACTGTGTGACCGACCCTGGGGGTGTGTAATGGGACAGTGTGGAGGCAGCTTCACACTGTGACTGACCCCAGGAGTGTGTGATGGGACAGTGTACAGGGAACTTCACTCTGTCTGACGCAGGTAATGTGCAATGGGATGGTATGGAGGGAACTTGCCTCTGTGCCCGACCCCGGAATTGTGTAAAAAGAGTTTCACTCTGTGCCTAATTCTGGGAGTGTGATGGGACAATATAGAGGGAGCTTCACTCTGTGCCTGACCCTGGAAATGTGTGATGGGACAGTGTGGAGAGAGGCTCACTCTGTGTCTGATTCAGCAGTGTGTGATGGGACAGTGTGGAGGGAGTTTTGCTTTGTGTCTGACCCAGGAGTGTGTGATGGGACGGTGTGGAGGGAGTTTCATTCTGTGTCTGACACCAGGAGTGTGTGATGGGATAGTGTGGAGAGAGCTTCAGTTAATGCTGGACCTCAGCAATGTTTGATAGGGTAGTACAGAGGGAGCTTCACTCTGTGTCCGATCCTGGGGATGTGTAATGGGACAGTGTGGAGTGAGCTTCACTCTGTGTCTGACCCCAGGAGTGTGTGATGGGACAGTGTCCAGGGAACTTCACTCTGTCTGACCCGGGAAATGTGCAATGGGATGGTATGGAGGGAACTTGCCTCTGTGCCCGACCCCGGAATTGTGTAAAAAGAGTTTCACTCTGTGCCTAATTCTGGGAGTGTGATGGGACAATATAGAGGGAGCTTCACTCTGTGCCTGACCCTGGAAATGTGTGATGGGACAGTGTGGAGAGAGGCTCACTCTGTGTCTGATTCAGCAGTGTGTGATGGGACAGTGTGGAGGGAGTTTTGCTTTGTGTCTGACCCAGGAGTGTGTGATGGGACGGTGTGGAGGGAGTTTCATTCTGTGTCTGACCAAGGTGTGTGTGATGGGACAGTGTGGAGAGAGCTTCACTTAATGCCGGACCTCAGCAATGTTTGACAGGGTAGTACAGAGGGAGCTTCACTGTGTGACCGACCCTGGGGGTGTGTAATGGGACAGTGTGGAGGCAGCTTCACTCTGTGACTGACCCCAGGAGTGTGTGATGGGACAGTGTACAGGGAACTTCACTCTGTCTGACGCAGGTAATGTGCAATGGGATGGTATGGAGGGAACTTGCCTCTGTGCCCGACCCCGGAATTGTGTAAAAAGAGTTTCACTCTGTGCCTAATTCCGGGAGTGTGATGGGACAATATAGAGGGAACTTCACTCTGTGCCTGACCCTGGAAGTGTGTGATGGGACAGTGTGGAGAGAGACTCACTCTGTGTTTTGATTCAGCAGTGTGTGATGGGACAGTGCGGAGGGAGTTTCATTCTGTGTCTGACCCTGGGAGTGTGTGATGGGACAGTGCGGAGGGAGTTTCATTTTGTGTCTGACCCCAGGAGTGTGTGATGGGATAGTGTGGAGGGAGTTTCATTCTGTGTTTGATCCAGGAGTGTGTTGATGGGACAGTCTGGAGGGAGTTTCACTCTGTGTCTGATCCAGGAGTGTGTGATCGGACAGTGTGGAGGGAGTTTCATTCTGTGTCTGACCCAGGAGTGTGTGATGGGACAGTGTGGAGGGAGTTTCATTCTGTGTCTGACCCAGGAGTGTGTGATGGGACAGTGTGGAGGGAGTTTCATTCTGTGTCTGACCCAGGAGTGTGTGATGGGACAGTGTACAGGGAACTTCACTCTGTCTGACCCAGGTTATGTGCAATGGGATGGTATGGAGGGAACTTGCCTCTGTGCCCGACCCCGGAATTGTGTAAAAAGAGTTTCACTCTGTGCCTAATTCTGGGAGTGTGATGGGACAATATAGAGGGAGCTTCACTCTGTGCCTGACCCTGGAAGTGTGTGGTGGGACAGTGTGGAGAGAGACTCACTCTGTGTTTTGATTCAGCAGTGTGTGATGGGACAGTGCGGAGGGAGTTTCATTCTGTGTCTGACCCCAGGAGTGTGTGATGGGATAGTGTGGAGGGAGTTTCATTCTGTGTTTGATCCAGGAGTGTGTTGATGGGACAATCTGGAGGGAGTTTCACTCTGTGTCTGATCCAGGAGTGTGTGATGGGATGGTGTGGAGGGAGTTTTACTCTGTGTCTGATCCAGGAGTGTGTGATCGGACAGGGTGGAGGGAGTTCCATTCTGTGTCTGAGCCAGGACTGTGTGATGGGACAGTGTGGAGAGAGTTTCGTTCTGTGTCTGACCCAGTACTGTGTGATGTGACAGCATGGAGGGAGTTTGATTCTTTGTCTGACCCAGGAGTGTGTGATGGGACAGTGTGGAGGGAGTTTCATTCTGTGTCTGATCCAGAAGTGTGAGCTGGGACGGTGTGGAGGGAGTTTCGCTCTGTGTCTGATTCAGGAGTGTGTGATGGGATGGTGTGGAGGGAGTTTCACTCTGTGTCTGATCCAGGAGTGTATGATGGGATGGTGTGGAGGGAGATTCCCTCTGTGTCCTACCGTGGGAATGTGTGACGGGATGGTGTGGAGCGAGTTTTGCTCTGTCTGATCCAGGAGTGTATGATGGGACAGTGCGGAAGGAGTTTCACTCTGTTTCTGATCCAGGAATGTGTGATGGGACGGTGTGGAGGGAGCTTCTCTGTGGGTCTGACCTTGGGAATGTGTGATGGGATGGTTTGGACTGAGTTTTGGTCTGTCTGATCCAGAAGTGTGTGATCCGACAGTATGGAACGAGTTTTGCTGTGGGTCTGATCCAGGAGTGTGTGATGGGACAGTGTGGAGAGAGCTTCACTTAATGCCGGACCTCTGCAATGTTTGACAGGGTAGTACAGAGGGAGCTTCACTGTGTGACCGACCCTGGGGGTGTGTAATAGGACAGTGTGGAGGGAGTGTCACTCTGTGTCTGACCCAGGAGTGTGTGATAGGACAGTATGGAGGGAGTTTCATTCTGTGTCTGACCCCAGGAGTGTGTGATGGGATAGTGTGGAGAGAGCTTCACTTAATGCCGGACCTCAGCAATGTTTGACAGGGTAGTACAGAGGGAGCTTCACTGTGTGACCGACCCTGGGGGTGTGTAATGGGACAGTGTGGAGGCAGCTTCACTCTGTGACTGACCCCAGGAGTGTGTGATGGGACAGTGTACAGGGATCTTCACTCTGTCTGACGCACGTAATGTGCAATGGGATGGTATGGAGGGAACTTGCCTCTGTGCCCGACCCCGGAATTGTGTAAAAAGAGTTTCACTCTGTGCCTAATTCCGGGAGTGTGATGGGACAATATAGAGGGAGCTTCACTCTGTGTCTGACCCTGGAAGTGTGTGATTGGACAGTGTGGAGAGAGACTCACTCTGTGTTTTGATTCAGCAGTGTGTGATGGGACAGTGCAGAGGGAGTTTCATTTTGTGTCTGACCCCAGGAGTGTGTGATGGGACGGTGTGGAGGGAGTTTCATTTTGTGTCTGACCCCAGGAGTGTGTGATGGGATGGTGTGGAGGGAGTTTCATTTTGTGTCTGACCCCAGGAGTGTGTGATGGGACAGTGTGGAGGGAGTTTCATTCTGTGTCTGATCCAGGAATGTCTGCTGGGACGGTGTGGAGGGAGCTTCACTCTGGGTCTGACCTTGGGAATGTGTGATGGGATGGTGTGGAGGGAGTTTTGCTCTGTCTGACCCAGGAGTGTGTGATGGGACGGTGTGGAGGGAGATTCGCTCTGTGTCTGATCTAGGAGTGTGTGATCGGATAGTGCGAAGGGAATTTCACTCTGTGTCTGATCCAGGAGAGTGTGATGGGACGGTATGGAGGGAGCTTCACTTTGTGTCTGACCCAGGAGTGTGTGATGGGACAGTGTGGAGAGAGTGTCGCTCTGTGTCTGACCCCAGGAATTTGTGATAGAACGGTGAGGAGGGAGTTTCACTCTGTGTCTGACCTTGGGAATGTGTGATGGGACAGTGTGCACGGAGTTTCACTCTGTGTCTGACCAAGGAGTGTGCGATGGGACAGTGTGGAGGGAGTTTCATTCTGTGTCTGACCCAGGAGTGTGTGATGGGATGGTGTGGAGGGAGTTTCGCATTGTGTCTGACCCTGGGAATGTGTGATGGGACGGTGTGGAGGGAGTTTCATTCTGTGTCTGACCCAGGAGTGTGTGATTGGACGGTGTGGAGTGAGATTCGCTCTGTGCCTGATCCAGGAGTGTGTGATCGGACAGTGCGGAGGGAGTTTCACTCTGTGTCTGACCCCAGGAGTGTGTGATGGGACAGTGTGGAGGGAGATTCACTCTGTGTCTGATCCAGGAATGTGTGATGGGATGGTGTGGAGGGAGAATCGCTCTGTGTCTGATCATGGAGTGTGTGATCTGACAGTGCGGAGGGATTTTTACTCTGTGTCTGTCCCAGGAGGGTGTGATGGGATAGTGTGGAGGGTGATTCACTCTGTGTCTAACCCTGGGAATGTGTGATGGGATGGTGTGGAGGGAGTTTTGCTCTGTCTGATCCAGGAGTGTATGATTGGACAGTGCGGAGAGAGTTTCATTCTGTGTCTGACCCCAGAGCGTGTGATGGGACAGTGCGGAGGGAGTTTCATTTTGTGTCTGACCCCAGGAGTGTGTGATGGGACGGTGTGGAGGGAGTTTCATTTTGTGTCTGACCCCAGGAGTGTATGATGGGACGGTGTGGAGGGAGTTTCATTTTGTGTCTGACCCTGGGAGTGTGTGATGGGACAGTGTGGAGGGAGTTTCATTCTGTGTCTGATCCAGGAATGTCTGCTGGGAAGGTGTGGAGGGAGCCTCACTCTGGGTCTGACCTTGGGAATGTGTGATGGGATGGTGTGGAGGGAGTTTTGCTCTGTCTGACCCAGGAGTGTGTGATGGGACAGTGTGGAGGGAGCATCACTCTGTGTCTGATTCAGCAGTGTGTGATGGGACAGTGTGGAGGGAGTTTCGCTCTGTGTCTGATCCAGGAATGTGTGATGGGACAGCGTGGAGGGAGTTTCTCTCTGTGTCTGACCCAGGAGTGTGTGATGGGACATTGTGGAGGGAGTTACGCTCTGTGTCTGACCCACGAGTGTGTGATGGGACAATGTGGACGGAGTTACGCTCTGTGTCTGACCCCAGGAGTGTGTGATGGGACAGTGTGGAGAGAGCTTCACTTAATGCCGGACCTCAGCAATGTTTGACAGGGTAGTACAGAGGGAGCTTCACTGTGTGACCGACCCTGGGGGTGTGTAATGGGACAGTGTGGAGGCAGCTTCACACTGTGACTGACCCCAGGAGTGTGTGATGGGACAGTGTACAGGGAACTTCACTCTGTCTGACGCAGGTAATGTGCAATGGGATGGTATGGAGGGAACTTGCCTCTGTGCCCGACCCCGGAATTGTGTAAAAAGAGTTTCACTCTGTGCCTAATTCCGGGAGTGTGATGGGACAATATAGAGGAAGCTTCACTCTGTGTCTGACCCTGGAAGTGTGTGATTGGACAGTGTGGAGAGAGACTCACTCTGTGTTTTGATTCAGCAGTGTGTGATGGGACAGTGCGGAGGGAGTTTCATTTTGTGTCTGACCCCAGGAGTGTGTGATGGGACGGTGTGGAGGGAGTTTCATTTTGTGTCTGACCCCAGGAGTGTGTGATGGGACGGTGTGGAGGGAGTTTCATTTTGTGTCTGACCCCAGGAGTGTGTGATGGGACGGTGTGGAGGGAGTTTCATTCTGTGTTTGATCCAGGAGTGTGTTGATGGGACAGTCTGGAGGGAGTTTCACTCTGTGTCTGATCCAGGAGTGTGTGATGGGACAGTGTGGAGGGAGTTTCATTCTGTGTCTGACCAAGGAGTGTGTGATGAGACAGTGTGGAGGGAGTTTCACTCTGTGTCTGATTCAGGAGTGTGTGATTGGAGAGTGCGGAGAGAGTTTCATTCTGTGTCTGACCCCAGGAGCGTGTGATGGGACAGTGTGGAGCGAGCATCATTCTGTGTCTGATTCAGCGGTGTGTGATGGGATAGCGTGGAGGGAGTTTCGCTCTGTGTCTGACCCAGGAGTGTGTGATGGGACAGTGTGGAGGGAGTTTGATTCTGTGTCTGACCCCAGGAGTGTGTGATGGGACAGTGCGGAAGGAGTTTCACTCTGTCTGACCCAGGAGTGTGTGATGGGACAATGTGGAGGGAGTTTCATTTTGTGTCTGACCCAGGAGTGTGTGATGGGACAGTGTGCAGGGAGTTTCACTCTGTGTCTGACACTGGGACTGTGTGATGGGTTGGTGTGGAGGGAGAATCGCTCTGTGTCTGATCATGGAGTGTGTGATCGGACAGTGCGAAGGGAGTCTCATTCCATGTCTGGCCCAGGAGTGTGTGGTGGGACAGTGTGGAGGGAGTTACGTTCTGTGTCTGACCCCAGGAGTGTGTGATGGGACAGTGTGGAGAGAGCTTCACTTAATGCCGGACCTCTGCAATGTTTGACAGGGTAGTACAGAGGGAGCTTCACTGTGTGTCCGATCCTGGGGGTGTGTAATGGGACAGTGTGGAGGGAGCTTCACTCTGTGTCTGACCCCAGGAGTGTGTGATGGGACAGTGTACAGGGAACTTCACTCTGTCTGACCCGGGAAGTGTGCAATGGGATGGTATGGAGGGAACTTGCCTCTGTGCCCGACCCCGGAATTGTGTAAAAAGAGTTTCACTCTGTGCCTAATTCTGGGAGTGTGATGGGACAATATAGAGGGAGCTTCACTCTGTGCCTGACCCTGGAAGTGTGTGGTGGGACAGTGTGGAGAGAGACTCACTCTGTGTTTTGATTCAGCAGTGTGTGATGGGACAGTGCGGAGGGAGTTTCATTCTGTGTCTGACCCCAGGAGTGTGTGATGGGACAGTGCGGAGGGAGTTTCATTTTGTGTCTGACCCCAGGAGTGTGTGATGGGATAGTGTGGAGGGAGTTTCATTCTGTGTTTGATCCAGGTGTGTGTTGATGGGACAGTCTGGAGGGAGTTTCACTCTGTGTCTGATCATGGAGTGTGTGATCGGACAGTGCGGAGGGAGTCTCATTCCATGTCTGGCCCAGGAGTGTGTGGTGGGACAGTGTGGAGGGAGTTACGTTCTGTGTCTGACCCCAGGAGTGTGTGATGGGACAGTGTGGAGAGAGCTTCACTTAATGCCGGACCTCTGCAATGTTTGACAGGGTAGTACAGAGGGAGCTTCACTGTGTGTCCGATCCTGGGGGTGTGTAATGGGACAGTGTGGAGGGAGCTTCACTCTGTGTCTGACCCCAGGAGTGTGTGATGGGACAGTGTACAGGGAACTTCACTCTGTCTGACCCGGGAATTGTGCAATGGGATGGTATGGAGGGAACTTGCCTCTGTGCCCGACCCCGGAATTGTGTAAAAAGAGTTTCAGTCTGTGCCTAATTCTGGGAGTGTGATGGGACAATATAGAGGGAGCTTCACTCTGTGCCTGACCCTGGAAGTGTTTCATGGGACAGTGTGGAGAGAGACTCACTCTGTGTCTGATTCAGCAGTGTGTGATGGGACAGTGCAGAGGGAGTTTTACTTTGTGTCTGACCCAGGAGAGTGTGATGGGACGGTGTGAAGGGAGATTCGCTCTGTGTCTGATCCAGGAGTGTGTGATGGGGCAGTGTGGAGGGAGTTTCACTCTGTGTCTGACCAAGGAGTGTGTGATGGGACAGTGTGGAGGGAGTTTCATACTGTGTCTGACCCAGGAGTGTGTGATGGGATGGTGTGGAGGGAGTTTCGCACTGTGTCTGACCCTGGGAGTGTGTGATGGGACGGTGTGGAGGGAGTTTCATTCTGTGTCTCACCCAGGAGTGTGTGATTGGACGGTGTGGAGGGAGATTCGCTCTGTGCCTGATCCAGGAGTGTGTGATCGGACAGTGCGGAGGGAGTTTCACTCTGTGTCTGACCCCAGGAGTGTGTGATGGGACGGTGTGGAGGGAGATTCACTCTGTGTCTGATCCAAGAATGTGTGATGGGATGGTGTGGAGGGAGAATCGCTCTGTGTCTGATCATGGAGTGTGTGATCGGACAGTGTGGAGGGATTTTTACTCTGTGTCTGACCCAGGAGGGTGTGATGGGATAGTGTGGAGGGTGATTCACTCTGCGTCTAACCCTGGGAATGTGTGATGGGATGGTGTGGAGGGAGTTTTGCTCTGTCTGATCCAGGAGTGTATGATGGGACAGTGCGGAGAGAGTTTCATTCTGTGTCTGACCCCAGGATCGTGTGATGGGACAGTGCGGAAGGAGTTTCACTCTGTGTCTCATCCAGGAATGTGTGATGGGACGGTGTGGAGGGAGCTTCACTCTGGGTCTGACCATGGGAATGTGTGATGGGATGGTGTGGAGGGAGTTTTGCTCTGTCTGATTCAGGAGTATGTGATTGGACAGTATGGAGGGAGCTTTTCTCTGTGTCTGATCCAGGAGTGTGTGATGGGACAGTTTGGAGGGAGCATCACTCTGTGTCTGATTCAGCAGTGTGTGATGGGACAGCGTGGAGGGAGTTTCGCTCTGTGTCTGATCCAGGAGTGTGTGATGGGACAGCGTGGAGAGAGTTTCTCTCTGTGTCTGACCCAGGAGTGTGTGATGGGACAGTGTGGAGGGAGTTACGCTCTGTGTCTGACCCCAGGAGTGTGTGATGGGACAGTGTGCAGGGAGTTACGCTCTGTGTCTGACCCACGAGTGTGTGATGGGACAGTGTGGACGGAGTTACGCTCTGTGTCTGACCCCAGGAGTGTGTGATGGGACAGTGTGGAGAGAGCTTGACTTAATGCCGGACCTCAGCAATGTTTGACAGGGTAGTACAGAGGGAGCTTCACTGTGTGACCGACCCTGGGGGTGTGTAATGGGACAGTGTGGAGGCAGCTTCACTCTGTGACTGACCCCAGGAGTGTGTGATGGGACAGTGTACAGGGAACTTCACTCTGTCTGACGCAGGTAATGTGCAATGGGATGGTATGGAGGGAACTTGCCTCTGTACCCGACCCCGGAATTGTGTAAAAAGAGTTTCACTCTGTGCCTAATTCCGGGAGTGTGATGGGACAATATAGAGGGAACTTCACTCTGTGCCTGACCCTGGAAGTGTGTGATGGGACAGTGTGGAGAGAGACTCACTCTGTGTTTTGATTCAGCAGTGTGTGATGGGACAGTGCGGAGGGAGTTTCATTCTGTGTCTGACCCTGGGAGTGTGTGATGGGACAGTGCGGAGGGAGTTTCATTTTGTGTCTGACCCCAGGAGTGTGTGATGGGATAGTGTGGAGGGAGTTTCATTCTGTGTTTGATCCAGGAGTGTGTTGATGGGACAGTCTGGAGGGAGTTTCATTCTGTGTCTGACCCAGGAGTGTGTGATGGGACAGTGTGGAGGGAGTTTCATTCTGTGTCTGACCAAGGAGTGTGTGATGGGACAGTGTGGACGGAGTTTCATTCTGTGTCTGACCCAGGAGTGTGTGATTGGACGGTGTGGAGGGAGATTCGCTCTGTGCCTGATCCAGGAGTGTGTGATCGGACAGTGCGGAGGGAGTTTCACTCTGTGTCTGACCCCAGGAGTGTGTTATGGGACGGTGTGGAGGGAGATTCACTCTGTGTCTGATCCAGGAATGTGTGATATGATGGTGTGGAGGGAGAATCGCTCTGTGTCTGATCATGGAGTGTGTGATCGGACAGTGTGGAGGGATTTTTACTCTGTGTCTGTCCCAGGAGGGTGTGATGGGATAGTGTAGAGGGTGATTCACTCTGTGTTTAACCCTGTGAATGTGTGATGGGATGGTGTGGAGGGAGTTTTGCTCTGTCTGATCCAGGAGTGTATGATGGGACAGTGCGGAGAGAGCTTCATTCTGTGTCTGACCCCAGGAGCGTGTGATGGGACAGTGCGGAAGGAGTTTCACTCTGTGTCTCATCCAGGAATGTGTGATGGGACGGTGTGGAGGGAGCTTCACTCTGGGTCTGACCATGGGAATGTGTGATGGGATGGTGTGGAGGGAGTTTTGCTCTGTCTGATTCAGGAGTATGTGATCGGACAGTATGGAGGGAGCTTTTCTCTGTGTCTGATTCAGGAGTGTGTGATGGGACAGTGTGGAGGGAGCATCACTCTGTGTCTGATTCAGCAGTGTGTGATGGGACAGCGTGGAGGGAGTTTCGCTCTGTGTCTGATCCAGGAGTGTGTGATGGGACAGTGTGGAGGGAGTTTCTCTCTGTGTCTGACCCAGGAGTGTGTGATGGGACAGTGTGGAGGGAGTTACGCTCTGTGTCTGACCCCAGGAGTGTGTGATGGGACAGTGTGGAGGGAGTTACACTCTGTGTCTGACCCATGAGTGTGTGATGGAACAGTGTGGAGGGAGTTACGCTCTGTGTCTGACCCGAGGAGTGTGTGATGGGACAGTGTGGAGAGAGCTTCACTTAATACCGGACCTCAGCAATGTTTGACAGGGTAGTACAGAGGGAGCTTCACTGTGTGACCGACCCTGGGGGTGTGTAATGGGACAGTGTGGAGGCAGCTTCACTCTGTGACTGACCACAGGAGTGTGTGATGGGACAGTGTACAGGGAACTTCACTCTGTCTGACCCAGGTAATGTGCAATGGGATGGTATGGAGGGAACTTGCCTCTGTGCCCGACCCCGGAATTGTGTAAAAAGAGTTTCACTCTGTGCCTAATTCTGGGAGTGTGATGGGACAATATAGAGGGAGCTTCACTCTGTGCCTGACCCTGGAAGTGTGTGGTGGGACAGTGTGGAGAGAGACTCACTCTGTGTTTTGATTCAGCAGTGTGTGATGGGACAGTGCGGAGGGAGTTTCATTCTGTGTCTGACCCCAGGAGTGTGTGATGGGATAGTGTGGAGGGAGTTTCATTCTGTGTTTGATCCAGGAGTGTGTTGATGGGACAATCTGGAGGGAGTTTCACTCTGTGTCTGATCCAGGAGTGTGTGATGGGATGGTGTGGAGGGAGTTTTACTCTGTGTCTGATCCAGGAGTGTGTGATCGGACAGGGTGGAGGGAGTTCCATTCTGTGTCTGAGCCAGGACTGTGTGATGGGACAGTGTGGAGAGAGTTTCGTTCTGTGTCTGACCCAGTACTGTGTGATGAGATAGTGTGGAGGAAGTTTCATTCTGTGTCTGACCCAGGAGTGTGTTGATGGTACAGTGTGGAGGGAGTTTCACTCTGTGTCTGATGCAGCAGTGTGTGATGGGACAGTGTGGAGGGAGTTTCATTCTGTGTCTGACCCAGGCGTGTGTGATGGGACAGTGTGGAGAGAGGTTCGCTCTGTGTCTGAACCATGAGTATGTGATGGGACGGTGTGGAGGGAGATTCGTTCTGTGTCTGATTGAGGAGTGTGTGATCGGACAGTGCGGAGCGAGTTTCACTCTGTGTCTGACCCCGGGAGTGTGTGATGTGACAGCATGGAGGGAGTTTGTTTCTGTGTCTGACCCAGGAGTGTGTGATGGGACAGTGTGGAGGGAGTTTCATTCTGTGTCTGATCCAGAAGTGTGAGATGGGACGGTGTGGAGGGAGTTTCGCTCTGTGTCTGATTCAGGAGTGTGTGATGGGATGGTGTGGAGGGAGTTTCACTCTGTGTCTGATCCAGGAGTGTGTGATGGGATGGTGTGGAGGGAGATTCCCTCTGTGTCCTACCGTGGGAATGTGTGACGGGATGGTGTGGAGCGAGTTTTGCTCTGTCTGATCCAGGAGTGTATGATGGGACAGTGCGGAAGGAGTTTCACTCTGTTTCTGATCCAGGAATGTGTGATGGGACGGTGTGGAGGGAACTTCTCTGTGGGTCTGACCTTGGGAATGTGTGATGGGATGGTTTGGACTGAGTTTTGGTCTGTCTGATCCAGAAGTGTGTGATCCGACAGTATGGAACGAGTTTTGCTGTGGGTCTGATCCAGGAGTGTGTGATGGGACAGTGTGGAGGGAGCATCACTCTATGTCTGATTCAGCAGTATGTGATGGGACAGCGTGGATGGAGTTTCGCTCCGTGTCTGATCCAGGAGTGTATGATGGGACAGTGTGGATGGAGTTTCACTTTGTGTCTGACCCTGGGAGTGTGTGATGGGACAGTGCGGAGGGAGTTTCATTTTGTGTCTGACCCAGGAGTGTGTGATGGGACAGTGTGGAGGGAGTTTCATTCTGTGTCTGACCCAGGAGTGTGTGATGGGACAGTGTGGAGGGAGTTTCATTCTGTGTCTGACCCAGGAGTGTGTGATGGGACAGTGTACAGGGAACTTCACTCTGTCTGACCCAGGTAATGTGCAATGGGATGGTATGGAGGGAACTTGCCTCTGTGCCCGACCCCGGAATTGTGTAAAAAGAGTTTCACTCTGTGCCTAATTCTGGGAGTGTGATGGGACAATATAGAGGGAGCTTCACTCTGTGCCTGACCCTGGAAGTGTGTGGTGGGACAGTGTGGAGAGAGACTCACTCTGTGTTTTGATTCAGCAGTGTGTGATGGGACAGTGCGGAGGGAGTTTCATTCTGTGTCTGACCCCAGGAGTGTGTGATGGGATAGTGTGGAGGGAGTTTCATTCTGTGTTTGATCCAGGAGTGTGTTGATGGGACAATCTGGAGGGAGTTTCACTCTGTGTCTGATCCAGGAGTGTGTGATGGGATGGTGTGGAGGGAGTTTTACTCTGTGTCTGATCCAGGAGTGTGTGATCGGACAGGGTGGAGGGAGTTCCATTCTGTGTCTGAGCCAGGACTGTGTGATGGGACAGTGTGGAGAGAGTTTCGTTCTGTGTCTGACCCAGTACTGTGTGATGAGATAGTGTGGAGGAAGTTTCATTCTGTGTCTGACCCAGGAGTGTGTTGATGGTACAGTGTGGAGGGAGTTTCACTCTGTGTCTGATGCAGCAGTGTGTGATGGGACAGTGTGGAGGGAGTTTCATTCTGTGTCTGACACAGGCGTGTGTGATGGGACAGTGTGGAGAGAGGTTCGCTCTGTGTCTGAACCATGAGTATGTGATGGGACGGTGTGGTGGGAGATTCGTTCTGTGTCTGATTGAGGAGTGTGTGATCGGACAGTGCGGAGCGAGTTTCACTCTGTGTCTGACCCCGGGAGTGTGTGATGTGACAGCATGGAGGGAGTTTGTTTCTTTGTCTGACCCAGGAGTGTGTGATGGGACAGTGTGGAGGGAGTTTCATTCTGTGTCTGATCCAGAAGTGTGAGATGGGACGGTGTGGAGGGAGTTTCGCTCTGTGTCTGATTCAGGAGTGTGTGATGGGATGGTGTGGAGGGAGTTTCACTCTGTGTCTGATCCAGGAGTGTATGATGGGATGGTGTGGAGGGAGATTCCCTCTGTGTCCTACCGTGGGAATGTGTGACGGGATGGTGTGGAGCGAGTTTTGCTCTGTCTGATCCAGGAGTGTATGATGGGACAGTGCGGAAGGAGTTTCACTCTGTTTCTGATCCAGGAATGTGTGATGGGACGGTGTGGAGGGAGCTTCTCTGTGGGTCTGACCTTGGGAATGTGTGATGGGTTGGTTTGGACTGAGTTTTGGTCTGTCTGATCCAGAAGTGTGTGATCCGACAGTATGGAACGAGTTTTGCTGTGGGTCTGATCCAGGAGTGTGTGATGGGACAGTGTGGAGAGAGCTTCACTTAATGCCGGACCTCTGCAATGTTTGACAGGGTAGTACAGAGGGAGCTTCACTGTGTGTCCGATCCTGGGGGTGTGTAATGGGACAGTGTAGAGGGAGCTTCACTCTGTGTCGGACCCCAGGAGTGTGTGATGGGACAGTGTACAGGGAACTTCACTCTGTCTGACCCGGGAAGTGTACAATGGGACGGTATGGAGGGAACTTGCCTCTGTGCCCGACCCCGGAATTGTGTAAAAAGAGTTTCAGTCTGTGCCTAATTCTGGGAGTGTGATGGGACAATATAGAGGGAGCTTCACTCTGTGCCTGACCCTGGAAGTGTTTCATGGGACAGTGTGGAGAGAGACTCACTCTGTGTCTGATTCAGCAGTGTGTGATGGGACAGTGCGGAGGGAGTTTTGCTTTGTTTCTGACCCAGGAGTGTGTGATGGGATGGTGTGAAGGGAGATTCGCTTTGTGTCTGATCCAGGAGTGTGTGATGGGGCGGTGTGGAGGGAGTTTCACTCTGTGTCTGACCAAGGAGTGTGTGATGGGACAGTGTGGACGGAGTTTCATTCTGTGTCTGACCCAGGAGTGTGTGATTGGACGGTGTGGAGGGAGATTCGCTCTGTGCCTGATCCAGGAGTGTGTGATCGGACAGTGCGGAGGGAGTTTCACTCTGTGTCTGACCCCAGGAGTGTGTTATGGGACGGTGTGGAGGGAGATTCACTCTGTGTCTGATCCAGGAATGTGTGATATGATGGTGTGGAGGGAGAATCGCTCTGTGTCTGATCATGGAGTGTGTGATCGGACAGTGTGGAGGGATTTTTACTCTGTGTCTGTCCCAGGAGGGTGTGATGGGATAGTGTAGAGGGTGATTCACTCTGTGTTTAACCCTGTGAATGTGTGATGGGATGGTGTGGAGGGAGTTTTGCTCTGTCTGATCCAGGAGTGTATGATGGGAGAGTGCGGAGAGAGCTTCATTCTGTGTCTGACCCCAGGAGCGTGTGATGGGACAGTGCGGAAGGAGTTTCACTCTGTGTCTCATCCAGGAATGTGTGATGGGACGGTGTGGAGGGAGCTTCACTCTGGGTCTGACCATGGGAATGTGTGATGGGATGGTGTGGAGGGAGTTTTGCTCTGTCTGATTCAGGAGTATGTGATCGGACAGTATGGAGGGAGCTTTTCTCTGTGTCTGATCCAGGAGTGTGTGATGGGACAGTGTGGAGGGAGCATCACTCTGTGTCTGATTCAGCAGTGTGTGATGGGACAGCGTGGAGGGAGTTTCGCTCTGTGTCTGATCCAGGAGTGTGTGATGGGACAGTGTGGAGGGAGTTTCTCTCTGTGTCTGACCCAGGAGTGTGTGATGGGACAGTGTGGAGGGAGTTACGCTCTGTGTCTGACCCCAGGAGTGTGTGATGGGACAGTGTGGAGGGAGTTACGCTCTGTGTCTGACCCGAGGAGTGTGTGATGGGACAGTGTGGAGAGAGCTTCACTTAATACCGGACCTCAGCAATGTTTGACAGGGTAGTAAAGAGGGAGCTTCACTGTGTGACCGACCCTGGGGGTGTGTAATGGGACAGTGTGGAGGCAGCTTCACTCTGTGACTGACCACAGGAGTGTGTGATGGGACAGTGTACAGGGAACTTCACTCTGTCTGACCCAGGTAATGTGCAATGGGATGGTATGGAGGGAACTTGCCTCTGAGCCCGACCCCGGAATTGTGTAAAAAGAGTTTCACTCTGTGCCTAATTCTGGGAGTGTGATGGGACAATATAGAGGGAGCTTCACTCTGTGCCTGACCCTGGAAGTGTGTGGTGGGACAGTGTGGAGAGAGACTCACTCTGTGTTTTGATTCAGCAGTGTGTGATGGGACAGTGCGGAGGGAGTTTCATTCTGTGTCTGACCCCAGGAGTGTGTGATGGGATAGTGTGGAGGGAGTTTCATTCTGTGTTTGATCCAGGAGTGTGTTGATGGGACAATCTGGAGGGAGTTTCACTCTGTGTCTGATCCAGGAGTGTGTGATGGGATGGTGTGGAGGGAGTTTTACTCTGTGTCTGATCCAGGAGTGTGTGATCGGACAGGGTGGAGGGAGTTCCATTCTGTGTCTGAGCCAGGACTGTGTGATGGGACAGTGTGGAGAGAGTTTCGTTCTGTGTCTGACCCAGTACTGTGTGATGAGATAGTGTGGAGGAAGTTTCATTCTGTGTCTGACCCAGGAGTGTGTTGATGGTACAGTGTGGAAGGAGTTTCACTCTGTGTCTGATGCAGCAGTGTGTGATGGGACAGTGTGGAGGGAGTTTCATTCTGTGTCTGACCCAGGCGTGTGTGATGGGACAGTGTGGAGAGAGGTTCGCTCTGTGTCTGAACCATGAGTATGTGATGGGACGGTGTGGAGGGAGATTCGTTCTGTGTCTGATTGAGGAGTGTGTGATCGGACAGTGCGGAGCGAGTTTCACTCTGTGTCTGACCCCGGGAGTGTGTGATGTGACAGCATGGAGGGAGTTTGTTTCTGTGTCTGACCCAGGAGTGTGTGATGGGACAGTGTGGAGGGAGTTTCATTCTGTGTCTGATCCAGAAGTGTGAGATGGGACGGTGTGGAGGGAGTTTCGCTCTGTGTCTGATTCAGGAGTGTGTGATGGGATGGTGTGGAGGGAGTTTCACTCTGTGTCTGATCCAGGAGTGTGTGATGGGATGGTGTGGAGGGAGATTCCCTCTGTGTCCTACCGTGGGAATGTGTGACGGGATGGTGTGGAGCGAGTTTTGCTCTGTCTGATCCAGGAGTGTATGATGGGACAGTGCGGAAGGAGTTTCACTCTGTTTCTGATCCAGGAATGTGTGATGGGACGGTGTGGAGGGAGCTTCTCTGTGGGTCTGACCTTGGGAATGTGTGATGGGATGGTTTGGACTGAGTTTTGGTCTGTCTGATCCAGAAGTGTGTGATCGGACAGTATGGAACGAGTTTTGCTGTGGGTCTGATCCAGGAGTGTGTGATGGGACAGTGTGGAGGGAGCATCACTCTATGTCTGATTCAGCAGTATGTGATGGGACAGCGTGGATGGAGTTTCGCTCCGTGTCTGATCCAGGAGTGTATGATGGGACAGTGTGGATGGAGTTTCACTTTGTGTCTGACCCCAGGAGTGTGTGATGGGACAGCGTGGAGGGAGTTTCTCTCTGTGTCTGACCCAGGAGTGTGTGATGGGACAGTGTGGAGGGAGTTTCATTCTGTGTCTGACCCAGGAGTCTGTTGATGGGACAGTATGGAAGAAGTTTCACTCTGTGTCTGATCCAGGAGTGTGTGATGGGACGGTGTGGAGGGAATTTCACTCTGTATCTGACCCAGGAGTGTCTGATGGGACAGTGTGGAGGGAGTTTCATTCTGTGTCTGACCCAGGAGTCTGTTGATGGGACAGTATGGAAGAAGTTTCACTCTGTGTCTGATTCAGGAGTGTGTGATGGGATGGTGTGGAGGGAGTTTCACTCTGTGTCTGATCCAGGAGTGTGTGATGGGATGGTGTGGAGGGAGATTCCCTCTGTGTCCTACCGTGGGAATGTGTGACGGGATGGTGTGGAGCGAGTTTTGCTCTGTCTGATCCAGGAGTGTATGATGGGACAGTGCGGAAGGAGTTTCACTCTGTTTCTGATCCAGGAATGTGTGATGGGACGGTGTGGAGGGAGCTTCTCTGTGGGTCTGACCTTGGGAATGTGTGATGGGATGGTTTGGACTGAGTTTTGGTCTGTCTGATCCAGAAGTGTGTGATCGGACATTATGGAACGAGTTTTGCTGTGGGTCTGATCCAGGAGTGTGTGATGGGACAGTGTGGAGGGAGCATCACTCTATGTCTGATTCAGCAGTATGTGATGGGACAGCGTGGATGGAGTTTCGCTCCGTCTCTGATCCAGGAGTGTATGATGGGACAGTGTGGATGGAGTTTCACTTTGTGTCTGACCCCAGGAGTGTGTGATGGGACAGCGTGGAGGGAGTTTCTCTCTGTGTCTGACCCAGGAGTGTGTGATGGGACAGTGTGGAGGGAGTTTCATTCTGTGTCTGACCCAGGAGTCTGTTGATGGGACAGTATGGAAGAAGTTTCACTCTGTGTCTGATCCAGGAGTGCGTGATGGGACGGTGTGGAGGGAATTTCACTCTGTATCTGACCCAGGAGTGTCTGATGGGACAGTGTGGAGAGAGTTTCTCTCTGTGTCTGACCCAGGAGTGTGTGATGGGACGGTGTGGAGGGAGATTTGTTCTGTGTCTGATCCGGGAGTGTGTGATGGGACGGTGTGGAGGGAAATTCGTTCTGTGTCTGATTCAGGAGTGTGTGATGGGACAGTGTGGAGGGAGTTTCATTCTGTGTCTGATCCAGAAGTGTGAGATGGGACAGTGTGGAGGGAGATTCGCTCTGTGTCTGATTAAGGAGTGTGTGATGGGATGGTGTGGAGGGAGTTTCACTCTGTGTCTGATCCAGGAGTGTGTGATGGGATGGTGTGGAGGGAGATTCCCTCTGTGTCCTACCGTGGGAATGTGTGACGGGATGGTGTGGAGCGAGCTTTGCTCTGTCTGATCCAGGAGTGTATGATGGGACAGTGCGGAGTCAGTTTCATTCTGTGTCTGACCCAGGAGTGTGTGATGGGACAGTGCGGAAGGAGTTTCACTCTGTTTCTGATCCAGGAATGTGTGATGGGACGGTGTGGAGGGAGCTTCACTGTGGGTCTGACCTTGGGAACGTGTGATGGGATGGTGTGGACTGATTTTTGCTCTGTCTGGTCCAGGAGTGTGTGATCGGACAGTATGGAATGAGTTTTGCTGTGGGTCTGATCCAGGAGTGTGTGATGGGACAGTGTGGAGGGAGCATCACTCTATGTCTGATTCAGCAGTATGTGATGGGACAGCGTAGATGGGGTTTCGCTCCGTGTCTGATCCAGGAGTGTATGATGGGACAGTGTGGATGGAGTTTCACTTTGTGTCTGACCCCAGGAGTGTGTGATGGGACAGCGTGGAGGGAGTTTCTCTCTGTGTCTGATCCAGGAGTGTGTGATGGGAGAGTGTGGAGGGAGTTTCATTCTGTGTGTGACCGAGGAGTGTGTTGATGGGACAGTGTGCACGGAGTTTCTCTCTGTGTCTGACCCAGGACTGTCATGGGACCGTGTGGAGGTAGTATTGCTCTGTGTCTGACCCCAGGAATGAGTGATGGAACGGTGTGGAGGGAGTTTTGCTCTGTGACTGACCCCTGGAATGTTTGATGGGACAGTGTGGAGAGAGCTTCACTTAATGCCGGACCTCAGCAATGTTTGACAGGCTAGTACAGAGGGAGCTTCACTGTGTGACCGACCCTGGGGGTGTGTAATGGGACAGTGTGGAGGCAGCTTCACTCTGTGACTGACCACAGGGGTGTGTGATGGGACAGTGTACAGGGAACTTCAGTCTGTCTGACCCAGGTAATGTGCAATGGGATGGTATGGAGGGAACTTGCCTCTGTGCCCGACCCTGGAATTGTGTAAAAAGAGTTTCACTCTGTGCCTAATTCTGGGAGTGTGATGGGACAATATAGAGGGAGCTTCACTCTGTGCCTGACCCTGGAAGTGTGTGATGGGACAGTGTGGAGAGAGACTCACTCTGTGTTTTGATTCAGCAGTGTGTGATGGGACAGTGCGGAGGGAGTTTCATTCTGTGTCTGACCCCAGGAGTGTGTGATGGGATAGTGTGGAGGGAGTTTCATTCTGTGTTTGATCCAGGAGTGTGTTGATGGGACAATCTGGAGGGAGTTTCACTCTGTGTCTGATCCAGGAGTGTGTGATGGGATGGTGTGGAGGGAGTTTTACTCTGTGTCTGATCCAGGAGTGTGTGATCGGACAGGGTGGAGGGAGTTCCATTCTGTGTCTGAGCCAGGACTGTGTGATGGGACAGTGTGGAGAGAGTTTCGTTCTGTGTCTGACCCAGTACTGTGTGATGAGATAGTGTGGAGGAAGTTTCATTCTGTGTCTGACCCAGGAGTGTGTTGATGGTACAGTGTGGAGGGAGTTTCACTCTGTGTCTGATGCAGCAGTGTGTGATGGGACAGTGTGGAGGGAGTTTCATTCTGTGTCTGACCCAGGCGTGTGTGATGGGACAGTGTGGAGAGAGGTTCGCTCTGTGTCTGAACCATGAGTATGTGATGGGACGGTGTGGAGGGAGATTCGTTCTGTGTCTGATTGAGGAGTGTGTGATCGGACAGTGCGGAGCGAGTTTCACTCTGTGTCTGACCCCGGGAGTGTGTGATGTGACAGCATGGAGGGAGTTTGTTTCTGTGTCTGACCCAGGAGTGTGTGATGGGACAGTGTGGAGGGAGTTTCATTCTGTGTCTGATCCAGAGGTGTGAGATGGGACGGTGTGGAGGGAGTTTCGCTCTGTGTCTGATTCAGGAGTGTGTGATGGGATGGTGTGGAGGGAGTTTCACTCTGTGTCTGATCCAGGAGTGTGTGATGGGATGGTGTGGAGGGAGATTCCCTCTGTGTCCTACCGTGGGAATGTGTGACGGGATGGTGTGGAGCGAGTTTTGCTCTGTCTGATCCAGGAGTGTATGATGGGACAGTGCGGAAGGAGTTTCACTCTGTTTCTGATCCAGGAATGTGTGATGGGACGGTGTGGAGGGAGCTTCACTGTGGGTCTGACCTTGGGAACGTGTGATGGGATGGTGTGGACTGATTTTTGCTCTGTCTGGTCCAGGAGTGTGTGATCGGACAGTATGGAATGAGTTTTGCTGTGGGTCTGATCCAGGAGTGTGTGATGGGACAGTGTGGAGGGAGCATCACTCTATGTCTGATTCAGCAGTATGTGATGGGACAGCGTGGATGGCGTTTCGCTCCGTGCCTGATCCAGGAGTGTATGATGGGACAGTGTGGATGGAGTTTCACTTTGTGTCTGACCCCAGGAGTGTGTGATGAGACAGCGTGGAGGGAGTTTCTCTCTGTGTCTGACCCAGGAGTGTGTGATGGGACAGTGTGGAGGGAGTTTCATTCTGTGTGTGACCTAGGAGTGTGTTGATGGGACAGTGTGCACGGAGTTTCTCTCTGTGTCTGACCCAGGACTGTCATGGGACCGTGTGGAGGTAGTATTGCTCTGTGTCTGACCCCAGGAATGAGTGATGGAACGGTGTGGAGGGAGTTTTGCTCTGTGACTGACCCCTGGAATGTTTGATGGGACGGTGTGGCGGGAGTTTCATTCTGTGTCTGACTCAGGAGTGTGTGATGGGACAGTGTGGAGAGAGCTTCACTTAATGCCGGACCTCAGCAATGTTTGACAGGGTAGTACAGAGGGAGCTTCACTGTGTGACCGACCCTGGGGGTGTGTAATGGGACAGTGTGGAGGCAGCTTCACTCTGTGACTGACCACAGGAGTGTGTGATGGGACAGTGTACAGGGAACTTCACTCTGTCTGACCCAGGTAATGTGCAATGGGATGGTATGGAGGGAACTTGCCTCTGTGCCCGACCCTGGAATTGTGTAAAAAGAGTTTCACTCTGTGCCTAATTCTGGGAGTGTGATGGGACAATATAGAGGGAGCTTCACTCTGTGCCTGACCCTGGAAGTGTGTGATGGGACAGTGTGGAGAGGGACTCACTTTGTGTTTTGATTCAGCAGTGTGTGATGGGACAGTGCGGAGGGAGTTTCATTCTGTGTCTGACCCCAGGAGTGTGTGATGGGATAGTGTGGAGGGAGTTTCATTCTGTGTTTGATCCAGGAGTGTGTTGATGGGACAATCTGGAGGGAGTTTCACTCTGTGTCTGATCCAGGAGTGTGTGATGGGATGGTGTGGAGGGAGTTTTACTCTGTGTCTGATCCAGGAGTGTGTGATCGGACAGGGTGGAGGGAGTTCCATTCTGTGTCTGACCCAGTACTGTGTGATGAGATAGTGTGGAGGAAGTTTCATTCTGTGTCTGACCCAGGAGTGTGTTGATGGTACAGTGTGGAGGGAGTTTCACTCTGTGTCTGATGCAGCAGTGTGTGATGGGACAGTGTGGAGGGAGTTTCATTCTGTGTCTGACCCAGGCGTGTGTGATGGGACAGTGTGGAGAGAGGTTCGCTCTGTGTCTGAACAATGAGTGTGTGATGGGACGGTGTGGAGGGAGATTCGTTCTGTGTCTGATTGAGGAGTGTGTGATCGGACAGTGCGGAGCGAGTTTCACTCTGTGTCTGACCCCGGGAGTGTGTGATGTGACAGCATGGAGGGAGTTTGTTTCTGTGTCTGACCCAGGAGTGTGTGATGGGACAGTGTGGAGGGAGTTTCATTCTGTGTCTGATCCAGAAGTGTGAGATGGGACGGTGTGGAGGGAGTTTCGCTCTGTGTCTGATTCAGGAGTGTGTGATGGGATGGTGTGGAGGGAGTTTCACTCTGTGTCTGATCCAGGAGTGTGTGATGGGATGGTGTGGAGGGAGATTCCCTCTGTGTCCTACCGTGGGAATGTGTGACGGGATGGTGTGGAGCGAGTTTTGCTCTGTCTGATCCAGGAGTGTATGATGGGACAGTGCGGAAGGAGTTTCACTCTGTTTCTGATCCAGGAATGTGTGATGGGACGGTGTGGAGGGAGCTTCTCTGTGGGTCTGACCTTGGGAATGTGTGATGGGATGGTTTGGACTGAGTTTTGGTCTGTCTGATCCAGAAGTGTGTGATCGGACAGTATGGAACGAGTTTTGCTGTGGGTCTGATCCAGGAGTGTGTGATGGGACAGTGTGGAGGGAGCATCACTCTATGTCTGATTCAGCAGTATGTGATGGGACAGCGTGGATGGAGTTTCGCTCCGTGTCTGATCCAGGAGTGTATGATGGGACAGTGTGGATGGAGTTTCACTTTGTGTCTGACCCCAGGAGTGTGTGATGGGACAGCGTGGAGGGAGTTTCTCTCTGTGTCTGACCCAGGAGTGTGTGATGGGACAGTGTGGAGGGAGTTTCATTCTGTGTCTGACCCAGGAGTCTGTTGATGGGACAGTATGGAAGAAGTTTCACTCTGTGTCTGATCCAGGAGTGTGTGATGGGACGGTGTGGAGGGAATTTCACTCTGTATCTGACCCAGGAGTGTCTGATGGGACAGTGTGGAGGGAGTTTCATTCTGTGTCTGACCCAGGAGTCTGTTGATGGGACAGTATGGAAGAAGTTTCACTCTGTGTCTGATTCAGGAGTGTGTGATGGGATGGTGTGGAGGGAGTTTCACTCTGTGTCTGATCCAGGAGTGTGTGATGGGATGGTGTGGAGGGAGATTCCCTCTGTGTCCTACCGTGGGAATGTGTGACGGGATGGTGTGGAGCGAGTTTTGCTCTGTCTGATCCAGGAGTGTATGATGGGACAGTGCGGAAGGAGTTTCACTCTGTTTCTGATCCAGGAATGTGTGATGGGACGGTGTGGAGGGAGCTTCTCTGTGGGTCTGACCTTGGGAATGTGTGATGGGATGGTTTGGACTGAGTTTTGGTCTGTCTGATCCAGAAGTGTGTGATCGGACATTATGGAACGAGTTTTGCTGTGGGTCTGATCCAGGAGTGTGTGATGGGACAGTGTGGAGGGAGCATCACTCTATGTCTGATTCAGCAGTATGTGATGGGACAGCGTGGATGGAGTTTCGCTCCGTCTCTGATCCAGGAGTGTATGATGGGACAGTGTGGATGGAGTTTCACTTTGTGTCTGACCCCAGGAGTGTGTGATGGGACAGCGTGGAGGGAGTTTCTCTCTGTGTCTGACCCAGGAGTGTGTGATGGGACAGTGTGGAGGGAGTTTCATTCTGTGTCTGACCCAGGAGTCTGTTGATGGGACAGTATGGAAGAAGTTTCACTCTGTGTCTGATCCAGGAGTGCGTGATGGGACGGTGTGGAGGGAATTTCACTCTGTATCTGACCCAGGAGTGTCTGATGGGACAGTGTGGAGAGAGTTTCTCTCTGTGTCTGACCCAGGAGTGTGTGATGGGACGGTGTGGAGGGAGATTTGTTCTGTGTCTGATCCGGGAGTGTGTGATGGGACGGTGTGGAGGGAAATTCGTTCTGTGTCTGATTCAGGAGTGTGTGATGGGACAGTGTGGAGGGAGTTTCATTCTGTGTCTGATCCAGAAGTGTGAGATGGGACAGTGTGGAGGGAGATTCGCTCTGTGTCTGATTAAGGAGTGTGTGATGGGATGGTGTGGAGGGAGTTTCACTCTGTGTCTGATCCAGGAGTGTGTGATGGGATGGTGTGGAGGGAGATTCCCTCTGTGTCCTACCGTGGGAATGTGTGACGGGATGGTGTGGAGCGAGCTTTGCTCTGTCTGATCCAGGAGTGTATGATGGGACAGTGCGGAGTCAGTTTCATTCTGTGTCTGACCCAGGAGTGTGTGATGGGACAGTGCGGAAGGAGTTTCACTCTGTTTCTGATCCAGGAATGTGTGATGGGACGGTGTGGAGGGAGCTTCACTGTGGGTCTGACCTTGGGAACGTGTGATGGGATGGTGTGGACTGATTTTTGCTCTGTCTGGTCCAGGAGTGTGTGATCGGACAGTATGGAATGAGTTTTGCTGTGGGTCTGATCCAGGAGTGTGTGATGGGACAGTGTGGAGGGAGCATCACTCTATGTCTGATTCAGCAGTATGTGATGGGACAGCGTAGATGGGGTTTCGCTCCGTGTCTGATCCAGGAGTGTATGATGGGACAGTGTGGATGGAGTTTCACTTTGTGTCTGACCCCAGGAGTGTGTGATGGGACAGCGTGGAGGGAGTTTCTCTCTGTGTCTGATCCAGGAGTGTGTGATGGGAGAGTGTGGAGGGAGTTTCATTCTGTGTGTGACCGAGGAGTGTGTTGATGGGACAGTGTGGAGAGAGCTTCACTTAATGCCGGACCTCAGCAATGTTTGACAGGGTAGTACAGAGGGAGCTTCACTGTGTGACCGACCCTGGGGGTGTGTAATGGGACAGTGTGGAGGCAGCTTCACTCTGTGACTGACCACAGGAGTGTGTGATGGGACAGTGTACAGGGAACTTCACTCTGTCTGACCCAGGTAATGTGCAATGGGATGGTATGGAGGGAACTTGCCTCTGTGCCCGACCCTGGAATTGTGTAAAAAGAGTTTCACTCTGTGCCTAATTCTGGGAGTGTGATGGGACAATATAGAGGGAGCTTCACTCTGTGCCTGACCCTGGAAGTGTGTGATGGGACAGTGTGGAGAGGGACTCACTTTGTGTTTTGATTCAGCAGTGTGTGATGGGACAGTGCGGAGGGAGTTTCATTCTGTGTCTGACCCCAGGAGTGTGTGATGGGATAGTGTGGAGGGAGTTTCATTCTGTGTTTGATCCAGGAGTGTGTTGATGGGACAATCTGGAGGGAGTTTCACTCTGTGTCTGATCCAGGAGTGTGTGATGGGATGGTGTGGAGGGAGTTTTACTCTGTGTCTGATCCAGGAGTGTGTGATCAGACAGGGTGGAGGGAGTTCCATTCTGTGTCTGACCCAGTACTGTGTGATGAGATAGTGTGGAGGAAGTTTCATTCTGTGTCTGACCCAGGCGTGTGTGATGGGACAGTGTGGAGAGAGGTTCGCTCTGTGTCTGAACAATGAGTGTGTGATGGGACGGTGTGGAGGGAGATTCGTTCTGTGTCTGATTGAGGAGTGTGTGATCGGACAGTGCGGAGCGAGTTTCACTCTGTGTCTGACCCCGGGAGTGTGTGATGTGACAGCATGGAGGGAGTTTGTTTCTGTGTCTGACCCAGGAGTGTGTGATGGGACAGTGTGGAGGGAGTTTCATTCTGTGTCTGATCCAGAAGTGTGAGATGGGACGGTGTGGAGGGAGTTTCGCTCTGTGTCTGATTCAGGAGTGTGTGATGGGATGGTGTGGAGGGAGTTTCACTCTGTGTCTGATCCAGGAGTGTGTGATGGGATGGTGTGGAGGGAGATTCCCTCTGTGTCCTACCGTGGGAATGTGTGACGGGATGGTGTGGAGCGAGTTTTGCTCTGTCTGATCCAGGAGTGTATGATGGGACAGTGCGGAAGGAGTTTCACTCTGTTTCTGATCCAGGAATGTGTGATGGGACGGTGTGGAGGGAGCTTCTCTGTGGGTCTGACCTTGGGAATGTGTGATGGGATGGTTTGGACTGAGTTTTGGTCTGTCTGATCCAGAAGTGTGTGATCGGACAGTATGGAACGAGTTTTGCTGTGGGTCTGATCCAGGAGTGTGTGATGGGACAGTGTGGAGGGAGCATCACTCTATGTCTGATTCAGCAGTATGTGATGGGACAGCGTGGATGGAGTTTCGCTCCGTGTCTGATCCAGGAGTGTATGATGGGACAGTGTGGATGGAGTTTCACTTTGTGTCTGACCCCAGGAGTGTGTGATGGGACAGCGTGGAGGGAGTTTCTCTCTGTGTCTGACCCAGGAGTGTGTGATGGGACAGTGTGGAGGGAGTTTCATTCTGTGTCTGACCCAGGAGTCTGTTGATGGGACAGTATGGAAGAAGTTTCACTCTGTGTCTGATCCAGGAGTGTGTGATGGGACGGTGTGGAGGGAATTTCACTCTGTATCTGACCCAGGAGTGTCTGATGGGACAGTGTGGAGGGAGTTTCATTCTGTGTCTGACCCAGGAGTCTGTTGATGGGACAGTATGGAAGAAGTTTCACTCTGTGTCTGATTCAGGAGTGTGTGATGGGATGGTGTGGAGGGAGTTTCACTCTGTGTCTGATCCAGGAGTGTGTGATGGGATGGTGTGGAGGGAGATTCCCTCTGTGTCCTACCGTGGGAATGTGTGACGGGATGGTGTGGAGCGAGTTTTGCTCTGTCTGATCCAGGAGTGTATGATGGGACAGTGCGGAAGGAGTTTCACTCTGTTTCTGATCCAGGAATGTGTGATGGGACGGTGTGGAGGGAGCTTCTCTGTGGGTCTGACCTTGGGAATGTGTGATGGGATGGTTTGGACTGAGTTTTGGTCTGTCTGATCCAGAAGTGTGTGATCGGACATTATGGAACGAGTTTTGCTGTGGGTCTGATCCAGGAGTGTGTGATGGGACAGTGCGGAAGGAGTTTCACTCTGTTTCTGATCCAGGAGTGCGTGATGGGACGGTGTGGAGGGAATTTCACTCTGTATCTGACCCAGGAGTGTCTGATGGGACAGTATGGAAGAAGTTTCACTCTGTGTCTGATCCAGGAGTGCGTGATGGGACGGTGTGGAGGGAATTTCACTCTGTATCTGACCCAGGAGTGTCTGATGGGACAGTGTGGAGAGAGTTTCTCTCTGTGTCTGACCCAGGAGTGTGTGATGGGACGGTGTGGAGGGAGATTTGTTCTGTGTCTGATCCGGGAGTGTGTGATGGGACGGTGTGGAGGGAAATTCGTTCTGTGTCTGATTCAGGAGTGTGTGATGGGACAGTGTGGAGGGAGTTTCATTCTGTGTCTGATCCAGAAGTGTGAGATGGGACAGTGTGGAGGGAGATTCGCTCTGTGTCTGATTAAGGAGTGTGTGATGGGATGGTGTGGAGGGAGTTTCACTCTGTGTCTGATCCAGGAGTGTGTGATGGGATGGTGTGGAGGGAGATTCCCTCTGTGTCCTACCGTGGGAATGTGTGACGGGATGGTGTGGAGCGAGCTTTGCTCTGTCTGATCCAGGAGTGTATGATGGGACAGTGCGGAGTCAGTTTCATTCTGTGTCTGACCCAGGAGTGTGTGATGGGACAGTGCGGAAGGAGTTTCACTCTGTTTCTGATCCAGGAATGTGTGATGGGACGGTGTGGAGGGAGCTTCACTGTGGGTCTGACCTTGGGAACGTGTGATGGGATGGTGTGGACTGATTTTTGCTCTGTCTGGTCCAGGAGTGTGTGATCGGACAGTATGGAATGAGTTTTGCTGTGGGTCTGATCCAGGAGTGTGTGATGGGACAGTGTGGAGGGAGCATCACTCTATGTCTGATTCAGCAGTATGTGATGGGACAGCGTAGATGGGGTTTCGCTCCGTGTCTGATCCAGGAGTGTATGATGGGACAGTGTGGATGGAGTTTCACTTTGTGTCTGACCCCAGGAGTGTGTGATGGGACAGCGTGGAGGGAGTTTCTCTCTGTGTCTGATCCAGGAGTGTGTGATGGGAGAGTGTGGAGGGAGTTTCATTCTGTGTGTGACCGAGGAGTGTGTTGATGGGACAGTGTGGAGAGAGCTTCACTTAATGCCGGACCTCAGCAATGTTTGACAGGGTAGTACAGAGGGAGCTTCACTGTGTGACCGACCCTGGGGGTGTGTAATGGGACAGTGTGGAGGCAGCTTCACTCTGTGACTGACCACAGGAGTGTGTGATGGGACAGTGTACAGGGAACTTCACTCTGTCTGACCCAGGTAATGTGCAATGGGATGGTATGGAGGGAACTTGCCTCTGTGCCCGACCCTGGAATTGTGTAAAAAGAGTTTCACTCTGTGCCTAATTCTGGGAGTGTGATGGGACAATATAGAGGGAGCTTCACTCTGTGCCTGACCCTGGAAGTGTGTGATGGGACAGTGTGGAGAGGGACTCACTTTGTGTTTTGATTCAGCAGTGTGTGATGGGACAGTGCGGAGGGAGTTTCATTCTGTGTCTGACCCCAGGAGTGTGTGATGGGATAGTGTGGAGGGAGTTTCATTCTGTGTTTGATCCAGGAGTGTGTTGATGGGACAATCTGGAGGGAGTTTCACTCTGTGTCTGATCCAGGAGTGTGTGATGGGATGGTGTGGAGGGAGTTTTACTCTGTGTCTGATCCAGGAGTGTGTGATCAGACAGGGTGGAGGGAGTTCCATTCTGTGTCTGACCCAGTACTGTGTGATGAGATAGTGTGGAGGAAGTTTCATTCTGTGTCTGACCCAGGCGTGTGTGATGGGACAGTGTGGAGAGAGGTTCGCTCTGTGTCTGAACAATGAGTGTGTGATGGGACGGTGTGGAGGGAGATTCGTTCTGTGTCTGATTGAGGAGTGTGTGATCGGACAGTGCGGAGCGAGTTTCACTCTGTGTCTGACCCCGGGAGTGTGTGATGTGACAGCATGGAGGGAGTTTGTTTCTGTGTCTGACCCAGGAGTGTGTGATGGGACAGTGTGGAGGGAGTTTCATTCTGTGTCTGATCCAGAAGTGTGAGATGGGACGGTGTGGAGGGAGTTTCGCTCTGTGTCTGATTCAGGAGTGTGTGATGGGATGGTGTGGAGGGAGTTTCACTCTGTGTCTGATCCAGGAGTGTGTGATGGGATGGTGTGGAGGGAGATTCCCTCTGTGTCCTACCGTGGGAATGTGTGACGGGATGGTGTGGAGCGAGTTTTGCTCTGTCTGATCCAGGAGTGTATGATGGGACAGTGCGGAAGGAGTTTCACTCTGTTTCTGATCCAGGAATGTGTGATGGGACGGTGTGGAGGGAGCTTCTCTGTGGGTCTGACCTTGGGAATGTGTGATGGGATGGTTTGGACTGAGTTTTGGTCTGTCTGATCCAGAAGTGTGTGATCGGACAGTATGGAACGAGTTTTGCTGTGGGTCTGATCCAGGAGTGTGTGATGGGACAGTGTGGAGGGAGCATCACTCTATGTCTGATTCAGCAGTATGTGATGGGACAGCGTGGATGGAGTTTCGCTCCGTGTCTGATCCAGGAGTGTATGATGGGACAGTGTGGATGGAGTTTCACTTTGTGTCTGACCCCAGGAGTGTGTGATGGGACAGCGTGGAGGGAGTTTCTCTCTGTGTCTGACCCAGGAGTGTGTGATGGGACAGTGTGGAGGGAGTTTCATTCTGTGTCTGACCCAGGAGTCTGTTGATGGGACAGTATGGAAGAAGTTTCACTCTGTGTCTGATCCAGGAGTGTGTGATGGGACGGTGTGGAGGGAATTTCACTCTGTATCTGACCCAGGAGTGTCTGATGGGACAGTGTGGAGGGAGTTTCATTCTGTGTCTGACCCAGGAGTCTGTTGATGGGACAGTATGGAAGAAGTTTCACTCTGTGTCTGATTCAGGAGTGTGTGATGGGATGGTGTGGAGGGAGTTTCACTCTGTGTCTGATCCAGGAGTGTGTGATGGGATGGTGTGGAGGGAGATTCCCTCTGTGTCCTACCGTGGGAATGTGTGACGGGATGGTGTGGAGCGAGTTTTGCTCTGTCTGATCCAGGAGTGTATGATGGGACAGTGCGGAAGGAGTTTCACTCTGTTTCTGATCCAGGAATGTGTGATGGGACGGTGTGGAGGGAGCTTCTCTGTGGGTCTGACCTTGGGAATGTGTGATGGGATGGTTTGGACTGAGTTTTGGTCTGTCTGATCCAGAAGTGTGTGATCGGACATTATGGAACGAGTTTTGCTGTGGGTCTGATCCAGGAGTGTGTGATGGGACAGTGTGGAGGGAGCATCACTCTATGTCTGATTCAGCAGTATGTGATGGGACAGCGTGGATGGAGTTTCGCTCCGTCTCTGATCCAGGAGTGTATGATGGGACAGTGTGGATGGAGTTTCACTTTGTGTCTGACCCCAGGAGTGTGTGATGGGACAGCGTGGAGGGAGTTTCTCTCTGTGTCTGACCCAGGAGTGTGTGATGGGACAGTGTGGAGGGAGTTTCATTCTGTGTCTGACCCAGGAGTCTGTTGATGGGACAGTATGGAAGAAGTTTCACTCTGTGTCTGATCCAGGAGTGCGTGATGGGACGGTGTGGAGGGAATTTCACTCTGTATCTGACCCAGGAGTGTCTGATGGGACAGTGTGGAGAGAGTTTCTCTCTGTGTCTGACCTAGGAGTGTGTGATGGGACGGTGTGGAGGGAGATTTGTTCTGTGTCTGATCCGGGAGTGTGTGATGGGACGGTGTGGAGGGAAATTCGTTCTGTGTCTGATTCAGGAGTGTGTGATGGGACAGTGTGGAGGGAGTTTCATTCTGTGTCTGATCCAGAAGTGTGAGATGGGACAGTGTGGAGGGAGATTCGCTCTGTGTCTGATTAAGGAGTGTGTGATGGGATGGTGTGGAGGGAGTTTCACTCTGTGTCTGATCCAGGAGTGTGTGATGGGATGGTGTGGAGGGAGATTCCCTCTGTGTCCTACCGTGGGAATGTGTGACGGGATGGTGTGGAGCGAGCTTTGCTCTGTCTGATCCAGGAGTGTATGATGGGACAGTGCGGAGTCAGTTTCATTCTGTGTCTGACCCAGGAGTGTGTGATGGGACAGTGCGGAAGGAGTTTCACTCTGTTTCTGATCCAGGAATGTGTGATGGGACGGTGTGGAGGGAGCTTCACTGTGGGTCTGACCTTGGGAACGTGTGATGGGATGGTGTGGACTGATTTTTGCTCTGTCTGGTCCAGGAGTGTGTGATCGGACAGTATGGAATGAGTTTTGCTGTGGGTCTGATCCAGGAGTGTGTGATGGGACAGTGTGGAGGGAGCATCACTCTATGTCTGATTCAGCAGTATGTGATGGGACAGCGTAGATGGGGTTTCGCTCCGTGTCTGATCCAGGAGTGTATGATGGGACAGTGTGGATGGAGTTTCACTTTGTGTCTGACCCCAGGAGTGTGTGATGGGACAGCGTGGAGGGAGTTTCTCTCTGTGTCTGATCCAGGAGTGTGTGATGGGAGAGTGTGGAGGGAGTTTCATTCTGTGTGTGACCGAGGAGTGTGTTGATGGGACAGTGTGCACGGAGTTTCTCTCTGTGTCTGACCCAGGACTGTCATGGGACCGTGTGGAGGTAGTATTGCTCTGTGTCTGACCCCAGGAATGAGTGATGGAACGGTGTGGAGGGAGTTTTGCTCTGTGACTGACCCCTGGAATGTTTGATGGGACAGTGTGGAGAGAGCTTCACTTAATGCCGGACCTCAGCAATGTTTGACAGGCTAGTACAGAGGGAGCTTCACTGTGTGACCGACCCTGGGGGTGTGTAATGGGACAGTGTGGAGGCAGCTTCACTCTGTGACTGACCACAGGGGTGTGTGATGGGACAGTGTACAGGGAACTTCAGTCTGTCTGACCCAGGTAATGTGCAATGGGATGGTATGGAGGGAACTTGCCTCTGTGCCCGACCCTGGAATTGTGTAAAAAGAGTTTCACTCTGTGCCTAATTCTGGGAGTGTGATGGGACAATATAGAGGGAGCTTCACTCTGTGCCTGACCCTGGAAGTGTGTGATGGGACAGTGTGGAGAGAGACTCACTCTGTGTTTTGATTCAGCAGTGTGTGATGGGACAGTGCGGAGGGAGTTTCATTCTGTGTCTGACCCCAGGAGTGTGTGATGGGATAGTGTGGAGGGAGTTTCATTCTGTGTTTGATCCAGGAGTGTGTTGATGGGACAATCTGGAGGGAGTTTCACTCTGTGTCTGATCCAGGAGTGTGTGATGGGATGGTGTGGAGGGAGTTTTACTCTGTGTCTGATCCAGGAGTGTGTGATCGGACAGGGTGGAGGGAGTTCCATTCTGTGTCTGAGCCAGGACTGTGTGATGGGACAGTGTGGAGAGAGTTTCGTTCTGTGTCTGACCCAGTACTGTGTGATGAGATAGTGTGGAGGAAGTTTCATTCTGTGTCTGACCCAGGAGTGTGTTGATGGTACAGTGTGGAGGGAGTTTCACTCTGTGTCTGATGCAGCAGTGTGTGATGGGACAGTGTAGAGGGAGTTTCATTCTGTGTCTGACCCAGGCGTGTGTGATGGGACAGTGTGGAGAGAGGTTCGCTCTGTGTCTGAACCATGAGTATGTGATGGGACGGTGTGGAGGGAGATTCGTTCTGTGTCTGATTGAGGAGTGTGTGATCGGACAGTGCGGAGCGAGTTTCACTCTGTGTCTGACCCCGGGAGTGTGTGATGTGACAGCATGGAGGGAGTTTGTTTCTGTGTCTGACCCAGGAGTGTGTGATGGGACAGTGTGGAGGGAGTTTCATTCTGTGTCTGATCCAGAGGTGTGAGATGGGACGGTGTGGAGGGAGTTTCGCTCTGTGTCTGATTCAGGAGTGTGTGATGGGATGGTGTGGAGGGAGTTTCACTCTGTGTCTGATCCAGGAGTGTGTGATGGGATGGTGTGGAGGGAGATTCCCTCTGTGTCCTACCGTGGGAATGTGTGACGGGATGGTGTGGAGCGAGTTTTGCTCTGTCTGATCCAGGAGTGTATGATGGGACAGTGCGGAAGGAGTTTCACTCTGTTTCTGATCCAGGAATGTGTGATGGGACGGTGTGGAGGGAGCTTCACTGTGGGTCTGACCTTGGGAACGTGTGATGGGATGGTGTGGACTGATTTTTGCTCTGTCTGGTCCAGGAGTGTGTGATCGGACAGTATGGAATGAGTTTTGCTGTGGGTCTGATCCAGGAGTGTGTGATGGGACAGTGTGGAGGGAGCATCACTCTATGTCTGATTCAGCAGTATGTGATGGGACAGCGTGGATGGCGTTTCGCTCCGTGTCTGATCCAGGAGTGTATGATGGGACAGTGTGGATGGAGTTTCACTTTGTGTCTGACCCCAGGAGTGTGTGATGAGACAGCGTGGAGGGAGTTTCTCTCTGTGTCTGACCCAGGAGTGTGTGATGGGACAGTGTGGAGGGAGTTTCATTCTGTGTGTGACCTAGGAGTGTGTTGATGGGACAGTGTGCACGGAGTTTCTCTCTGTGTCTGACCCAGGACTGTCATGGGACCGTGTGGAGGTAGTATTGCTCTGTGTCTGACCCCAGGAATGAGTGATGGAACGGTGTGGAGGGAGTTTTGCTCTGTGACTGACCCCTGGAATGTTTGATGGGACGGTGTGGCGGGAGTTTCATTCTGTGTCTGACTCAGGAGTGTGTGATGGGACAGTGTGGAGAGAGCTTCACTTAATGCCGGACCTCAGCAATGTTTGACAGGGTAGTACAGAGGGAGCTTCACTGTGTGACCGACCCTGGGGGTGTGTAATGGGACAGTGTGGAGGCAGCTTCACTCTGTGACTGACCACAGGAGTGTGTGATGGGACAGTGTACAGGGAACTTCACTCTGTCTGACCCAGGTAATGTGCAATGGGATGGTATGGAGGGAACTTGCCTCTGTGCCCGACCCTGGAATTGTGTAAAAAGAGTTTCACTCTGTGCCTAATTCTGGGAGTGTGATGGGACAATATAGAGGGAGCTTCACTCTGTGCCTGACCCTGGAAGTGTGTGATGGGACAGTGTGGAGAGGGACTCACTTTGTGTTTTGATTCAGCAGT
The DNA here is from genome assembly GCF_030028105.1 of Mobula birostris. Taxonomy (NCBI): domain Eukaryota; kingdom Metazoa; phylum Chordata; class Chondrichthyes; order Myliobatiformes; family Myliobatidae; genus Mobula; species Mobula birostris. The sequence continues at coordinate 98,971,883 of NC_092374.1, forward strand.
GTGTGATGGGACAGTGCGGAGGGAGTTTCATTCTGTGTCTGACCCCAGGAGTGTGTGATGGGATAGTGTGGAGGGAGTTTCATTCTGTGTTTGATCCAGGAGTGTGTTGATGGGACAATCTGGAGGGAGTTTCACTCTGTGTCTGATCCAGGAGTGTGTGATGGGATGGTGTGGAGGGAGTTTTACTCTGTGTCTGATCCAGGAGTGTGTGATCGGACAGGGTGGAGGGAGTTCCATTCTGTGTCTGACCCAGTACTGTGTGATGAGATAGTGTGGAGGAAGTTTCATTCTGTGTCTGACCCAGGAGTGTGTTGATGGTACAGTGTGGAGGGAGTTTCACTCTGTGTCTGATGCAGCAGTGTGTGATGGGACAGTGTGGAGGGAGTTTCATTCTGTGTCTGACCCAGGCGTGTGTGATGGGACAGTGTGGAGAGAGGTTCGCTCTGTGTCTGAACAATGAGTGTGTGATGGGACGGTGTGGAGGGAGATTCGTTCTGTGTCTGATTGAGGAGTGTGTGATCGGACAGTGCGGAGCGAGTTTCACTCTGTGTCTGACCCCGGGAGTGTGTGATGTGACAGCATGGAGGGAGTTTGTTTCTGTGTCTGACCCAGGAGTGTGTGATGGGACAGTGTGGAGGGAGTTTCATTCTGTGTCTGATCCAGAAGTGTGAGATGGGACGGTGTGGAGGGAGTTTCGCTCTGTGTCTGATTCAGGAGTGTGTGATGGGATGGTGTGGAGGGAGGTTCACTCTGTGTCTGATCCAGGAGTGTGTGATGGGATGGTGTGGAGGGAGATTCCCTCTGTGTCCTACCGTGGGAATGTGTGACGGGATGGTGTGGAGCGAGTTTTGCTCTGTCTGATCCAGGAGTGTATGATGGGACAGTGCGGAAGGAGTTTCACTCTGTTTCTGATCCAGGAATGTGTGATGGGACGGTGTGGAGGGAGCTTCTCTGTGGGTCTGACCTTGGGAATGTGTGATGGGATGGTTTGGACTGAGTTTTGGTCTGTCTGATCCAGAAGTGTGTGATCGGACAGTATGGAACGAGTTTTGCTGTGGGTCTGATCCAGGAGTGTGTGATGGGACAGTGTGGAGGGAGCATCACTCTATGTCTGATTCAGCAGTATGTGATGGGACAGCGTGGATGGAGTTTCGCTCCGTGTCTGATCCAGGAGTGTATGATGGGACAGTGTGGATGGAGTTTCACTTTGTGTCTGACCCCTTTTTTTTTTTTTTTTTTTATTTTAAACAAAATTCTTTATTACAAATGTCGGTGCCATACAATATTTACAAACCCAGTGAATAACACATTTACTACACTACAAACAGACAATACATGTTAAACCAATATATTGCCATCCTCGTCAATGATGGCATTTACACCCCGCGGAGCCCAACGGTCCCGGAACATCTCGACGGTCGCCGTGGACTGTGCGTATTCCTTTTCAATGTTCACCCGGGCTCGAACAGACCCCCTAAACATAGCCAGGCAGTCCGCCCGGGGAGAACCTCCTGCCACCCTTTTCCAGGAGCCACGGATGGCAATTTTCGCCAGCCCCAGGAGCAAGGTGACAAGGACATCCTCATCCCTCTGTGCCCCCCTCCTTACTGGATGACCATATATGAATAGGGTGGGACTGAAATGCAACCAGAAGGCGAGAAGCAGCCCACGCAAATACGCGAAAAGGGGCTGCAGCCTCACACACTCCACGTACATATGGTACACGGTCTCCTCCAGCCCGCAGAAGTGACACGCGGCTGGGAGATCCGTGTGCAAACTAAAGAACTTATTGCAGGGCACCGCTTTATGCAGCACCCTCCAGCCGAGATCCCCAAGGTGCATGGGAAGGACTCCCTTGTAGAGGGACTTCCACTGGGGACCCCCCTCACCTCCAGGTGGAAAGACCGACCGCCATGGCGTGTCGGGACGGTGGACAAATGCTAGGAAGTGGAGGGTGTGGAGCAGCAGCCCATAAAGGTACCTCCTGCCTGCATCCCTAAATGGGATTGTGGGTGTTGATGAAAGACGGCTCAAGTTGTGTGGATTCGTCTCTCGGGTAAGGCTGCGGGGCCTGGGCCCGACGAGCAGCTCAGCCCGAGTCGTTCCACACACCTGAGCCGCACTGACGAGACAGGGCAAGGGTCGGCCAGGACCCCGCCCTCTGCCAGAGGAGGGGATTCCCGGCCTGAGGCAACCATGTTCCAGACTCTCAGTAGGTCCTGATAGAAGCCGGGCAGCCTCTGCAAAGCAGCACGGCTGACGCCCGCCGGTGGTAGCTGCATATCTTCGGCAAGACAGCAGCCCCTCCGGAGGAAGAAAGTCGCCAACACGTGCCACCTGGGAGGGTGCTCGGCGTACAGGAATCTCTGCAGCGTCCTGAGGCGGAGAGCCGCCAGTCGTGTGCGTACACACACCAGCGACTGTCCGCCCTCTCCTTCTGGGAGACTCAGAACCGCTGCAGAGACCCAGTTCTTCCTGTTTCCCCAGAAGAAGTCCACTAGCTTCCTCTGCATTCTTGCGACAAAAGGGGCAGGGGGGGCCAAGGTGACCATCCGGTACCACAACATGGAGGCCACCAGCTGGTTTATGACCACCACCCTGCCTCGATAGGAAAGCACCCTGAGAAGGCCTGACCAGCGCCCTAGCCGGGCCATGACCTTTGTCTCCAGGTCCTGCCAGTTCGCCAGCCAGGTCTCCCCAGAAGGACTCAGGTAGACTCCCAGATAGAGAAGACGTCTGGTGCTCCACTCAAAAGCTCTCATCTCCTCCGGCAGGGAGTCCACCTGCCACTGGCCTACTAAGAGTCCGGAACATTTCGCCCAGTTGATCCTGGCGGAGGATGCCGCCGAGAAAACATCTTGGCACTCGCGCATCCTCCGCAGGTCACAGGGGTCTGTCATCATGAGGAGTACGTCATCGGCGTAGGCCGAGAGGACGACCCCCATGTCCGGTTCGCGCAGAACCAGACCTGTCAGCCTTCGCCGAAGAAGGCCGAGGAATGGCTCGACACAGATCGCATACAGTTGACCGGACATGGGGCACCCTTGACGCACTCCTCTTCGGAAGTGGATAGGTCCTGTCAATGATCCATTAATTTTAACTAGGCACTCTGCGGCAGAGTACAGGAGCCGAACTCGGGCCACAAAGTGTGGTCCGAGCCCAAAAGCCTGCAGGGTGCCCACCAGGAAACTGTGGTCCACCCGGTCAAAAGCCTTCTCCTGGTCAAGAGAAAGAAACGCTGCCGGGGTCCCAGTCTCCTGGAGTAGGTGGATCAGGTCCCGTACTAGGTGGACATTGTCCTGGATGGAGCGGCCCGGGACTGTATAAGATTGGTCAGGATGGACCACCTGTCCAATTACCGAACCCAGACGGTTGGCCATTGCCCGGGCGAAGATCTTGTAGTCCACGCACAAGAGGGAGACCGGCCGCCAGTTCTTTAGCAGGCGGAGGTCTCCCTTCTTGGGCAGTAGGACCACAACAGCTCTCCGCCATGAGAGGGGCATTTCTCCAGTGGCTAGGCTCTCCCCTAGGACAAGGCTGTAATCACCCCCCAGGACATCCCAAAAAGCCTGATAAAACTCAACACTCAGTCCATCCAAACCAGGGGACTTGCCCCTCCGGAGTTGCCGAAGGGCAGTGGACAGCTCCTCCCGAGTCAGGGGGGCATCCAGACGCACTGCGTCCTCTGGGCTGACCTTCGGCAAATCCTCCCAGACCTCATTACACGCCTCCGCATTTGACGGATCAGGCGAGAATAAGGACCGATAGAAAGAACGGACCTCGTTGTTAATTTCATCAGGGTCCGTGATGGAGGAGCCATCGGCAGCCAGCAGCTCCACTAGCTGCTTTTGAACTCCCCGCCACCTTTCCAACGAGTAGAAGAGGGTGAGCCACGGTCCAAATCCTGCAGCATTTGGATCCGTGACCTCACGTACGCACCTCGGGACTGCTGAAGCTGCAGGTTCCTTAGTGCGTCCTTCTTCTCCTGGTATTCCTGCCACAGCTGTTGGTCTCCAGCGGTTGGACCGAGGCGGGACTCCAGGTCAAGCAACGCTCTCTCAAGCCGCTCAACCTCAGAGCTCCGCCTCTTTGTCGACCCCCTAGTGTACTCCCGACATAAAAACCGGATGTGGGCTTTGCCCACATCCCACCATAGCCGTAGGGAGCAGAAATCTCTTCGCCTCTCCTTCCAGGAGACCCAGAAAGCTCGGAACGAATCCCGGAATCGGCTGTCCTCCAGCAGCCGGTTGTTAAAATGCCAGTACCCGGATCCCACCCGAGGGTGTAGTGGAATAAATTCCATCCACACAAGGTGATGATCCGAGCACGACACCGGCTGCATGGAGGACGCCGACACGCGGGAGACGTAGGCCCGAGAGATGTAAATGCGGTCTATCCTGGAACCTCCTTCTCTAGACCTTCTCGAGAAGGCGCTAGAGTTGGGGTGAAGATTCCGCCAGCTGTCCACCAAGTCAAAGGAGCCGACTAGCTCCTTTAACTTTTTTGCCGATGCTGGGTCGCGTTGGAGGCCCGAACGGTCCTCCGCCTCGAGGGTACAATTGAAATCTCCCCCGAGGATGATGCAATCCCCAGGGTCGATGGAGCTCAGCAGGGTGGACAGCTGGCAGAATAGGCGCGTCTGCATCACACCGCGCCTGGGAGCATACACATTGATAAAATGCAATGGTACGCCATCCAGGCGCACAACCAGGTGGAGCAGACGGCCGGGCACAACGTCCCGGACTCTTTCAATTACTGGCTGGAAGGTCGGGGCCAACAGGATCGCCACCCCGCTAGAAATGGAGCTGAGGTGACTCATGTAGACCCCGCCCCGCCACTCCAGGAGCCAAGCAGACTCGTCCCCAGGGATGGTATGGGTTTCCTGCAGGAAACTCACCGTATACCGCCCATCCCTGAGGGCTGAGAGATTGTTATGCCTGCGAAGAGGACCCCTGCTGCCGTTTACGTTGAGACTAGCTATGGTAAGCTTCATGGCGGGAGCACACTAGGGCTCAGCAGCTGTGCCCATTTCGGTGAGAGCGGAGGCGCCCTCCACCACACTGTCCGGAAAGAAAGCAAGGTTACTTTTTGCCTTCCGGGCTCGAGCGGTACCAGCGACACCCTGTGACCCACCATCCCCCGTAGGAGCGAGGCTGCTTCTCCCTCTAATGTCCCTTACTAGGTCATCTAGGAAGGATTTTAGTTGCCGTCTGTCGTTCCCCGCCACCGCATTCCTCTTTCCCTTTCCCTTTCGTCCGAGGATGACTCGCAGGGACCTCACCAGCCTCGGCATGCTGGGCCAGCGTAGCGAGGCTAGTTGAGGCCGGTGCTTGGCACCCTCAGAGGTAAGAATAAAATGCTTAATTTCCTCTACAGGTATCAATGGGGACTTCTCAGGAGGGGTGAGGATGTCCATTATTTCACTATCGAAAGAGTCCCCCTCCAACCCGTCACTGCAGACAGAATCCCCATCGGCCTCCCCGCATGTTCCAAAAGATGGCTGCGCTTGTGACCCATACCGCGCAGCGGGCACCTCGCTCTTACCTGCCCGCTCCACCGTCGCATCAGCCTCATCCACATTTGCGACAGTGGAGGGACAATCCCCAGGGACTCCCTGCAAGTCATTAATTGCTGGGGTCGACGTGCACAGAAAAACGTCCTCCCCAGGGGGCAGGCATAGAGGGGAACCCGGCACCTTTGGTCCAAGGGATTCACAAGCAGCCTGGTGCTGAGAATGAGAGCGCTTTGTCTCGTCTCCTCTTACATTATTCGGTACACTGGCCTCCAGAGAGGCGCTGACTTGTAGGTCCTGGGTGGAGGCCTCCAGGGCTGCCTCATTGGTGCAAACAGGGCTATCACAAGCTATTTGCACAACCACACCATCTTCCCCAGGACTGGTGGCTACATCTGGGGACTCAGGTTTAGAACCAACCCCTACCCGGATTCCCACCCCTTCCTGGGACTCCTCCGCATCTACATCCCCTGCCCTCTTGCGGGAACGTTCCTTTCTCCTCTTCACACCGGAGGAGCACACAGGTGCAGGCTTCACCGATGGGGCGGCGCTCTCTGTTTCCATCGCCCCGTCTGCTAGCGCACCTCCCCGAGCCCCACGCTCCACTTCAGGCGAAATGGGCGTGAGCTCTGCAGCCTCAAAGGCCCGCTTCTTACTGTGTTTGGATTTCCCCTTTGCCTTCTTACTCCGCACAGACTCCACCCCGTCCCCCACCCGAACCACAGGGAGAGGAGCAGGGACCGACCCAACCGTAGGAGTAGAGGTAGGGGTAGGGGCAGGGGCAGGGTGAGGGGCTGGGGCAGGATCACGGACGGGGGCAGGGTCAGATGCAGGCGCAGACGCACGCGCAGGAGTAGGATCAGGGGCAGAGGTAGCTGGGGCACTGGTGCCCGAAATGGGCTCCCTCGGGTTCCGGCCGGCAGGACAGTCCCTCCGAAAGTGCCCCACCCCCCTGCACGCATGGCACCGCGGGCGCTCGGAGCTCCAGTACACCTGATAATCCACTCCCTCATGCCGGACAGTAAACCGGCCCTCAACATCGTCCTCCCTTTCCAGCTGCATGAATACCTGACGCCGGAAAGAGATTACGGTGCGGAGGGTGCGTCTCTTAAATTTGTGTCGGATGGCAGTGATCTCCGACCTTACTTGCCCTAAACGGGCCAGTGGGGGTAGCAAGTCCTCATTTGGAATGAAAGGCTTAACATGCCCAAGCACGATACGTTGCGTGGGGGCCGTCACCAGCTCCATAGGTAAAAAGATGTTGTCTACCGTGACTCCCCTGCTTAGGGCCCGGTGCACTAGCTCTTCATTCACCAGATAAAACACCGCCTTTCCAAACTCCTTCTCGGTGGCCAGAATACCACCTTTCCCAACAAGGTCCTCCATTGCCTCCGTACACTTTTCTAGTGTCATTCCAGGGCGCAAAATACATTGCACCCCACGTTCCACCTTCACCGACCGAAACAGGGCGTTGTCTGAGGCCAGGGAGGCAGCCGCCCTTGCGTAACTCCCCGAAGGCCCGCGACTCCCTGGAGACCGGTCCGGCATGCTGGCGCTCTTTCCAGTCCGAGAATCCTACAGCGGTGCCGGTTAGAAGTCCTGGAACGAGTCGAATAACTGGCCGGGAAAGTTTGCAGTCGACAGTTCCTCGCTGGCTCGACGCCAGGAAAGGCTCCGTCGGACTTGCAGAGACCCAGGCCGGGAGAGGCCGAAACGTCCTTCCAGATGCTTCGGCACCAACACCGGACGAAAATCAGGAAAAACAATGGAGGAGGAACGTTACCCCGCTGTCAATGGGGGGAACGACGGCGTTTGCCTCCGGTTTTGGAGCGAACCGGCTTCCTGGCGAGTTGCCAGCGGCCGCAGCTGGGAGCTATGCAGTTAGCAGCCGCCAACAAACCCAGCCCAAACCGGCAGTAAAACTGCACACCGAGTTTCTTCACCAGCGCCGTCACTCACTCGATTGTTCAAGAGACTTTTAGAGCCACCTCCAAAGTATTCCACGAACTTTATCCAGTAGTTTTTCCTCGATTTCTCCCAGCTCAGTCAGCACAGCTCCTCTCTGTGTCTGACCCCGGGAGTGTGTGATGGGACAGCGTGGAGGGAGTTTCTCTCTGTGTCTGACCCAGGAGTGTGTGATGGGACAGTGTGGAGGGAGTTTCATTCTGTGTCTGACCCAGGAGTCTGTTGATGGGACAGTATGGAAGAAGTTTCACTCTGTGTCTGATCCAGGAGTGTGTGATGGGACGGTGTGGAGGGAATTTCACTCTGTATCTGACCCAGGAGTGTCTGATGGGACAGTGTGGAGAGAGTTTCTCTCTGTGTCTGACCCAGGAGTGTGTGATGGGACGGTGTGGAGGGAGATTTGTTCTGTGTCTGATCTGGGAGTGTGTGATGGGAGGGTGTGGAGGGAAATTCATTCTGTGTCTGATTCAGGAGTGTGTGATGGGACAGTGTGGAGGGAGTTCCATTCTGTGTCTGAGCCAGGACTGTGTGATGGGACAGTGTGGAGAGAGTTTCGTTCTGTGTCTGAACCAGTACTGTGTGATGAGATAGTGTGGAGGAAGTTTCATTCTGTGTCTGACCCAGGAGTGTGTTGATGGTACAGTGTGGAGGGAGTTTCACTCTGTGTCTGATGCAGCAGTGTGTGATGGGACAGTGTGGAGGGAGTTTCATTCTGTGTCTGACCCAGGCGTGTGTGATGGGACAGTGTGGAGAGAGGTTCGCTCTGTGTCTGAACCATGAGTGTGTGATGGGACGGTGTGGAGGGAGATTCGTTCTGTGTCTGATTGAGGAGTGTGTGATCGGACAGTGCGGAGCGAGTTTCACTCTGTGTCTGACCCCGGGAGTGTGTGATGTGACAGCATGGAGGGAGTTTGTTTCTGTGTCTGATCCAGGAGTGTGTGATGGGACAGTGTGGAGGGAGTTTCATTCTGTGTCTGATCCAGAAGTGTGAGATGGGACGGTGTGGAGGGAGTTTCGCTCTGTGTCTGATTCAGGAGTGTGTGATGGGATGGTGTGGAGGGAGTTTCACTCTGTGTCTGATCCAGGAGTGTGTGATGGGATGGTGTGGAGGGAGATTCCCTCTGTGTCCTACCGTGGGAATGTGTGACGGGATGGTGTGGAGCGAGTTTTGCTCTGTCTGATCCAGGAGTGTATGATGGGACAGTGCGGAAGGAGTTTCACTCTGTTTCTGATCCAGGAATGTGTGATGGGACGGTGTGGAGGGAGCTTCTCAGTGGGTCTGACCTTGGGAATGTGTGATGGGATGGTTTGGACTGAGTTTTGGTCTGTCTGATCCAGAAGTGTGTGATCCGACAGTATGGAACGAGTTTTGCTGTGGGTCTGATCCAGGAGTGTGTGATGGGACAGTGTGGAGGGAGCATCACTCTATGTCTGATTCAGCAGTATGTGATGGGACAGCGTGGATGGAGTTTCGCTCCGTGTCTGATCCAGGAGTGTATGATGGGACAGTGTGGATGGAGTTTCACTTTGTGTCTGACCCCAGGAGTGTGTGATGGGACAGCGTGGAGGGAGTTTCTCTCTGTGTCTGACCCAGGAGTGTGTGATGGGACAGTGTGGAGGGAGTTTCATTCTGTGTCTGACCCAGGAGTCTGTTGATGGGACAGTATGGAAGAAGTTTCACTCTGTGTCTGATCCAGGAGTGTGTGATGGGACGGTGTGGAGGGAATTTCACTCTGTATCTGACCCAGGAGTGTCTGATGGGACAGTGTGGAGAGAGTTTCTCTCTGTGTCTGACCCAGGAGTGTGTGATGGGACGGTGTGGAGGGAGATTTGTTCTGTGTCTGATCCGGGAGTGTGTGATGGGACGGTGTGGAGGGAAATTCGTTCTGTGTCTGATTCAGGAGTGTGTGATGGGACAGTGTGGAGGGAGTTCCATTCTGTGTCTGAGCCAGGACTGTGTGATGGGACAGTGTGGAGAGAGTTTCGTTCTGTGTCTGACCCAGTACTGTGTGATGAGATAGTGTGGAGGGAGTTTCACTCTGTGTCTGATCCAGGAGTGTGTGATGGGATGGTGTGGAGGGAGATTCCCTCTGTGTCCTACCGTGGGAATGTGTGACGGGATGGTGTGGAGCGAGCTTTGCTCTGTCTGATCCAGGAGTGTGTGATGGGACAGTGTGGAGGGAGTTTCATTCTGTGTCTGATCCAGAAGTGTGAGATGGGACGGTGTGGAGGGAGTTTCGCTCTGTGTCTGATTCAGGAGTGTGTGATGGGATGGTGTGGAGGGAGTTTCACTCTGTGTCTGATCCAGGAGTGTGTGATGGGATGGTGTGGAGGGAGATTCCCTCTGTGTCCTACCATGGGAATGTGTGACGGGATGGTGTGGAGCGAGTTTTGCTCTGTCTGATCCAGGAGTGTATGATGGGACAGTGCGGAAGGAGTTTCACTCTGTTTCTGATCCAGGAATGTGTGATGGGACGGTGTGGAGGGAGCTTCTCTGTGGGTCTGACCTTGGGAATGTGTGATGGGATGGTTTGGACTGAGTTTTGGTCTGTCTGATCCAGAAGTGTGTGATCGGACAGTATGGAACGAGTTTTGCTGTGGGTCTGATCCAGGAGTGTGTGATGGGACAGTGTGGAGGGAGCATCACTCTATGTCTGATTCAGCAGTATGTGATGGGACAGCGTGGATGGAGTTTCGCTCCGTGTCTGATCCAGGAGTGTGTGATGGGATGGTGTGGAGGGAGATTCCCTCTGTGTCCTACCGTGGGAATGTGTGACGGGATGGTGTGGAGCGAGCTTTGCTCTGTCTGATCCAGGAGTGTATGATGGGACAGTGCGGAGTCAGTTTCATTCTGTGCCTGACCCAGGAGTGTGTGATGGGACAGTGCGGAAGGAGTTTCACTCTGTTTCTGATCCAGGAATGTGTGATGGGACGGTGTGGAGGGAGCTTCACTGTGGGTCTGACCTTGGGAACGTGTGATGGGATGGTGTGGACTGATTTTTGCTCTGTCTGGTCCAGGAGTGTGTGATCGGACAGTATGGAATGAGTTTTGCTGTGGGTCTGATCCAGGAGTGTGTGATGGGACAGTGTGGAGGGAGCATCACTCTATGTCTGATTCAGCAGTATGTGATGGGACAGCGTGGATGGCGTTTCGCTCCGTGTCTGATCCAGGAGTGTATGATGGGACAGTGTGGATGGAGTTTCACTTTGTGTCTGACCCCTTTTTTTTTTTTTTTTTTTTTTTTTTTAAACAAAATTCTTTATTACAAATGTCGGTGCCATACAATATTTACAAACCCAGTGAATAACACATTTACTACACTACAAACAGACAATACATGTTAAACCAATATATTGCCATCCTCGTCAATGATGGCATTTACACCCCGCGGAGCCCAACGGTCCCGGAACATCTCGACGGTCGCCGTGGACTGCGCGTATTCCTTTTCAATGTTCACCCGGGCTCGAACAGACCCCCTAAACATAGCCAGGCAGTCCGCCCGGGGAGAACCTCCTGCCACCCTTTTCCAGGAGCCACGGATGGCAATTTTCGCCAGCCCCAGGAGCAAGTTGACAAGGACATCCTCATCCCTCTGTGCCCCCCTCCTTACTGGATGACCATATATGAATAGGGTGGGACTGAAATGCAACCAGAAGGCGAGAAGCAGCCCACGCAAATACGCGAAAAGGGGCTGCAGCCTCACACACTCCACGTACATATGGTACACGGTCTCCTCCAGCCCGCAGAAGTGACACGCGGCTGGGAGATCCGTGTACAAACTAAAGAACTTATTGCAGGGCACCGCTTTATGCAGCACCCTCCAGCCGAGATCCCCAAGGTGCATGGGAAGGACTCCCTTGTAGAGGGACTTCCACTGGGGACCCCCCTCACCTCCAGGTGGAAAGACCGACCGCCATGGCGTGTCGGGACGGTGGACAAATGCTAGGAAGTGGAGGGTGTGGAGCAGCAGCCCATAAAGGTACCTCCTGCCTGCATCCCTAAATGGGATTGTGGGTGTTGATGAAAGACGGCTCAAGTTGTGTGGATTCGTCTCTCGGGTAAGGCTGCGGGGCCTGGGCCCGACGAGCAGCTCAGCCCGAGTCGTTCCACACACCTGAGCCGCACTGACATCCGTTGAGACAGGGCAAGGGTCGGCCAGGACCCCGCCCTCTGCCAGAGGAGGGGATTCCCGGCCTGAGGCAACCATGTTCCAGACTCTCAGTAGGTCCTGATAGAAGCCGGGCAGCCTCTGCAAAGCAGCACGGCTGACGCCCGCCGGTGGTAGCTGCATATCTTCGGCAAGACAGCAGCCCCTCCGGAGGAAGAAAGTCGCCAACACGTGCCACCTGGGAGGGTGCTCGGCGTACAGGAATCTCTGCAGCGTCCTGAGGCGGAGAGCCGCCAGTCGTGTGCGTACACACACCAGCGACTGTCCGCCCTCTCCTTCTGGGAGACTCAGAACCGCTGCAGGGACCCAGTGCTTCCTGTTTCCCCAGAAGAAGTCCACTAGCTTCCTCTGCATTCTTGCGACAAAAGGGGCAGGGGGGGGGGGGCCAAGGTGACCATCCGGTACCACAACATGGAGGCCACCAGCTGGTTTATGACCACCACCCTGCCTCGATAGGAAAGCACCCTGAGAAGGCCTGACCAGCGCCCTAGCCGGGCCATGACCTTTGTCTCCAGGTCCTGCCAGTTCGCCAGCCAGGTCTCCCCAGAAGGACTCAGGTAGACTCCCAGATAGAGAAGACGTCTGGTGCTCCACTCAAAAGCTCTCATCTCCTCCGGCAGGGAGTCCACCTGCCACTGGCCTACTAAGAGTCCGGAACATTTCGCCCAGTTGATCCTGGCGGAGGATGCCGCCGAGAAAACATCTTGGCACTCGCGCATCCTCCGCAGGTCACAGGGGTCTGTCATCATGAGGAGTACGTCATCGGCGTAGGCCGAGAGGACGACCCCCATGTCCGGTTCGCGCAGAACCAGACCTGTCAGCCTTCGCCGAAGAAGGCCGAGGAATGGCTCGACACAGATCGCATACAGTTGACCGGACATGGGGCACCCTTGACGCACTCCTCTTCGGAAGTGGATAGGTCCTGTCAATGATCCATTAATTTTAACTAGGCACTCTGCGGCAGAGTACAGGAGCCGAACTCGGGCCACAAAGTGTGGTCCGAGCCCAAAAGCCTGCAGGGTGCCCACCAGGAAACTGTGGTCCACCCGGTCAAAAGCCTTCTCCTGGTCAAGAGAAAGAAACGCTGCCGGGGTCCCAGTCTCCTGGAGTAGGTGGATCAGGTCCCGTACTAGGTGGACATTGTCCTGGATGGAGCGGCCCGGGACTGTATAAGATTGGTCAGGATGGACCACCTGTCCAATTACCGAACCCAGACGGTTGGCCATTGCCCGGGCGAAGATCTTGTAGTCCACGCACAAGAGGGAGACCGGCCGCCAGTTCTTTAGCAGGCGGAGGTCTCCCTTCTTGGGCAGTAGGACCACAACAGCTCTCCGCCATGAGAGGGGCATTTCTCCAGTGGCTAGGCTCTCCCCTAGGACAAGGCTGTAATCACCCCCCAGGACATCCCAAAAAGCCTGATAAAACTCAACACTCAGTCCATCCAAACCAGGGGACTTGCCCCTCCGGAGTTGCCGAAGGGCAGTGGACAGCTCCTCCCGAGTCAGGGGGGCATCCAGACGCACTGCGTCCTCTGGGCTGACCTTCGGCAAATCCTCCCAGACCTCATTACACGCCTCCGCATTTGACGGATCAGGCGAGAATAAGGACCGATAGAAAGAACGGACCTCGTTGTTAATTTCATCAGGGTCCGTGATGGAGGAGCCATCGGCAGCCAGCAGCTCCACTAGCTGCTTTTGAACTCCCCGCCACCTTTCCAACGAGTAGAAGAAGGGTGAGCCACGGTCCAAATCCTGCAGCATTTGGATCCGTGACCTCACGTACGCACCTCGGGACTGCTGAAGCTGCAGGTTCCTTAGTGCGTCCTTCTTCTCCTGGTATTCCTGCCACAGCTGTTGGTCTCCAGCGGTTGGACCGAGGCGGGACTCCAGGTCAAGCAACGCTCTCTCAAGCCGCTCAACCTCAGAGCTCCGCCTCTTTGTCGACCCCCTAGTGTACTCCCGACATAAAAACCGGATGTGGGCTTTGCCCACATCCCACCATAGCCGTAGGGAGCAGAAATCTCTTCGCCTCTCCTTCCAGGAGACCCAGAAAGCTCGGAACGAATCCCGGAATCGGCTGTCCTCCAGCAGCCGGTTGTTAAAATGCCAGTACCCGGATCCCACCCGAGGGTGTAGTGGAATAAATTCCATCCACACAAGGTGATGATCCGAGCACGACACCGGCTGCATGGAGGACGCCGACACGCGGGAGACGTAGGCCCGAGAGATGTAAATGCGGTCTATCCTGGAACCTCCTTCTCTAGACCTTCTCGAGAAGGCGCTAGAGTTGGGGTGAAGATTCCGCCAGCTGTCCACCAAGTCAAAGGAGCCGACTAGCTCCTTTAACTTTTTTGCCGATGCTGGGTCGCGTTGGAGGCCCGAACGGTCCTCCGCCTCGAGGGTACAATTGAAATCTCCCCCGAGGATGATGCAATCCCCAGGGTCGATGGAGCTCAGCAGGGTGGACAGCTGGCAGAATAGGCGCGTCTGCATCACACCGCGCCTGGGAGCATACACATTGATAAAATGCAATGGTACGCCATCCAGGCGCACAACCAGGTGGAGCAGACGGCCGGGCACAACGTCCCGGACTCTTTCAATTACTGGCTGGAAGGTCGGGGCCAACAGGATCGCCACCCCGCTAGAAATGGAGCTGAGGTGACTCATGTAGACCCCGCCCCGCCACTCCAGGAGCCAAGCAGACTCGTCCCCAGGGATGGTATGGGTTTCCTGCAGGAAACTCACCGTATACCGCCCATCCCTGAGGGCTGAGAGATTGTTATGCCTGCGAAGAGGACCCCTGCTGCCGTTTACGTTGAGACTAGCTATGGTAAGCTTCATGGCGGGAGCACACTAGGGCTCAGCAGCTGTGCCCATTTCGGTGAGAGCGGAGGCGCCCTCCACCACACTGTCCGGAAAGAAAGCAAGGTTACTTTTTGCCTTCCGGGCTCGAGCGGTACCAGCGACACCCTGTGACCCACCATCCCCCGTAGGAGCGAGGCTGCTTCTCCCTCTAATGTCCCTTACTAGGTCATCTAGGAAGGATTTTAGTTGCCGTCTGTCGTTCCCCGCCACCGCATTCCTCTTTCCCTTTCCCTTTCGTCCGAGGATGACTCGCAGGGACCTCACCAGCCTCGGCATGCTGGGCCAGCGTAGCGAGGCTAGTTGAGGCCGGTGCTTGGCACCCTCAGAGGTAAGAATAAAATGCTTAATTTCCTCTACAGGTATCAATGGGGACTTCTCAGGAGGGGTGAGGATGTCCATTATTTCACTATCGAAAGAGTCCCCCTCCAACCCGTCACTGCAGACAGAATCCCCATCGGCCTCCCCGCATGTTCCAAAAGATGGCTGCGCTTGTGACCCATACCGCGCAGCGGGCACCTCGCTCTTACCTGCCCGCTCCACCGTCGCATCAGCCTCATCCACATTTGCGACAGTGGAGGGACAATCCCCAGGGACTCCCTGCAAGTCATTAATTGCTGGGGTCGACGTGCACAGAAAAACGTCCTCCCCAGGGGGCAGGCATAGAGGGGAACCCGGCACCTTTGGTCCAAGGGATTCACAAGCAGCCTGGTGCTGAGAATGAGAGCGCTTTGTCTCGTCTCCTCTTACATTATTCGGTACACTGGCCTCCAGAGAGGCGCTGACTTGTAGGTCCTGGGTGGAGGCCTCCAGGGCTGCCTCATTGGTGCAAACAGGGCTATCACAAGCTATTTGCACAACCACACCATCTTCCCCAGGACTGGTGGCTACATCTGGGGACTCAGGTTTAGAACCAACCCCTACCCGGATTCCCACCCCTTCCTGGGACTCCTCCGCATCTACATCCCCTGCCCTCTTGCGGGAACGTTCCTTTCTCCTCTTCACACCGGAGGAGCACACAGGTGCAGGCTTCACCGATGGGGCGGCGCTCTCTGTTTCCATCGCCCCGTCTGCTAGCGCACCTCCCCGAGCCCCACGCTCCACTTCAGGCGAAATGGGCGTGAGCTCTGCAGCCTCAAAGGCCCGCTTCTTACTGTGTTTGGATTTCCCCTTTGCCTTCTTACTCCGCACAGACTCCACCCCGTCCCCCACCCGAACCACAGGGAGAGGAGCAGGGACCGACCCAACCGTAGGAGTAGAGGTAGGGGTAGGGGCAGGGGCAGGGTGAGGGGCTGGGGCAGGATCACGGACGGGGGCAGGGTCAGATGCAGGCGCAGACGCACGCGCAGGAGTAGGATCAGGGGCAGAGGTAGCTGGGGCACTGGTGCCCGAAATGGGCTCCCTCGGGTTCCGGCCGGCAGGACAGTCCCTCCGAAAGTGCCCCACCCCCCTGCACGCATGGCACCGCGGGCGCTCGGAGCTCCAGTACACCTGATAATCCACTCCCTCATGCCGGACAGTAAACCGGCCCTCAACATCGTCCTCCCTTTCCAGCTGCATGAATACCTGACGCCGGAAAGAGATTACGGTGCGGAGGGTGCGTCTCTTAAATTTGTGTCGGATGGCAGTGATCTCCGACCTTACTTGCCCTAAACGGGCCAGTGGGGGTAGCAAGTCCTCATTTGGAATGAAAGGCTTAACATGCCCAAGCAGGATACGTTGCGTGGGGGCCGTCACCAGCTCCATAGGTAAAAAGATGTTGTCTACCGTGACTCCCCTGCTTAGGGCCCGGTGCACTAGCTCTTCATTCACCAGATAAAACACCGCCTTTCCAAACTCCTTCTCGGTGGCCAGAATACCACCTTTCCCAACAAGGTCCTCCATTGCCTCCGTACACTTTTCTAGTGTCATTCCAGGGCGCAAAATACATTGCACCCCACGTTCCACCTTCACCGACCGAAACAGGGCGTTGTCTGAGGCCAGGGAGGCAGCCGCCCTTGCGTAACTCCCCGAAGGCCCGCGACTCCCTGGAGACCGGTCCGGCATGCTGGCGCTCTTTCCAGTCCGAGAATCCTACAGCGGTGCCGGTTAGAAGTCCTGGAACGAGTCGAATAACTGGCCGGGAAAGTTTGCAGTCGACAGTTCCTCGCTGGCTCGACGCCAGGAAAGGCTCCGTCGGACTTGCAGAGACCCAGGCCGGGAGAGGCCGAAACGTCCTTCCAGATGCTTCGGCACCAACACCGGACGAAAATCAGGAAAAACAATGGAGGAGGAACGTTACCCCGCTGTCAATGGGGGGAACGACGGCGTTTGCCTCCGGTTTTGGAGCGAACCGGCTTCCTGGCGAGTTGCCAGCGGCCGCAGCTGGGAGCTATGCAGTTAGCAGCCGCCAACAAACCCAGCCCAAACCGGCAGTAAAACTGCACACCGAGTTTCTTCACCAGCGCCGTCACTCACTCGATTGTTCAAGAGACTTTTAGAGCCACCTCCAAAGTATTCCACGAACTTTATCCAGTAGTTTTTCCTCGATTTCTCCCAGCTCAGTCAGCACAGCTCCTCTCTGTGTCTGACCCCGGGAGTGTGTGATGGGACAGCGTGGAGGGAGTTTCTCTCTGTGTCTGACCCAGGAGTGTGTGATGGGACAGTGTGGAGGGAGTTTCATTCTGTGTCTGACCCAGGAGTCTGTTGATGGGACAGTATGGAAGAAGTTTCACTCTGTGTCTGATCCAGGAGTGTGTGATGGGACGGTGTGGAGGGAATTTCACTCTGTATCTGACCCAGGAGTGTCTGATGGGACAGTGTGGAGAGAGTTTCTCTCTGTGTCTGACCCAGGAGTGTGTGATGGGACGGTGTGGAGGGAGATTTGTTCTGTGTCTGATCTGGGAGTGTGTGATGGGAGGGTGTGGAGGGAAATTCATTCTGTGTCTGATTCAGGAGTGTGTGATGGGACAGTGTGGAGGGAGTTCCATTCTGTGTCTGAGCCAGGACTGTGTGATGGGACAGTGTGGAGAGAGTTTCGTTCTGTGTCTGAACCAGTACTGTGTGATGAGATAGTGTGGAGGAAGTTTCATTCTGTGTCTGACCCAGGAGTGTGTTGATGGTACAGTGTGGAGGGAGTTTCACTCTGTGTCTGATGCAGCAGTGTGTGATGGGACAGTGTGGAGGGAGTTTCATTCTGTGTCTGACCCAGGCGTGTGTGATGGGACAGTGTGGAGAGAGGTTCGCTCTGTGTCTGAACCATGAGTGTGTGATGGGACGGTGTGGAGGGAGATTCGTTCTGTGTCTGATTGAGGAGTGTGTGATCGGACAGTGCGGAGCGAGTTTCACTCTGTGTCTGACCCCGGGAGTGTGTGATGTGACAGCATGGAGGGAGTTTGTTTCTGTGTCTGATCCAGGAGTGTGTGATGGGACAGTGTGGAGGGAGTTTCATTCTGTGTCTGATCCAGAAGTGTGAGATGGGACGGTGTGGAGGGAGTTTCGCTCTGTGTCTGATTCAGGAGTGTGTGATGGGATGGTGTGGAGGGAGTTTCACTCTGTGTCTGATCCAGGAGTGTGTGATGGGATGGTGTGGAGGGAGATTCCCTCTGTGTCCTACCGTGGGAATGTGTGACGGGATGGTGTGGAGCGAGTTTTGCTCTGTCTGATCCAGGAGTGTATGATGGGACAGTGCGGAAGGAGTTTCACTCTGTTTCTGATCCAGGAATGTGTGATGGGACGGTGTGGAGGGAGCTTCTCAGTGGGTCTGACCTTGGGAATGTGTGATGGGATGGTTTGGACTGAGTTTTGGTCTGTCTGATCCAGAAGTGTGTGATCCGACAGTATGGAACGAGTTTTGCTGTGGGTCTGATCCAGGAGTGTGTGATGGGACAGTGTGGAGGGAGCATCACTCTATGTCTGATTCAGCAGTATGTGATGGGACAGCGTGGATGGAGTTTCGCTCCGTGTCTGATCCAGGAGTGTATGATGGGACAGTGTGGATGGAGTTTCACTTTGTGTCTGACCCCAGGAGTGTGTGATGGGACAGCGTGGAGGGAGTTTCTCTCTGTGTCTGACCCAGGAGTGTGTGATGGGACAGTGTGGAGGGAGTTTCATTCTGTGTCTGACCCAGGAGTCTGTTGATGGGACAGTATGGAAGAAGTTTCACTCTGTGTCTGATCCAGGAGTGTGTGATGGGACGGTGTGGAGGGAATTTCACTCTGTATCTGACCCAGGAGTGTCTGATGGGACAGTGTGGAGAGAGTTTCTCTCTGTGTCTGACCCAGGAGTGTGTGATGGGACGGTGTGGAGGGAGATTTGTTCTGTGTCTGATCCGGGAGTGTGTGATGGGACGGTGTGGAGGGAAATTCGTTCTGTGTCTGATTCAGGAGTGTGTGATGGGACAGTGTGGAGGGAGTTCCATTCTGTGTCTGAGCCAGGACTGTGTGATGGGACAGTGTGGAGAGAGTTTCGTTCTGTGTCTGACCCAGTACTGTGTGATGAGATAGTGTGGAGGGAGTTTCACTCTGTGTCTGATCCAGGAGTGTGTGATGGGATGGTGTGGAGGGAGATTCCCTCTGTGTCCTACCGTGGGAATGTGTGACGGGATGGTGTGGAGCGAGCTTTGCTCTGTCTGATCCAGGAGTGTGTGATGGGACAGTGTGGAGGGAGTTTCATTCTGTGTCTGATCCAGAAGTGTGAGATGGGACGGTGTGGAGGGAGTTTCGCTCTGTGTCTGATTCAGGAGTGTGTGATGGGATGGTGTGGAGGGAGTTTCACTCTGTGTCTGATCCAGGAGTGTGTGATGGGATGGTGTGGAGGGAGATTCCCTCTGTGTCCTACCATGGGAATGTGTGACGGGATGGTGTGGAGCGAGTTTTGCTCTGTCTGATCCAGGAGTGTATGATGGGACAGTGCGGAAGGAGTTTCACTCTGTTTCTGATCCAGGAATGTGTGATGGGACGGTGTGGAGGGAGCTTCTCTGTGGGTCTGACCTTGGGAATGTGTGATGGGATGGTTTGGACTGAGTTTTGGTCTGTCTGATCCAGAAGTGTGTGATCGGACAGTATGGAACGAGTTTTGCTGTGGGTCTGATCCAGGAGTGTGTGATGGGACAGTGTGGAGGGAGCATCACTCTATGTCTGATTCAGCAGTATGTGATGGGACAGCGTGGATGGAGTTTCGCTCCGTGTCTGATCCAGGAGTGTGTGATGGGATGGTGTGGAGGGAGATTCCCTCTGTGTCCTACCGTGGGAATGTGTGACGGGATGGTGTGGAGCGAGCTTTGCTCTGTCTGATCCAGGAGTGTATGATGGGACAGTGCGGAGTCAGTTTCATTCTGTGCCTGACCCAGGAGTGTGTGATGGGACAGTGCGGAAGGAGTTTCACTCTGTTTCTGATCCAGGAATGTGTGATGGGACGGTGTGGAGGGAGCTTCACTGTGGGTCTGACCTTGGGAACGTGTGATGGGATGGTGTGGACTGATTTTTGCTCTGTCTGGTCCAGGAGTGTGTGATCGGACAGTATGGAATGAGTTTTGCTGTGGGTCTGATCCAGGAGTGTGTGATGGGACAGTGTGGAGGGAGCATCACTCTATGTCTGATTCAGCAGTATGTGATGGGACAGCGTGGATGGCGTTTCGCTCCGTGTCTGATCCAGGAGTGTATGATGGGACAGTGTGGATGGAGTTTCACTTTGTGTCTGACCCCTTTTTTTTTTTTTTTTTTTTTTTTTTAAACAAAATTCTTTATTACAAATGTCGGTGCCATACAATATTTACAAACCCAGTGAATAACACATTTACTACACTACAAACAGACAATACATGTTAAACCAATATATTGCCATCCTCGTCAATGATGGCATTTACACCCCGCGGAGCCCAACGGTCCCGGAACATCTCGACGGTCGCCGTGGACTGCGCGTATTCCTTTTCAATGTTCACCCGGGCTCGAACAGACCCCCTAAACATAGCCAGGCAGTCCGCCCGGGGAGAACCTCCTGCCACCCTTTTCCAGGAGCCACGGATGGCAATTTTCGCCAGCCCCAGGAGCAAGTTGACAAGGACATCCTCATCCCTCTGTGCCCCCCTCCTTACTGGATGACCATATATGAATAGGGTGGGACTGAAATGCAACCAGAAGGCGAGAAGCAGCCCACGCAAATACGCGAAAAGGGGCTGCAGCCTCACACACTCCACGTACATATGGTACACGGTCTCCTCCAGCCCGCAGAAGTGACACGCGGCTGGGAGATCCGTGTACAAACTAAAGAACTTATTGCAGGGCACCGCTTTATGCAGCACCCTCCAGCCGAGATCCCCAAGGTGCATGGGAAGGACTCCCTTGTAGAGGGACTTCCACTGGGGACCCCCCTCACCTCCAGGTGGAAAGACCGACCGCCATGGCGTGTCGGGACGGTGGACAAATGCTAGGAAGTGGAGGGTGTGGAGCAGCAGCCCATAAAGGTACCTCCTGCCTGCATCCCTAAATGGGATTGTGGGTGTTGATGAAAGACGGCTCAAGTTGTGTGGATTCGTCTCTCGGGTAAGGCTGCGGGGCCTGGGCCCGACGAGCAGCTCAGCCCGAGTCGTTCCACACACCTGAGCCGCACTGACATCCGTTGAGACAGGGCAAGGGTCGGCCAGGACCCCGCCCTCTGCCAGAGGAGGGGATTCCCGGCCTGAGGCAACCATGTTCCAGACTCTCAGTAGGTCCTGATAGAAGCCGGGCAGCCTCTGCAAAGCAGCACGGCTGACGCCCGCCGGTGGTAGCTGCATATCTTCGGCAAGACAGCAGCCCCTCCGGAGGAAGAAAGTCGCCAACACGTGCCACCTGGGAGGGTGCTCGGCGTACAGGAATCTCTGCAGCGTCCTGAGGCGGAGAGCCGCCAGTCGTGTGCGTACACACACCAGCGACTGTCCGCCCTCTCCTTCTGGGAGACTCAGAACCGCTGCAGAGACCCAGTGCTTCCTGTTTCCCCAGAAGAAGTCCACTAGCTTCCTCTGCATTCTTGCGACAAAAGGGGCGGGGGGGGGGGCCAAGGTGACCATCCGGTACCACAACATGGAGGCCACCAGCTGGTTTATGACCACCACCCTGCCTCGATAGGAAAGCACCCTGAGAAGGCCTGACCAGCGCCCTAGCCGGGCCATGACCTTTGTCTCCAGGTCCTGCCAGTTCGCCAGCCAGGTCTCCCCAGAAGGACTCAGGTAGACTCCCAGATAGAGAAGACGTCTGGTGCTCCACTCAAAAGCTCTCATCTCCTCCGGCAGGGAGTCCACCTGCCACTGGCCTACTAAGAGTCCGGAACATTTCGCCCAGTTGATCCTGGCGGAGGATGCCGCCGAGAAAACATCTTGGCACTCGCGCATCCTCCGCAGGTCACAGGGGTCTGTCATCATGAGGAGTACGTCATCGGCGTAGGCCGAGAGGACGACCCCCATGTCCGGTTCGCGCAGAACCAGACCTGTCAGCCTTCGCCGAAGAAGGCCGAGGAATGGCTCGACACAGATCGCATACAGTTGACCGGACATGGGGCACCCTTGACGCACTCCTCTTCGGAAGTGGATAGGTCCTGTCAATGATCCATTAATTTTAACTAGGCACTCTGCGGCAGAGTACAGGAGCCGAACTCGGGCCACAAAGTGTGGTCCGAGCCCAAAAGCCTGCAGGGTGCCCACCAGGAAACTGTGGTCCACCCGGTCAAAAGCCTTCTCCTGGTCAAGAGAAAGAAACGCTGCCGGGGTCCCAGTCTCCTGGAGTAGGTGGATCAGGTCCCGTACTAGGTGGACATTGTCCTGGATGGAGCGGCCCGGGACTGTATAAGATTGGTCAGGATGGACCACCTGTCCAATTACCGAACCCAGACGGTTGGCCATTGCCCGGGCGAAGATCTTGTAGTCCACGCACAAGAGGGAGACCGGCCGCCAGTTCTTTAGCAGGCGGAGGTCTCCCTTCTTGGGCAGTAGGACCACAACAGCTCTCCGCCATGAGAGGGGCATTTCTCCGGTGGCTAGGCTCTCCCCTAGGACAAGGCTGTAATCATCCCCCAGGACATCCCAAAAAGCCTGATAAAACTCAACACTCAGTCCATCCAAACCAGGGGACTTGCCCCTCCGGAGTTGCCGAAGGGCAGTGGACAGCTCCTCCCGAGTCAGGGGGGCATCCAGACGCACTGCGTCCTCTGGGCTGACCTTCGGCAAATCCTCCCAGACCTCATTACACGCCTCCGCATTTGACGGATCAGGCGAGAATAAGGACCGATAGAATGAACGGACCTCGTTGTTAATTCCATCAGGGTCCGTGATGGAGGAGCCATCGGCAGCCAGCAGCTCCACTAGCTGCTTTTGAACTCCCCGCCACCTTTCCAACGAGTAGAAGGGTGAGCCACGGTCCAAATCCTGCAGCATTTGGATCCGTGACCTCACGTACGCACCTCGGGACTGCTGAAGCTGCAGGTTCCTTAGTGCGTCCTTCTTCTCCTGGTATTCCTGCCACAGCTGTTGGTCTCCAGCGGTTGGACCGAGGCGGGACTCCAGGTCAAGCAACGCTCTCTCAAGCCGCTCAACCTCAGAGCTCCGCCTCTTTGTCGACCCCCTAGTGTACTCCCGACATAAAAACCGGATGTGGGCTTTGCCCACATCCCACCATAGCCGTAGGGAGCAGAAATCTCTTCGCCTCTCCTTCCAGGAGACCCAGAAAGCTCGGAACGAATCCCGGAATCGGCTGTCCTCCAGCAGCCGGTTGTTAAAATGCCAGTACCCGGATCCCACCCGAGGGTGTAGTGGAATAAATTCCATCCACACAAGGTGATGATCCGAGCACGACACCGGCTGCATGGAGGACGCCGACACGCGGGAGACGTAGGCCCGAGAGATGTAAATGCGGTCTATCCTGGAACCTCCTTCTCTGGACCATCTCGAGAAGGCGCTAGAGTTGGGGTGAAGATTCCGCCAGCTGTCCACCAAGTCAAAGGAGCCGACTAGCTCCTTTAACTTTTTTGCCGATGCTGGGTCGCGTTGGAGGCCCGAACGGTCCTCCGCCTCGAGGGTACAATTGAAATCTCCCCCGAGGATGACGCAATCCTCAGGATCGATAGAGCTCAGCAGGGTGGACAGCTGGCAGAATAGGCGCGTCTGCATCACACCGCGCCTGGGAGCATACACATTGATAAAATGCAATGGTACGCCATCCAGGCGCACAACCAGGTGGAGCAGACGGCCGGGCACAACGTCCCGGACTCTTTCAATTACTGGCTGGAAGGTCGGGGCCAACAGGATCGCCACCCCGCTAGAAATGGAGCTGAGGTGACTCATGTAGACCCCGCCCCGCCACTCCAGGAGCCAAGCAGACTCGTCCCCAGGGATGGTATGGGTTTCCTGCAGGAAACTCACCGTATACCGCCCATCCCTGAGGGCTGAGAGATTGTTATGCCTGCGAAGAGGACCCCTGCTGCCGTTTACGTTGAGACTAGCTATGGTAAGCTTCATGGCGGGAGCACACTAGGGCTCAGCAGCTGTGCCCATTTCGGTGAGAGCGGAGGCGCCCTCCACCACACTGTCCGGAAAGAAAGCAAGGTTACTTTTTGCCTTCCGGGCTCGAGCGGTACCAGCGACACCCTGTGACCCACCATCCCCCGTAGGAGCGAGGCTGCTTCTCCCTCTAATGTCCCTTACTAGGTCATCTAGGAAGGATTTTAGTTGCCGTCTGTCGTTCCCCGCCACCGCATTCCTCTTTCCCTTTCCCTTTCGTCCGAGGATGACTCGCAGGGACCTCACCAGCCTCGGCATGCTGGGCCAGCGTAGCGAGGCTAGTTGAGGCCGGTGCTTGGCACCCTCAGAGGTAAGAATAAAATGCTTAATTTCCTCTACAGGTATCAATGGGGACTTCTCAGGAGGGGTGAGGATGTCCATTATTTCACTATCGAAAGAGTCCCCCTCCAACCCGTCACTGCAGACAGAATCCCCATCGGCCTCCCCGCATGTTCCAAAAGATGGCTGCGCTTGTGACCCATACCGCGCAGCGGGCACCTCGCTCTTACCTGCCCGCTCCACCGTCGCATCAGCCTCATCCACATTTGCGACAGTGGAGGGACAATCCCCAGGGACTCCCTGCAAGTCATTAATTGCTGGGGTCGACGTGCACAGAAAAACGTCCTCCCCAGGGGGCAGGCATAGAGGGGAACCCGGCACCTTTGGTCCAAGGGATTCACAAGCAGCCTGGTGCTGAGAATGAGAGCGCTTTGTCTCGTCTCCTCTTACATTATTCGGTACACTGGCCTCCAGAGAGGCGCTGACTTGTAGGTCCTGGGTGGAGGCCTCCAGGGCTGCCTCATTGGTGCAAACAGGGCTATCACAAGCTATTTGCACAACCACACCATCTTCCCCAGGACTGGTGGCTACATCTGGGGACTCAGGTTTAGAACCAACCCCTACCCGGATTCCCACCCCTTCCTGGGACTCCTCCGCATCTACATCCCCTGCCCTCTTGCGGGAACGTTCCTTTCTCCTCTTCACACCGGAGGAGCACACAGGTGCAGGCTTCACCGATGGGGCGGCGCTCTCTGTTTCCATCGCCCCGTCTGCTAGCGCACCTCCCCGAGCCCCACGCTCCACTTCAGGCGAAATGGGCGTGAGCTCTGCAGCCTCAAAGGCCCGCTTCTTACTGTGTTTGGATTTCCCCTTTGCCTTCTTACTCCGCACAGACTCCACCCCGTCCCCCACCCGAACCACAGGGAGAGGAGCAGGGACCGACCCAACCGTAGGAGTAGAGGTAGGGGTAGGGGCAGGGGCAGGGTGAGGGGCTGGGGCAGGATCACGGACGGGGGCAGGGTCAGATGCAGGCGCAGACGCACGCGCAGGAGTAGGATCAGGGGCAGAGGTAGCTGGGGCACTGGTGCCCGAAATGGGCTCCCTCGGGTTCCGGCCGGCAGGACAGTCCCTCCGAAAGTGCCCCACCCCCCTGCACGCATGGCACCGCGGGCGCTCGGAGCTCCAGTACACCTGATAATCCACTCCCTCATGCCGGACAGTAAACCGGCCCTCAACATCGTCCTCCCTTTCCAGCTGCATGAATACCTGACGCCGGAAAGAGATTACGGTGCGGAGGGTGCGCCTCTTAAATTTGTGTCGGATGGCAGTGATCTCCGACCTTACTTGCCCTAAACGGGCCAGTGGGGGTAGCAAGTCCTCATTTGGAATGAAAGGCTTAACATGCCCAAGCACGATACGTTGCGTGGGGGCCGTCACCAGCTCCATAGGTAAAAAGATGTTGTCTACCGTGACTCCCCTGCTTAGGGCCCGGTGCACTAGCTCTTCATTCACCAGATAAAACACCGCCTTTCCAAACTCCTTCTCGGTGGCCAGAATACCACCTTTCCCAACAAGGTCCTCCATTGCCTCCGTACACTTTTCTAGTGTCATTCCAGGGCGCAAAATACATTGCACCCCACGTTCCACCTTCACCGACCGAAACAGGGCGTTGTCTGAGGCCAGGGAGGCAGCCGCCCTTGCGTAACTCCCCGAAGGCCCGCGACTCCCTGGAGACCGGTCCGGCATGCTGGCGCTCTTTCCAGTCCGAGAATCCTACAGCGGTGCCGGTTAGAAGTCCTGGAACGAGTCGAATAACTGGCCGGGAAAGTTTGCAGTCGACAGTTCCTCGCTGGCTCGACGCCAGGAAAGGCTCCGTCGGACTTGCAGAGACCCAGGCCGGGAGAGGCCGAAACGTCCTTCCAGATGCTTCGGCACCAACACCGGACGAAAATCAGGAAAAACAATGGAGGAGGAACGTTACCCCGCTGTCAATGGGGGGAACGACGGCGTTTGCCTCCGGTTTTGGAGCGAACCGGCTTCCTGGCGAGTTGCCAGCGGCCGCAGCTGGGAGCTATGCAGTTAGCAGCCGCCAACAAACCCAGCCCAAACCGGCAGTAAAACTGCACACCGAGTTTCTTCACCAGCGCCGTCACTCACTCGATTGTTCAAGAGACTTTTAGAGCCACCTCCAAAGTATTCCACGAACTTTATCCAGTAGTTTTTCCTCGATTTCTCCCAGCTCAGTCAGCACAGCTCCTCTCTGTGTCTGACCCCGGGAGTGTGTGATGGGACAGCGTGGAGGGAGTTTCTCTCTGTGTCTGACCCAGGAGTGTGTGATGGGACAGTGTGGAGGGAGTTTCATTCTGTGTCTGACCCAGGAGTCTGTTGATGGGACAGTATGGAAGAAGTTTCACTCTGTGTCTGATCCAGGAGTGTGTGATGGGACGGTGTGGAGGGAATTTCACTCTGTATCTGACCCAGGAGTGTCTGATGGGACAGTGTGGAGAGAGTTTCTCTCTGTGTCTGACCCAGGAGTGTGTGATGGGACGGTGTGGAGGGAGATTTGTTCTGTGTCTGATCTGGGAGTGTGTGATGGGAGGGTGTGGAGGGAAATTCATTCTGTGTCTGATTCAGGAGTGTGTGATGGGACAGTGTGGAGGGAGTTCCATTCTGTGTCTGAGCCAGGACTGTGTGATGGGACAGTGTGGAGAGAGTTTCGTTCTGTGTCTGAACCAGTACTGTGTGATGAGATAGTGTGGAGGAAGTTTCATTCTGTGTCTGACCCAGGAGTGTGTTGATGGTACAGTGTGGAGGGAGTTTCACTCTGTGTCTGATGCAGCAGTGTGTGATGGGACAGTGTGGAGGGAGTTTCATTCTGTGTCTGACCCAGGCGTGTGTGATGGGACAGTGTGGAGAGAGGTTCGCTCTGTGTCTGAACCATGAGTGTGTGATGGGACGGTGTGGAGGGAGATTCGTTCTGTGTCTGATTGAGGAGTGTGTGATCGGACAGTGCGGAGCGAGTTTCACTCTGTGTCTGACCCCGGGAGTGTGTGATGTGACAGCATGGAGGGAGTTTGTTTCTGTGTCTGATCCAGGAGTGTGTGATGGGACAGTGTGGAGGGAGTTTCATTCTGTGTCTGATCCAGAAGTGTGAGATGGGACGGTGTGGAGGGAGTTTCGCTCTGTGTCTGATTCAGGAGTGTGTGATGGGATGGTGTGGAGGGAGTTTCACTCTGTGTCTGATCCAGGAGTGTGTGATGGGATGGTGTGGAGGGAGATTCCCTCTGTGTCCTACCGTGGGAATGTGTGACGGGATGGTGTGGAGCGAGTTTTGCTCTGTCTGATCCAGGAGTGTATGATGGGACAGTGCGGAAGGAGTTTCACTCTGTTTCTGATCCAGGAATGTGTGATGGGACGGTGTGGAGGGAGCTTCTCAGTGGGTCTGACCTTGGGAATGTGTGATGGGATGGTTTGGACTGAGTTTTGGTCTGTCTGATCCAGAAGTGTGTGATCCGACAGTATGGAACGAGTTTTGCTGTGGGTCTGATCCAGGAGTGTGTGATGGGACAGTGTGGAGGGAGCATCACTCTATGTCTGATTCAGCAGTATGTGATGGGACAGCGTGGATGGAGTTTCGCTCCGTGTCTGATCCAGGAGTGTATGATGGGACAGTGTGGATGGAGTTTCACTTTGTGTCTGACCCCAGGAGTGTGTGATGGGACAGCGTGGAGGGAGTTTCTCTCTGTGTCTGACCCAGGAGTGTGTGATGGGACAGTGTGGAGGGAGTTTCATTCTGTGTCTGACCCAGGAGTCTGTTGATGGGACAGTATGGAAGAAGTTTCACTCTGTGTCTGATCCAGGAGTGTGTGATGGGACGGTGTGGAGGGAATTTCACTCTGTATCTGACCCAGGAGTGTCTGATGGGACAGTGTGGAGAGAGTTTCTCTCTGTGTCTGACCCAGGAGTGTGTGATGGGACGGTGTGGAGGGAGATTTGTTCTGTGTCTGATCCGGGAGTGTGTGATGGGACGGTGTGGAGGGAAATTCGTTCTGTGTCTGATTCAGGAGTGTGTGATGGGACAGTGTGGAGGGAGTTCCATTCTGTGTCTGAGCCAGGACTGTGTGATGGGACAGTGTGGAGAGAGTTTCGTTCTGTGTCTGACCCAGTACTGTGTGATGAGATAGTGTGGAGGGAGTTTCACTCTGTGTCTGATCCAGGAGTGTGTGATGGGATGGTGTGGAGGGAGATTCCCTCTGTGTCCTACCGTGGGAATGTGTGACGGGATGGTGTGGAGCGAGCTTTGCTCTGTCTGATCCAGGAGTGTGTGATGGGACAGTGTGGAGGGAGTTTCATTCTGTGTCTGATCCAGAAGTGTGAGATGGGACGGTGTGGAGGGAGTTTCGCTCTGTGTCTGATTCAGGAGTGTGTGATGGGATGGTGTGGAGGGAGTTTCACTCTGTGTCTGATCCAGGAGTGTGTGATGGGATGGTGTGGAGGGAGATTCCCTCTGTGTCCTACCGTGGGAATGTGTGACGGGATGGTGTGGAGCGAGCTTTGCTCTGTCTGATCCAGGAGTGTATGATGGGACAGTGCGGAGTCAGTTTCATTCTGTGCCTGACCCAGGAGTGTGTGATGGGACAGTGCGGAAGGAGTTTCACTCTGTTTCTGATCCAGGAATGTGTGATGGGACGGTGTGGAGGGAGCTTCACTGTGGGTCTGACCTTGGGAACGTGTGATGGGATGGTGTGGACTGATTTTTGCTCTGTCTGGTCCAGGAGTGTGTGATCGGACAGTATGGAATGAGTTTTGCTGTGGGTCTGATCCAGGAGTGTGTGATGGGACAGTGTGGAGGGAGCATCACTCTATGTCTGATTCAGCAGTATGTGATGGGACAGCGTGGATGGCGTTTCGCTCCGTGTCTGATCCAGGAGTGTATGATGGGACAGTGTGGATGGAGTTTCACTTTGTGTCTGACCCCTTTTTTTTTTTTTTTTTTTTTTTTAAACAAAATTCTTTATTACAAATGTCGGTGCCATACAATATTTACAAACCCAGTGAATAACACATTTACTACACTACAAACAGACAATACATGTTAAACCAATATATTGCCATCCTCGTCAATGATGGCATTTACACCCCGCGGAGCCCAACGGTCCCGGAACATCTCGACGGTCGCCGTGGACTGCGCGTATTCCTTTTCAATGTTCACCCGGGCTCGAACAGACCCCCTAAACATAGCCAGGCAGTCCGCCCGGGGAGAACCTCCTGCCACCCTTTTCCAGGAGCCACGGATGGCAATTTTCGCCAGCCCCAGGAGCAAGTTGACAAGGACATCCTCATCCCTCTGTGCCCCCCTCCTTACTGGATGACCATATATGAATAGGGTGGGACTGAAATGCAACCAGAAGGCGAGAAGCAGCCCACGCAAATACGCGAAAAGGGGCTGCAGCCTCACACACTCCACGTACATATGGTACACGGTCTCCTCCAGCCCGCAGAAGTGACACGCGGCTGGGAGATCCGTGTACAAACTAAAGAACTTATTGCAGGGCACCGCTTTATGCAGCACCCTCCAGCCGAGATCCCCAAGGTGCATGGGAAGGACTCCCTTGTAGAGGGACTTCCACTGGGGACCCCCCTCACCTCCAGGTGGAAAGACCGACCGCCATGGCGTGTCGGGACGGTGGACAAATGCTAGGAAGTGGAGGGTGTGGAGCAGCAGCCCATAAAGGTACCTCCTGCCTGCATCCCTAAATGGGATTGTGGGTGTTGATGAAAGACGGCTCAAGTTGTGTGGATTCGTCTCTCGGGTAAGGCTGCGGGGCCTGGGCCCGACGAGCAGCTCAGCCCGAGTCGTTCCACACACCTGAGCCGCACTGACATCCGTTGAGACAGGGCAAGGGTCGGCCAGGACCCCGCCCTCTGCCAGAGGAGGGGATTCCCGGCCTGAGGCAACCATGTTCCAGACTCTCAGTAGGTCCTGATAGAAGCCGGGCAGCCTCTGCAAAGCAGCACGGCTGACGCCCGCCGGTGGTAGCTGCATATCTTCGGCAAGACAGCAGCCCCTCCGGAGGAAGAAAGTCGCCAACACGTGCCACCTGGGAGGGTGCTCGGCGTACAGGAATCTCTGCAGCGTCCTGAGGCGGAGAGCCGCCAGTCGTGTGCGTACACACACCAGCGACTGTCCGCCCTCTCCTTCTGGGAGACTCAGAACCGCTGCAGAGACCCAGTGCTTCCTGTTTCCCCAGAAGAAGTCCACTAGCTTCCTCTGCATTCTTGCGACAAAAGGGGCAGGGGGGGGGGGGCCAAGGTGACCATCCGGTACCACAACATGGAGGCCACCAGCTGGTTTATGACCACCACCCTGCCTCGATAGGAAAGCACCCTGAGAAGGCCTGACCAGCGCCCTAGCCGGGCCATGACCTTTGTCTCCAGGTCCTGCCAGTTCGCCAGCCAGGTCTCCCCAGAAGGACTCAGGTAGACTCCCAGATAGAGAAGACGTCTGGTGCTCCACTCAAAAGCTCTCATCTCCTCCGGCAGGGAGTCCACCTGCCACTGGCCTACTAAGAGTCCGGAACATTTCGCCCAGTTGATCCTGGCGGAGGATGCCGCCGAGAAAACATCTTGGCACTCGCGCATCCTCCGCAGGTCACAGGGGTCTGTCATCATGAGGAGTACGTCATCGGCGTAGGCCGAGAGGACGACCCCCATGTCCGGTTCGCGCAGAACCAGACCTGTCAGCCTTCGCCGAAGAAGGCCGAGGAATGGCTCGACACAGATCGCATACAGTTGACCGGACATGGGGCACCCTTGACGCACTCCTCTTCGGAAGTGGATAGGTCCTGTCAATGATCCATTAATTTTAACTAGGCACTCTGCGGCAGAGTACAGGAGCCGAACTCGGGCCACAAAGTGTGGTCCGAGCCCAAAAGCCTGCAGGGTGCCCACCAGGAAACTGTGGTCCACCCGGTCAAAAGCCTTCTCCTGGTCAAGAGAAAGAAACGCTGCCGGGGTCCCAGTCTCCTGGAGTAGGTGGATCAGGTCCCGTACTAGGTGGACATTGTCCTGGATGGAGCGGCCCGGGACTGTATAAGATTGGTCAGGATGGACCACCTGTCCAATTACCGAACCCAGACGGTTGGCCATTGCCCGGGCGAAGATCTTGTAGTCCACGCACAAGAGGGAGACCGGCCGCCAGTTCTTTAGCAGGCGGAGGTCTCCCTTCTTGGGCAGTAGGACCACAACAGCTCTCCGCCATGAGAGGGGCATTTCTCCGGTGGCTAGGCTCTCCCCTAGGACAAGGCTGTAATCATCCCCCAGGACATCCCAAAAAGCCTGATAAAACTCAACACTCAGTCCATCCAAACCAGGGGACTTGCCCCTCCGGAGTTGCCGAAGGGCAGTGGACAGCTCCTCCCGAGTCAGGGGGGCATCCAGACGCACTGCGTCCTCTGGGCTGACCTTCGGCAAATCCTCCCAGACCTCATTACACGCCTCCGCATTTGACGGATCAGGCGAGAATAAGGACCGATAGAATGAACGGACCTCGTTGTTAATTCCATCAGGGTCCGTGATGGAGGAGCCATCGGCAGCCAGCAGCTCCACTAGCTGCTTTTGAACTCCCCGCCACCTTTCCAACGAGTAGAAGGGTGAGCCACGGTCCAAATCCTGCAGCATTTGGATCCGTGACCTCACGTACGCACCTCGGGACTGCTGGAGCTGCAGGTTCCTTAGTGCGTCCTTCTTCTCCTGGTATTCCTGCCACAGCTGCTGGTCTCCAGCGGTCGGACCGAGGCGGGATTCCAGGTCAAGCAACGCTCTCTCAAGCCGCTCAACCTCAGAGCTCCGCCTCTTTGTCGACCCCCTAGTGTACTCCCGACATAAAAACCGGATGTGGGCTTTGCCCACATCCCACCATAGCCGTAGGGAGCAGAAATCTCTTCGCCTCTCCTTCCAGGAGACCCAGAAAGCTCGGAACGAATCCCGGAATCGGCTGTCCTCCAGCAGCCGGTTGTTAAAATGCCAGTACCCGGATCCCACCCGAGGGTGTAGTGGAATAAATTCCATCCACACAAGGTGATGATCCGAGCACGACACCGGCTGCATGGAGGACGCCGACACGCGGGAGACGTAGGCCCGAGAGATGTAAATGCGGTCTATCCTGGAACCTCCTTCTCTGGACCATCTCGAGAAGGCGCTAGAGTTGGGGTGAAGATTCCGCCAGCTGTCCACCAAGTCAAAGGAGCCGACTAGCTCCTTTAACTTTTTTGCCGATGCTGGGTCGCGTTGGAGGCCCGAACGGTCCTCCGCCTCGAGGGTACAATTGAAATCTCCCCCGAGGATGACGCAATCCTCAGGATCGATAGAGCTCAGCAGGGTGGACAGCTGGCAGAATAGGCGCGTCTGCATCACACCGCGCCTGGGAGCATACACATTGATAAAATGCAATGGTACGCCATCCAGGCGCACAACCAGGTGGAGCAGACGGCCGGGCACAACGTCCTGGACTCTTTCAATTACTGGCTGGAAGGTCGGGGCCAACAGGATCGCCACCCCGCTAGAAATGGAGCTGAGGTGACTCATGTAGACCCCGCCCCGCCACTCCAGGAGCCAAGCAGACTCGTCCCCAGGGATGGTATGGGTTTCCTGCAGGAAACTCACCGTATACCGCCCATCCCTGAGGGCTGAGAGATTGTTATGCCTGCGAAGAGGACCCCTGCTGCCGTTTACGTTGAGACTAGCTATGGTAAGCTTCATGGCGGGAGCACACTAGGTCTCAGCAGCTGTGCCCATTTCGGTGAGAGCGGAGGCGCCCTCCACCACACTGTCCGGAAAGAAAGCAAGGTTACTTTTTGCCTTCCGGGCTCGAGCGGTACCAGCGACACCCTGTGACCCACCATCCCCCGTAGGAGCGAGGCTGCTTCTCCCTCTAATGTCCCTTACTAGGTCATCTAGGAAGGATTTTAGTTGCCGTCTGTCGTTCCCCGCCACCGCATTCCTCTTTCCCTTTCCCTTTCGTCCGAGGATGACTCGCAGGGACCTCACCAGCCTCGGCATGCTGGGCCAGCGTAGCGAGGCTAGTTGAGGCCGGTGCTTGGCACCCTCAGAGGTAAGAATAAAATGCTTAATTTCCTCTACAGGTATCAATGGGGACTTCTCAGGAGGGGTGAGGATGTCCATTATTTCACTATCGAAAGAGTCCCCCTCCAACCCGTCACTGCAGACAGAATCCCCATCGGCCTCCCCGCATGTTCCAAAAGATGGCTGCGCTTGTGACCCATACCGCGCAGCGGGCACCTCGCTCTTACCTGCCCGCTCCACCGTCGCATCAGCCTCATCCACATTTGCGACAGTGGAGGGACAATCCCCAGGGACTCCCTGCAAGTCATTAATTGCTGGGGTCGACGTGCACAGAAAAACGCCCTCCCCAGGGGGCAGGCATAGAGGGGAACCCGGCACCTTTGGTCCAAGGGATTCACAAGCAGCCTGGTGCTGAGAATGAGAGCGCTTTGTCTCGTCTCCTCTTACATTATTCGGTACACTGGCCTCCAGAGAGGCGCTGACTTGTAGGTCCTGGGTGGAGGCCTCCAGGGCTGCCTCATTGGTGCAAACAGGGCTATCACAAGCTATTTGCACAACCACACCATCTTCCCCAGGACTGGTGGCTACATCTGGGGACTCAGGTTTAGAACCAACCCCTACCCGGATTCCCACCCCTTCCTGGGACTCCTCCGCATCTACATCCCCTGCCCTCTTGCGGGAACGTTCCCTTCTCCTCTTCACACCGGAGGAGCACACAGGTGCAGGCTTCACCGATGGGGCGGCGCTCTCTGTTTCCATCGCCCCGTCTGCTAGCGCACCTCCCCGAGCCCCACGCTCCACTTCAGGCGAAATGGGCGTGAGCTCTGCAGCCTCAAAGGCCCGCTTCTTACTGTGTTTGGATTTCCCCTTTGCCTTCTTACTCCGCACAGACTCCACCCCGTCCCCCACCCGAACCACAGGGAGAGGAGCAGGGACCGACCCAACCGTAGGAGTAGAGGTAGGGGTAAGGGCAGGGGCAGGGTGAGGGGCTGGGGCAGGATTACGGGCGGGGGCAGGGTCAGATGCAGGCGCAGATGCACGTGCAGGAGTAGGATCAGGGGCAGAGGTAGCTGGGGCACTGGTGCCCGAAATGGGCTCCCTCGGGTTCCGGCCGGCAGGACAGTCCCTCCGAAAGTGCCCCACCCCCCTGCACGCATGGCACCGCGGGCGCTCGGAGCTCCAGTACACCTGATAATCCACTCCCTCATGCCGGACAGTAAACCGGCCCTCAACATCGTCCTCCCTTTCCAGCTGCATGAATACCTGACGCCGGAAAGAGATTACGGTGCGGAGGGTGCGTCTCTTAAACTTGTGTCGGATGGCAGTGATCTCCGACCTTACTTGCCCTAAACGGGCCAGTGGGGGTAGCAAGTCCTCATTTGGAATGAAAGGCTTAACATGCCCAAGCACGATACGGTGCGTGGGGGCCGTCACCAGCTCCATAGGTAAAAAGATGTTGTCTACCGTGACTCCCCTGCTTAGGGCCCGGTGCACTAGCTCTTCATTCACCAGATAAAACACCGCCTTTCCAAACTCCTTCTCGGTGGCCAGAATACCACCTTTCCCAACAAGGTCCTCCATTGCCTCCGTACACTTTTCTAGTGTCATTCCAGGGCGCAAAATACATTGCACCCCACGTTCCACCTTCACCGACCGAAAAAGGGCGTTGTCCGAGGCCGGGGAGGCAGCCGCCCTTGCGTAACTCCCCGAAGGCCCGCGACTCCCTGGAGACCGGTCCGGCATGCTGGCGCTCTTTCCAGTCCGAGAATCCTACAGCGGTGCCGGTTAGAAGTCCTGGAACGAGTCGAATAACTGGCCGGGAAAGTTTGCAGTCGACAGTTCCTCGCTGGCTCGACGCCAGGAAAGGCTCCGTCGGACTTGCAGAGACCCAGGCCGGGAGAGGCCGAAACGTCCTTCCAGATGCTTCGGCACCAACACCGGACGAAAATCAGGAAAAACAATGGAGGAGGAACGTTACCCCGCTGTCAATGGGGGGGAACGACGGCGTTTGCCTCCGGTTTTGGAGCGAACCGGCTTCCTGGCGAGTTGCCAGCGGCCGCAGCTGGGAGCTATGCAGTTAGCAGCCGCCAACAAACCCAGCCCAAACCGGCAGTAAAACTGCACACCGAGTTTCTTCACCAGCGCCGTCACTCACTCGATTGTTCAAGAGACTTTTAGAGCCACCTCCAAAGTATTCCACGAACTTTATCCAGTAGTTTTGCCTCGATTTCTCCCAGCTCAGTCAGCACAGCTCCTCTCTGTTTCTGACCCCGGGAGTGTGTGATGGCACAGCGTCGAGGGAGTTTCTCTCTGTGTCTGATTCAGCAGTGTGTGATGGGAAGGTGCGGAGGGAGTTTCATTCTGTATCTGAACCCAGTAGTGCGTGATGGGACAGTGTGGAGGGAGCTTCACTGTGGGTCTGACCTTGGGAATGTGTGATGGGATGGTGTGGAGGGAGTTTCACTTTGTGTCTGACCCCAGGAGTGTGTGATGAGACAGCGTGGAGGGAGTTTCTCTCTGTGTCTGACCCAGGAGTGTGTGATGGGATGGTGTGGAGGGAGATTCCCTCTGTGTCCTACGGTGGGAATGTGTGACGGGATGGTGTGGAGCGAGTTTTGCTCTGTCTGATCCAGGAGTGTATGATGGGACAGTGCGGAAGGAGTTTCACTCTGTTTCTGATCCAGGAGTGTGTGATGGGACAGTGTGGAGGGAGATTCCATCTGTGTCTGATCCAGGAGTGCGTGATGGAATGGTGCGGAGGGAGTTTCACACTGTGTCTGATCCAGGGGTGTGTGATGGGATGGTGTGGAGGGAGATTCACTCTGTGTCTGACCCTGGGAATGTGTGATGTGATGATGTGGAGGAGATTCACTTTGTGTCTGATCCAGGAGTGGGTGATCGGACAGTGCAAAGTGAGTTTCAATCTATGTCTGATTCAGGAGTGTGTGATAGGACGGCGTGGAGGGAGCTTCACTCTGTGTCTCACCCTGGGAATGTGTGATGGGATGGTACGGAGGGAGATTCGCTCTGTGTCTGATCCAGGAATGTTTGATCGGACAGTGCGGCGGGAGTTTCATTCTGTGTCTGACCCAGGTTTGTGCAATGGGCTGGTGTCGAGGGAGTTTCACTCTGTGTTTGATCAAGGTGTGTGTGATGGGACGGTGTGGAGGGAGATTCACTCTGTATCTGATCCAGGAGTGTGTGATGGGATGGTACGGAGGGAGTTTCACTCTGTGTCTGATTCAGCAGTGTGTGATGGGAAAGCGTGCAGGGAGTTTCGCTCTGTGACTAACCCAGGAGTGTGTGGTGGGACAGGGTGGAGGGAGTTTCATTCTGTGTCTGACCCAGGAGTGTGTGATGGGACAGTGTGGAG
This sequence comes from Mobula birostris, assembly GCF_030028105.1. Lineage (NCBI taxonomy): Eukaryota > Metazoa > Chordata > Chondrichthyes > Myliobatiformes > Myliobatidae > Mobula > Mobula birostris. Next base: position 99,008,634 of record NC_092374.1, read on the forward strand.
GGAGTATCACTCTGTGTCTGACCCAGGAGTATGTTGATGGGACAGTGTGGAGGGAGTTTCACTCTGTGTCTGACCCAGTAGTGTGTGATGAGACAGTGTGGAGGAAGTTTCATTCTGTGTCTGACCCAGGAGTGTTTTGATGGTACAGTGTGGAGGGAGTTTCACTCTGTGTCTGACCCAGGAGTGTGTGATGGGACAGTGTGGAGAGAGTTTCGCTCTGTGTCTGACCTAGGCGTGTGTGATGGGACAGTGTGGAGAGAGGTTCGCTCTGTGTTTGAACCATGAGTGTGTGATCGGACAGTGCTGAGCGAGTCTCACTCTGCGTCTGACCCCGGGAGTGTGTGGTGGGACAGGGTGGAGGGAGTTTCATTCTGTGTCTGACCCAGGAGTGTGTGATGGGACCGTGTGGAGGGAGTTTCATTCTGTGTCTGACCCAGGAGTGTGTGATGAGACAGTGTGGAGGGAGTTTCACTCTGTGTCCTACCGTGGGAATGTGTGATGAGATGGTGTGGACTGAGTTTTGCCCTGTCTGATCCAGGAGTGTGTGATCGGACAGTATGGAACGAGTATTACTGTGTGTCTGATCCAGGAGTGTGTGATGGGACAGTGTGGAGGGAGCATCACTCTATGTCTGATTCAACAGTATGTAATGGGACAGCGTGAATGGAGTTTCGCTCTGTGTCTGATCCAGGAGTGTATGATGGGACAGTCTGGATGGAGTTTCTCTTTGTGTCTGACCCAGCAGTGTGTTGATGGGACAGTATGGAGGAAGTTTCACTCTGTATCTGATCCAGGAGTGTGTGATGGGACAGTGTGGAGGGAGTTTCATTCTGTGTCTGACCCAAGAGCTTGTGATGGGACAATGTGGCGAGAATTTCGCTCCGTGTCTGACCCAGTAGTGTGTGATGAGACAGTGTGGAGGAAGTTTCACTCTGTGTCTGACCCAGGAGTGTGTGATGGGACAGTGTTGAGAGAGTTTCGCTCTGTGTCTGACCCAGGAGTGTGTTGATGGGACAGTGTGGAGGGAAATACACTCTGTGTCTGATCCAGCAGTGTGTGATGGGACACTGTGGAGGGAGTGTCATTCTGTGTCTGACCCAGGAGTGTGTGGTGGGACAGTGTGGAGGGATATTCATTCTGTGTCTGATCCAGGAGTGTGTGATGGGACAGTGTGGAGGGAGATTCCATCTGTGTCTGATCCAAGAGTGCATGATGGAATGGTGCGGAGGGAGTTTCACAGTGTGTCTGATCCAGGGGTGTGTGATGGGATGGTGTGGAGGGAGATTCACTCTGTGTCTGACCCTGGGCATGTGTGATGTGATGGTGTGGAGGAGATTCACTTTGTGTCTGATCCAGGAGTGGGTGATCGGACAGTGAGTTTCAATCTATGTCTGATTCAGGAGTGTGTGATAGGACGGCGTGGAGGGAGCTTCAGTCTGTGTCTCACCCTGGGAATGTGTGATGGGATGGTATGGAGGGAGATTCGCTCTGTGTCTGATCCAGGAATGTTTGATCGGACAGTGTGGCGGGAGTTTCATTCTGTGTCTGACCCAGGTTTGTGTGATGGGATAGTGTTGAGGGAGTTTCACTCTGTGTTTGATCAAGGTGTGTGTGATGGGACGGTGTGGAGGGAGATTTACTCTGTATCTGATCCAGGAGTGTGTGATGGGATGGTACGGAGGGAGTTTCACTCTGTGTCTGATTCAGCAGTGTGTGATGGGAAAGTGTACAGGGAGTTTCGCTCTGTGTCTGACCCAGGAGTGTGTGATGGGACAGTGTGGAGAGAGTTTCGCTCTGTGTCTGACCCAGGAGTATGTTGATGGGACAGTGTGGAGGGATTTTCACTCTGTGTCTGATCCAGCAATGTGTGATGGGACACGGTGGATGGAGTTTCATTCTGTGTCTGACCCAGGAGTGTGTGCTGGGACAGCGTGGAGGGAGTTTCACTTTGTGTCTGACCCAGGAGTGTGTGATGGGACGGTGTGGAGGGAGATTTGCTCTGTGTCTGATCCAGGAGTGTGTGATGGGACAGTGTGGAGGGAGTTTCACTCTGTGTCTGACCCAGGAGTGTGTGATGGGACAGTGTGGAGAGAGTTTCGCTCTGTGTCTGACCCAGGAGTGTGTTGATGGGACAGTGTGGAGGGAAATACACTCTGTGTCTGACCCAGGAGTGTGTGGTGGGACAGTGTGGAGGGAGATTCATTCTGTGTCTGATCCAGGAGTGTGTGATGGGACAGTGTGGGGGGAGTTTCACTCTGTGTCTGGTACAGCAGCGTGTGATGGGACAGCGTGCAGGGAGTGTCTGTCTGTGTCTGACCCAGGAGTGTGTGATGGGACAGTGTGGAGAGCGTTTCGCTCTGTGTCTGACCCAGTAGTGTGTGATGAGAGAGTGTGGAGGGAGTTTCATTCTGTGTCTGACCCAGGAGTGTGTTGATGGGACAGTGTGGAGGGAGTTTCACTCTGTGTCTGATCCAGCAGTGTGTGATGGGACACTGTGGAGGGAGATTCATTCTGTGTCTGACCCAGGAGTGTGTGGTGGGTCACCGTGGAGGGAGTTTCACCCTGTGTCTGACCCAGGAGTGTGTGACGGGACGGTGTGGAGGGAGATTTGCTCTGTATCTGATCCAGGAGTGTGTGATTGGACATTGCGGAGGGAGTTTCACTCTGTGCCTGACCCTGGGAGTGTGTGATGGGACGGTGTGGAGGGAGATTTGCTCTGTGTCTGATCCAGGAGTGTGTGATGGGATGGTGTGGAGAGAATTTCACTGAGTGTCTGATCCAGGAGTGTGTGATGGGATGGTGTGGAGGGAGCTTTACTCTGTGTCCGACCCTGGGAATGTGTAATGGGATGGTACAGAGGGAGATTCGCTCTGTGTCTGATCCAGGAATGTGTGATGGGACGGTGTGGAGGGAGCTTCACTCAGTTTCTGAGCTTGGGAATGTGTGATGGGATGGTGTGGAGGGAGATTCCCTCTGTGTCCTACCCTGGAAATGTGTGATGTGATGGTATGGAGCGAGTTTTGCTCTGTCTGCTCCAGGAGTGTATGATGGGACAGTGCAGTGGGAGTTTCATTCTGTTTCTGACCCCGGGAGTGTGTGATGGGACAGCGTCGATGGAGTTTCTCTCTGTGTCTGATCCAGGAGTGTGTGATGGGACAGTGTGGAGGGAGGTTCATTCTGTGTCTGACCCCAGGAGCGTGTGATGGGACAGTGTGGAGGGAGCTTTACTCTGTGTCTGACCTTGGGAATGTGTGATGGGATGGTGTGGAGGGAGTTTCACTGTTTCTGATCCAGGAATGTGTGATGGGACGGTGTGGAGGGAGCTTCACTCTGGGTCTGACCTTGGGAATGTGTCATGGGATGGTGTGGAGGGAGTTTTGTTCTGTCTGATTCAGGAGTGTGTGATGGGACAGTGTGGAGGGAGCATCACTCTGTGTCTGATTCAGCAGTGAGTGATGGGACAGCGTGGAGGGAGTTTCGCTCTGTGCCTGATCCAGGAGTGTGTGTTGGGACAGTGTGGAGGGAGATTCACTCTGTGTCTGACCCCGGGAATGTGTGATGGGACAGCGTGGAGGGAGTTTCATTCTGTGTTTGATCCAGGAGTGTGTTGATGGGACAGTCTGGAGGGAGTTTTACTCTGTGTCTGATCCAGGAGTGTGTGATGGGATGGTGTGGAGGGAGTTTTGCTCTGTCTGATTCAGGAGTGTATGATGGGACAGTGTGGAGGGAGCATCACTCTGTGTCTGATTCAGCAGTGTGTGATGGGACAGCGTGGAGGGAGTTTCGCTCTGTGTCTGATCGAGGAGTGTGTGATGGGACAGTGTGGAGGGAGTTTCATTCTGTGTCTGGCCCAGGAGTGTGTGATGGGACAGTGTGGAGGGAGTTCCATTCTGTGTCTGACCCAGGACTGTGTGATGGGGCAGTGTGGAGAGAGTTTCGCTCTGTTTCTGACCCAGTAGTGTGTGATGAGACAGTGTGGAGGACATTTCATTCTGTGTCTGACCCAGGAGTGTGTTGATGTTACAGTGTGGAGGGAGTTTCACTCTGTGTCTGATGCAGCAGTGTGTGATGGGACAGTGTGGAGGGAGTTTCATTCTGTGTCTGACAAATGCGTGTGTGATGGGACAGTGTGGAGAGAGTTTCGCTCTGTGTCTGAACCATGAGTGTGTGATGGGACGGTGTGGAGGGAGATTCGCTCTGTGTCGATTCAGGAGTGTGTGATCGGACAGTGCGGAGCGAGTCTCACTCTGTTTCTGACCCCGGGAATGTGTGATGCGACAGCGTGGAGGGAGTTTCTCTCTGTGTCTGACCCAGGAGTGTGTGATGGGACAGTGTGGAGGGAGTTTCATTCTGTGTCTGACCCAGGAGTGTGTTATGGGACGGTGTGGAAGGAGATTCACTCTGTGTCTGATCCAGGAGTGTGTGATGGGATGGTGTGGAGGGAGATTCCCTCTGTGTCCTACCGTGGGAATGTGTGATGGGATGGTGTGGACTGAGTTTTGCTCTGACTGATCCAGGAGTGTGTGATCGGACAGTATGGAACGAGTTTTGCTGTGTGTTTGCTCCAGGAGTTTATGATGGGACAGTGCAGTGGGAGTTTCATTCTGTTTCTGACCCCGGGAGTGTGTGATGGGACAACGTGGAGGGAGTTTTACTCTGTGTCTGATCCAGGAGTGTGCGATGCGACAGTGCAGAAGGAGTTTCACTCTGTGTCTGATCCAGGAGCGTGTGATGGGTCAGTGTGGAGGGGGTATCACTCTGTGTCTGATTCAGCAGTGTGTGATGGGAAGGTGCGGAGGGAGTTTCATTCTGTATCTGAACCCAGTAGTGCGTGATGGGACAGTGTGGAGGGAGCTTTACTCTGTGTCTGACCTTGGGAATGTGTGATGGGATGGTGTGGAGGGAGTTTCACTGTTTCTGATCCAGGAATGTGTGATGGGACGGTGTGGAGGGAGCTTCACTCTGTGTCTGATCCAGGAGTGTGTGACGGGATGGTGTGGAGGGAGTTTTGCTCTGTCTGATTCAGGAGTGTATGATGGGACAGTGTGGAGGGAGCATCACTCTGTGTCTGATTCAGCAGTGTGTGATGGGACAGCGTGGAAGGAGTTTCGCTCTGTGTCTGATCGAGGAGTGTGTGATGGGACAGTGTGGAGGGAGTTTCATTCTGTGTCTGGCCCAGGAGTGTGTGATGGGACAGTGTGGAGGGAGTTCCATTCTGTGTCTGACCCAGGACTGTGTGATGGGGCAGTGTGGAGAGAGTTTCGCTCTGTTTCTGACCCAGTAGTGTGTGATGAGACAGTGTGGAGGAAATTTCATTCTGTGTCTGACCCAGGAGTGTGTTGATGGTACAGTGTGGAGGGAGTTTCACTCTGTGTCTGATGCAGCAGTGTGTGATGGGACAGTGTGGAGGGAGTTTCATTCTGTGTCTGACCCTCGGAATGTGTAATGAGATGGTACAGAGGGAGATTCCCTCTGTGTCTGATCCAGGAGTGTGTGGTGGGACAGTGTGGAGAGAGTTTCGCTCTGTGTCTGATTCAGGAGTGTGTTGATGGTATAGTATGGAGGGAGTTTCACTCTGTGTCTGACCCAGGAGTGTGTGATGTGACAGGGTGGAGGGAGTTTCACTCTGTGTTTGATCAAGGTGTGTGTGATGGGACGGTGTGGAGGGAGATTCACTCTGTATGTGATCCAGGAGTGTGTGATGGGATGGTGTGGAGAGAGTTTCACTCTGTGTCTGGTACAGCAGTGTGTGATGGGACAGCGTGCAGGGAGTGTCTCTCTGTTTCTGACCCAGGAGTGTGTGGTGGGTCACCGTGGAGGGAGTTTCACCCTGTGTCTGACTCAGGAGTGTGTGACGGGACGGTGTGGAGGGAGATTTGCTCTGTGTCTGATCCAGGAGTGTGTGATTGGACATTGCGGAGGGAGTTTCACTCTGTGCCTGACCCTGGGAGTTTGTGATGTGACAGCGTGGAGGGAGTTTCATTCTGTGTCTGATACAGAAGTTTGTGATGGGACAGTGTGGAGAGCGTTTCGCTCTGTGTCTGACGCAGGAGTGTGTGATGTGACGGTGTGGAGGGAGATTCCCTCTGTGTCCGACCCTGGCAATGTGTCATGGGATGGTACAGAGGGAGATTCGGTCTGTGTCTGATCCATGAATGTTTGATCGGACAGTGCGGAGGGAGTTTCATTCTGTGTCTGACAGAGGTGTGTGCGATGGGACAGTGTGGAGAGGGTTTCGCTCTGTGTCTGACCCAGGAGTGTGTTGATGGTACAGTGTGGAGGGAGTTTCACTCTGTGTCTGATGCAGCAGTGTGTGATGGGACAGTGTGGAGGGAGTTTCATTCTGTGTCCAACCCTCGGAATGTGTAATGGGATGGTACAGAGGGAGATTCCCTCTGTGTCTGACCCAGGAGTGTGTTGATGGGACAGTGTGGAGGGAGTTTCACTCTGTGTCTGATCCAGCAGTATGTGATGGGACACTGTGGAGGGAGTTTCATTCTGTGTCTGACCCAGGAGTGTGCGGTGGGTCACCGTGGAGGGAGTTTCACCCTGTGTCTGACCCAGGAGTGTGTGACGGGACGGTGTGGAGGGAGATTTGCTCTGTGTCTGATCCAGGAGTGTGTGATTGGACATTGCGGAGGGAGTTTCACTCTGTGCCTGACCCTGGGAGTGTGTGATGTGACAGCGTGGAGGGAGTTTCATTCTGTGTCTGATACAGAAGTTTGTGATGGGACAGTGTGGAGAGCGTTTCGCTTTGTGTCTGACCCAGGAGTGTGTGATGGGACGGTGTGGAGGGAGATTCCCTCTGTTTCTGATCCAGAAGTGTGTGATGGGATGGTGTGGAGAGAATTTCACTGTGTGTCTGATCCAGGAGTGTGTGATGGGATGGTGTGGAGGGAACTTCACTCTGTGTCCGACCCTGGGAATGTGTAATGGGATGGTACAGAGGGAGATTCGCTCTGTGTCTGATACAGGAATGTGTGATGGGACGGTGTGGAGGGAGCTTCACTCAGTTTCTGAGCTTGGGAATGTGTGATGGGATGGTGTGGAGGGAGATTCCCTCTGTGTCCTACTCTGGGAATGTGTGATGTGATGGTATGGAGCGAGTTTTGCTCTGTCTGCTCCAGGAGTGTATGATGGGACAGTGCAGTGGGAGTTTCATTCTGTTTCTGACCCCGGGAGTGTGTAATGGGACAGCGTCGAGGGAGTTTCTCTCTGTGTCTGATCCAGGAGTGTGTGATGGGACAGTGTGGAGGGAGTTTCATTCTGTGTCTGACCCAGGAGTGTGTTGATGGGACAGTGTGGAAGGAGTTTCACTCTGTGTCTGATTCAGCAGTGTGTGATGGGAAGGTGCGGAGGGAGTTTCATTCTGTATCTGAACCCAGTGGTGCGTGATGGGACAGTGTGGAGGGTGCTTTACTCTGTGTCTGACCTTGGGAATGTGTGATGGGATGGTGTGGAGGGAGTTTCACTGTTTCTGATCCAGGAATGTGTGATGGGACGGTGTGGAGGGAGCTTCACTCTGGGTCTGACCTTGGGAATGTGTGATGGGATGGTGTGGAGGGAGTTTTGTTCTCTCTGATTCAGGAGTGTGTGATGGGACAGTGTGGAGGGAGCATCACTCTATGTCTTATTCAGCAGTGTGTGATGGGACAGCGTGGAGGGAGTTTTGCTCTGTGCCTGATCCAGGAGTGTCTGTTGGGACAGTGTGGAGGGAGATTCACTCTGTGTCTGACCCTGGGAATGTGTGATGGGACAGCGTGGAGGGAGTTTCATTCTGTGTTTGATCCAGGAGTGTGTTGATGGGACAGTCTGGAGGGAGTTTTACTCTGTGTCTGATCCAGGAGTGTGCGATGCGACAGTGCAGAAGGAGTTTCACTCTGTGTCTGATCCAGGAGTGTGTGATGGGATGGTGTGGAGGGAGTTTTGCTCTGTCTGATTCAGGAGTGTGTGATGGGATAGTGTGGAGGGAGCATCACTCTGTGTCTGATTCAGCAGTGTGTGATGGGACAGCGTGGAGGGAGTTTCGCTCTGTGTCTGATCGAGGAGTGTGTGATGGGACAGTGTGGAGGGAGTTTCATTCTATGTCTGGCCCAGGAGTGTGTGATGGGACAGTGTGGAGGGAGTTCCATTCTGTGTCTGACCCAGGACTGTGTGATGGGGCAGTGTGGAGAGAGTTTTGCTCTGTTTCTGACCCAGTAGTGTGTGATGAGACAGTGTGGAGGAAATTTCATTCTGTGTCTGACCCAGGAGTGTGTTGATGGTACAGTGTGGAGGGAGTTTCACTCTGTGTCTGATGCAGCAGTGTGTGATGGGACAGTGTGGAGGGAGTTTCATTCTGTGTCCGACCCTCGGAATGTGTAATGGGATGGTACAGAGGGAGATTCCCTCTGTGTCTGATCCAGGAGTGCGTGGTGGGACAGTGTGGAGAGAGTTTCGCTCTGTGTCTGATTCAGGAGTGTGTTGATGGTATAGTATGGAGGGAGTTTCACTCTGTGTCTGACCCAGGAGTGTGTGATGTGACAGGGTGGAGGGAGTTTCACTCTGTGTTTGACAAGGTGTGTGTGATGGGACGGTGTGGAGGGAGATTCACTCTGTATCTCATCCAGGAGTGTGTGATGGGATGGTGTGGAGAGAGTTTCACTCTGTGTCTGGTACAGCAGTGTGTGATGGGACAGCGTGCAGGGAGTGTCTCACTGTGTCTGACCCAGGAGTGTGTGATGGGACAGTGTGGAGAGAGTTTCGCTCTGTGTCTGACCCAGTAGTGTGTGATGAGACAGTGTGGAGGGAGTTTCATTCTGTGTCTGACCCAGGAGTGTGTTGATGGGACAGTGTGGAAGGAGTTTCACTCTGTGTCTGATTCAGCAGTGTGTGATGGGACACTGTGGAGGGAGTTTCATTCTGTGTCTGAGCCAGGAGTGTGCGGTGGGTCACCGTGGAGGGAGTTTCACCCTGTGTCTGACCCAGGAGTGTGTGACGGGACGGTGTGGAGGGAGATTTGCTCTGTGTCTGATCCACGAGTGTGTGATTGGACATTGCGGAGGGAATTTCACTCTGTGCCTGACCCTGGGAGTGTGTGATGTGACAGCGTGGAGGGAGTTTCATTCTGTGTCTGATCCAGAAATTTGTGATGGGACAGTGTGGAGAGCGTTTCGCTCTGTGTCTGACCCAGGAGTGTGTGATGGGACGGTGTGGAGGGAGATTCACTCTGTATCTGTTCCAGGAGTGTGTGATGGGATGGTGTGGAGAGAGTTTCACTCTGTATCTGGTACAGCAGTGTGTGATGGGACAGCGTGCAGGGAGTGTCTCTCTGTGTCTGACCCAGGAGTGTGTGATAGGACAGTGTGGAGAGCGTTTCGCTCTGTGTCTGACCCAGGAGTGTGCGGTGGGTCACCGTGGAGGGAGTTTCACCCTGTGTCTGACCCAGGAGTGTGTGACGGGACGGTGTGGAGGGAGATTTGCTCTGTGTCTGATCCACGAGTGTGTGATTGGACATTGCGGAGGGAATTTCACTCTGTGCCTGACCCTGGGAGTGTGTGATGTGACAGCGTGGAGGGAGTTTCATTCTGTGTCTGATCCAGAAATTTGTGATGGGACAGTGTGGAGAGCGTTTCGCTCTGTGTCTGACCCAGGAGTGTGTGATGGGACGGTGTGGAGGGAGATTCACTCTGTATCTGATCCAGGAGTGTGTGATGGGATGGTGTGGAGAGAGTTTCACTCTGTATCTGGTACAGCAGTGTGTGATGGGACAGCGTGCAGGGAGTGTCTCTCTGTGTCTGACCCAGGAGTGTGTGATAGGACAGTGTGGAGAGCGTTTCGCTCTGTGTCTGACCCAGTAGTCTGTGATGAGACAGTGTGGAGGGAGTTTCATTCTGTGTCTGACCCAGGAGTGTGTGACGGGACGGTGTGGAGGGAGATTTGCTCTGTGTCTGATCCAGGAGTGTGTGGTTGGATATTGCGGAGGGAGTTTCACTCTGTGCCTGACCCTGGGAGTGTGTGATGTGACAGCGTGGAGGGAGTTTCATTCTGTGTCTGATCCAGAAGTTTGTGATGGGACAGTGTGGAGAGCGTTTTGCTCTGTGTCTGACCCAGGAGTGTGTGATGGGACGGTGTGGAGGGAGATTCCCTCTGTGTTTGATCCAGGAGTGTGTGATGGGATGGTGTGGAGAGAATTTCACTGTGTGTCTGATCCAGGAGTGTGTGATGGGATGGTGTGGAGGGAGCATCACTCTGTGTCCGACCCTGGGAATGTGTAATGGGATGGTACAGAGGGAGATTCGCTCTGTGTCTGATACAGGAATGTGTGATGGGACGGTGTGGAGGGAGCTTCACTCAGTTTCTGAGCTTGGGAATGTGTGATGGGATGGTGTGGAGGGAGATTCCCTCTGTGTCCTACCCTGGGAATGTGTGATGTGATGGTATGGAGCGAGTTTTGCTCTGTCTGCTCCAGGAGTGTATGATGGGACAGTGCAGTGGGAGTTTCATTCTGTTTCTGACCCCGGGAGTGTGTGATGGGACAGCGTCGAGGGAGTTTCTCTCTGTGTCTGATCCAGGAGTGTGTGATGGGACAGTGTGGAGGGAGGTTCATTCTGTATCTGACCCCAGGAGCATGTGATGGGACAGTGTGGAGGGAGCTTTACTCCGTGTCTGACCTTGGGAATGTGTGATGGGATGGTGTGGAGGGAGTTTCACTGTTTCTGATCCAGGAATGCGTGATGGGACGGTGTGGAGGGAGTTTTGTTCTGTCTGATTCAGGAGTGTGTGATGGGACAGTGTGGAGGTAGTTTCACTCTGCGTCTGATCCAGCAGTGTGTGATGGGACACTGTGGAGGGAGTTTCATTCTGTGTCTGACCCAGGAGTGTGCGGTGGGTCACCGTGGAGGGAGTTTCACCCTGTGTCTGACCTAGGAGTGTGTGACGGGGCGGTGTGGAGGGAGATTTGCTCTGTGTCTGATCCACGAGTGTGTGATTGGACATTGCGGAGGGAGTTTCACTCTGTGCCTGACCCTGGGAGTGTGTGATGTGACAGCGTGGAGGGAGTTTCATTCTGTGTCTGATCCAGAAGTTTGTGATGGGACAGTGTGGAGAGTGTTTCGCTCTGTGTCTGACCCAGGAGTGTGTGATGGGACGGTGTGGAGGGAGATTCCCGCTGTGTCTGATCCAGGAGTGTGTGATGGGATGGTGTGGAAGGAGTTTCACTCTGTGTCTGGTACAGCAGTGTGTGATGGGACATCGTGCAGGGAGTTTCGCTCTGTGTCTGACCCAGGAGTCTGTGATGGGACAGGGTGGAGGGAGTTTCATTCAGTGTCTGACCCAGGAGTGTGTGATGGGACAGTGTGGTGAGAATTCCATTCTGTGTCTGATGCAGCTGTGTGTGATGGGACAGTGTGGAGGGTGTTTCATTCTGTGTCTGACCCAGGAGTGTGTGATGGGATGGTGTGGAGGGAGATTCGCTCTGTGTCTGATCCAGGAGTGTGTGATGGGATGGTGTGGAGGGAGTTTCATTCTGTGTCTGACCCAGGAGTGTGTGATGGGAATGTGCGGAAGGAGTTTCACTCTGTGTCTGATTCAGGAGTGTGTTGATGGGATGGTATGGAGGGAGTTTCACCCTGTGTTTGATCAAGGAGTGTGTGATGGGACGGTGTGGAGGGAGATTCACTCTGTATCTGATCCAGGAGTGTGTGATGGGTTGGTGTGGAGGGAGTTTCACTGTGTGTCTGATCCAGGAGTGTGTGATGAGTTGGTGTGGAGGGAGCTTCACTCTTTGTCCGACCTTGGGAATGTGTAATGGGATGGTACAGAGGGAGATTCGCTCTGTGTCTGATCGAGGAATGTTTGATCGGACAGTGCGGAGGGAGTTTCATTCTGTGTCTGACAGAGGTGTGTGCGATGGGACAGTGTGGAGAGAGTTTCGCTCTGTGTCTGATTCAAGAGTGAGAGATCGGACAGTGCGGAGCGAGTTTCACTCTGTGTCTGAACCCGGGAGTGTGCGATGTGACAGCGTGGAGGGAGTTTCTCTCTCTGTCTGACCCAGGAGTGTGTGATGTGACAGTGTGGAGGGTGTTTCATTCTGTGTCTGACCCAGGAGTGTGTGATGGGACGGTGTGGAGAGAGATTCGCTCTGTGTCTGATCCAGGAGTGTGTGATGGGATGGTGTGGAGGGAGTTTAATTCTGTGTCTGACCCAGGAGTGTGTGATGAGAATGTGCGGAAGGAGTTTCACTCTGTGTCTGATACAGGAATGTGTGATGGGACGGTGTGGAGGGAGCTTCACTCAGTTTCTGAGCTTGGGAATGTGTGATGGGATGGTGTGGAGGGAAATTCCCTCTGTGTCCTACCCTGGGAATGTGTGATGTGATGGTATGGAGCGAGTTTTGCTCTGTCTGCTCCAGGAGTGTATGATGGGACAGTGCAGTGGGAGTTTCATTCTGTTTCTGACCCCGGGAGTGTGTGATGGCACAGCGTCGAGGGAGTTTCTCTCTGTGTCTGATTCAGCAGTGTGTGATGGGAAGGTGCGGAGGGAGTTTCATTCTGTATCTGAACCCAGTAGTGCGTGATGGGACAGTGTGGAGGGAGCTTCACTGTGGGTCTGACCTTGGGAATTTGTGATGGGATGGTGTGGAGGGAGTTTCACTGTTTCTGATCCAGGAATGCGTGATGGGACGGTGTGGAGGGAGCTTCACTCTGGGTCTGACCTTGGGAATGTGTGATGGGATGGTGTGGAGGGAGTTTTGTTCTGTCTGATTCAGGAGTGTGTGATGGGACAGTGTGGAGGGAGCATCACTCTGTGTCTGATTCAGCAGTATGTGATGGGACAGCGTGGAGGGAGTTTTGCTCTGTGCCTGATCCAGGAGTGTGTGATGGGACAGTGTGGAGGGAGATTCACTCTGTGTCTGACCCCGGGAATGTGTGATGGGACAGCGTGGAGGGAGTTTCATTCTGTGTCTGATCCAGGAGTGTGTGATTGGACATTGCGGAGGGAGTTTCACTCTGTGCCTGACCCTGGGAGTGTGTGATGTGACAGCGTGGAGGGAGTTTCATTCTGTGTCTGATCCAGAAGTTTGTGATGGGACAGTGTGGAGAGCGTTTCGCTCTGTGTCTGACCCAGGAGTGTGTGATGGGACGGTGTGGAGGGACATTCCCGCTGTGTCTGATCCAGGAGTGTGTGATGGGATGGTGTGGAAGGAGTTTCACTCTGTGTCTGGTACAGCAGTGTGTGATGGGACAGCGTGCAGGGAGTTTCGCTTTGTGTCTGACCCAGGAGTCTGTGATGGGACAGGGTGGAGGGAGTTTCATTCAGTGTCTGACCCAGGAGTGTGTGATGGGACAGTGAGGAGAGAATTCCATTCTGTGTCTGATGCAGCTGTGTGTGATGGGACAGTGTGGAGGGTGTTTCATTCTGTGTCTGACCCAGGAGTGTGTGATGGGACGGTGAGGAGGGAGATTCGCTCTGTGTCTGATCCAGGAGTGTGTGATGGGATGGTGTGGAGGGAGTTTCATTCTGTGTCTGACCCAGGAGTGTGTGATGGGAATGTGCGGAAGGAGTTTCACTCTGTGTCTGATTCAGGAGTGTGTTGATGGGATGGTATGGAGGGAGTTTCACCCTGTGTTTGATCAAGGTGTGTGTGATGGGACGGTGTGGAGGGAGATTCACTCTGTATCTGATCCAGGAGTGTGTGATGGGTTGGTGTGGAGGGAGTTTCACTGTGTGTCTGATCCAGGAGTGTGTGATGGGTTGGTGTGGAGGGAGCTTCACTCTTTGTCCGACCTTGGGAATGTGTAATGGGATGGTACAGAGGGAGATTTGCTCTGTGTCTGATCGAGGAATGTTTGATCGGACAGTGCGGAGGGAGTTTCATTCTGTGTCTGACAGAGGTGTGTGCGATGGGACAGTGTGGAGAGAGTTTCGCTCTGTGTCTGATTCAGGAGTGAGAGATCGGACAGTGCGGAGCGAGTTTCACTCTGTGTCTGAACCCGGGAGTGTACGATGTGACAGCGTGGAGGGAGTTTCTCTCTCTGTCTGACCCAGGAGTGTGTGATGTGACAGTGTGGAGGGTGTTTCATTCTGTGTCTGACCCAGGAGTGTGTGATGGGACGGTGTGGAGAGAGATTCGCTCTGTGTCTGATCCAGGAGTGTGTGATGGGATGGTGTGGAGGGAGTTTAATTCTGTGTCTGACCCAGGAGTGTGTGATGGGAATGTGCGGAAGGTGTTTCACTCTGTGTCTGATACAGGAATGTGTGATGGGACGGTGTGGAGGGAGCTTCACTCAGTTTCTGAGCTTGGGAATGTGTGATGGGATGGTGTGGAGGGAAATTCCCTCTGTGTCCTACCCTGGGAATGTGTGATGTGATGGTATGGAGCGAGTTTTGCTCTGTCTGCTCCAGGGGTGTATGATGGGACAGTGCAGTGGGAGTTTCATTCTGTTTCTGACCCCGGGAGTGTGTGATGGCACAGCGTCGAGGGAGTTTCTCTCTGTGTCTGATTCAGCAGTGTGTGATGGGAAGGTGCGGAGGGAGTTTCATTCTGTATCTGAACCCAGTAGTGCGTGATGGGACAGTGTGGAGGGAGCTTCACTGTGGGTCTGACCTTGGGAATGTGTGATGGGATGGTGTGGAGGGAGTTTCACTGTTTCTGATCCAGGAGTGTGTTGATGGGACGGTGTGGAGGGAGCTTCACTCTGGGTCTGACCTTGGGAATGTGTCATGGGATGGTGTGGAGGGAGTTTTGTTCTGTCTGGTTCAGGAGTGTGTGATGGGACAGTGTGGAGGGAGTTTCGCTCTGTGCCTGATCCAGGAGTGTGTGTTGGGACAGTGTGGAGGGAGATTCACTCTGTGTCTGACCCCGGGAATGTGTGATGGGACAGCGTGGAGGGAGTTTCATTCTGTGTTTGATCCAGGAGTGTGTTGATGGGACAGTCTGGAGGGAGTTTTACTCTGTGTCTGATCCAGGAGTGTGCGATGCGACAGTGTGGAGGGAGCTTCACTCTGGGTCTGACCTTGGGAATGTGTGATGGGATGGTGTGGAGGGAGTTTTGCTCTGTCTGATTCAGGAGTGTATGATGGGACAGTGTGGAGGGAGCATCACTCTATGTCTGATTCAGCAGTGTGTGATGGGACAGCGTGGAGGGAGTTTCGCTCTGTGTCTGATCGAGGAGTGTGTGATGGGACAGTGTGGAGGGAGTTTCATTCTGTGTCTGGCCCAGGAGTGTGTGATGGGACAGTGTGGAGGGAGTTCCATTCTGTGTCTGACCCAGGAGTGTGTTGATGGTACAGTGTGGAGGGAGTTTCACTCTGTGTCTGATGCAGCAGTGTGTGATGGGACAGTGTGGAGGGAGTTTCATTCTGTGTCCGACCCTCGGAATGTGTAATGGGATGGTGCAGAGGGAGATTCCCTCTGTGTCTGATCCAGGAGTGTGTGGTGGGACAGTGTGGAGAGAGTTTCGCTCTGTGTCTGATTCAGGGGTGTGTTGATGGGATAGTATGGAGGGAGTTTCACTCTGTGTCTGACCCAGGAGTGTGTGATGTGACAGGGTGGAGGGAGTTTCACTCTGTGTTTGATCAAGGTGTGTGTGATGGGATGGTGTGGAGGGAGATTCTCTCTGTATCTGATCCAGGAGTGTGTGATGGGATGGTGTGGAGAGAGTTTCACTCTGTGTCTGGTACAGCAGTGTGTGATGGGACAGCGTGCAGGGAGTGTCTCTCTGTGTCTGACCCAGGAGTGTGTGATGGGACAGTGTGGAGAGAGTTTCGCTCTGTGTCTGACCCAGTAGTGTGTGATGAGACAGTGTGGAGGGAGTTTCATTCTGTGTCTGACCCAGGAGTGTGTTGATGGGACAGTGTGGAGGGAGTTTCACTCTGTGTCTGATCCAGCAGTGTGTGATGGGACAGCGTGGAGGGAGTTTCGCTCTGTGTCTGATCGAGGAGTGTGTGATGGGACAGTGTGGAGGGAGTTTCATTCTGTGTCTGGCCCAGGAGTGTGTGATGGGACAGTGTGGAGGGAGTTCCATTCTGTGTCTGACCCAGGAGTGTGTGATGGGACAGTGTGGAGGGAGTTCCATTTTGTGTCTGACCCAGGACTGTGTGATGGGGCAGTGTGGAGAGAGTTTCGCTCTGTTTCTGACCCAGTAGTGTGTGATGAGACAGTGTGGAGGAAATTTCATTCTGTGTCTGACTCAGGAGTGTGTTGATGGTACAGTGTGGAGGGAGTTTCACTCTGTGTCTGATGCAGCAGTGTGTGATGGGACAGTGTGGAGGGAGTTTCATTCTGTGTCCGACCCTCGGAATGTGTAATGGGATGGTACAGAGGGAGATTCCCTCTGTGTCTGACCCAGGAGTGTGTGATGGGACGGTGTGGAGGGAGATTCCCTCTGTGTCCTACCCTGGGAATGTGTGATGTGATGGTATGGAGCGAGTTTTGCTCTGTCTGCTCCAGGAGTGTATGATGGGACAGTGCAGTGGGAGTTTCATTCTGTTTCTGACCCCTTTTTTTTTTTTTTTTTTTTTTTATTATAAACAAAATTCTTTATTACAAATGTCGGTGCCATACAATATTTACAAACCCAGTGAATAACACATTTACTACACTACAAACAGACAATACATGTTAAACCAATATATTGCCATCCTCGTCAATGATGGCATTTACACCCCGCGGAGCCCAACGGCCCGGAACATCTCGACGGTCGCCGTGGACTGTGCGTATTCCTTTTCAATGTTCACCCGGGCTCGAACATACCCCCTAAACATAGCCAGGCAGTCCGCCCGGGGAGAACCTCCTGCCACCCTTTTCCAGGAGCCACGGATGGCAATTTTCGCCAGCCCCAGGAGCAAGTTGACAAGGACATCCTCATCCCTCTGTGCCCCCCTCCTTACTGGATGACCATATATGAATAGGGTGGGACTGAAATGCAACCAGAAGGCGAGAAGCAGCCCACGCAAATACGCGAAAAGGGGCTGCAGCCTCACACACTCCACGTACATATGGTACACGGTCTCCTCCAGCCCGCAGAAGTGACACGCGGCTGGGAGATCCGTGTACAAACTAAAGAACTTATTGCAGGGCACCGCTTTATGCAGCACCCTCCAGCCGAGATCCCCAAGGTGCATGGGAAGGACTCCCTTGTAGAGGGACTTCCACTGGGGACCCCCCTCACCTCCAGGTGGAAAGACCGACCGCCATGGCGTGTCGGGACGGTGGACAAATGCTAGGAAGTGGAGGGTGTGGAGCAGCAGCCCATAAAGGTACCTCCTGCCTGCATCCCTAAATGGGATTGTGGGTGTTGATGAAAGACGGCTCAAGTTGTGTGGATTCGTCTCTCGGGTAAGGCTGCGGGGCCTGGGCCCGACGAGCAGCTCAGCCCGAGTCGTTCCACACACCTGAGCCGCACTGACATCCGTTGAGACAGGGCAAGGGTCGGCCAGGACCCCGCCCTCTGCCAGAGGAGGGGATTCCCGGCCTGAGGCAACCATGTTCCAGACTCTCAGTAGGTCCTGATAGAAGCCGGGCAGCCTCTGCAAAGCAGCACGGCTGACGCCCGCCGGTGGTAGCTGCATATCTTCGGCAAGACAGCAGCCCCTCCGGAGGAAGAAAGTCGCCAACACGTGCCACCTGGGAGGGTGCTCGGCGTACAGGAATCTCTGCAGCGTCCTGAGGCGGAGAGCCGCCAGTCGTGTGCGTACACACACCAGCGACTGTCCGCCCTCTCCTTCTGGGAGACTCAGAACCGCTGCAGAGACCCAGTGCTTCCTGTTTCCCCAGAAGAAGTCCACTAGCTTCCTCTGCATTCTTGCGACAAAAGGGGCAGGGGGGGGGGGGCCAAGGTGACCATCCGGTACCACAACATGGAGGCCACCAGCTGGTTTATGACCACCACCCTGCCTCGATAGGAAAGCACCCTGAGAAGGCCTGACCAGCGCCCTAGCCGGGCCATGACCTTTGTCTCCAGGTCCTGCCAGTTCGCCAGCCAGGTCTCCCCAGAAGGACTCAGGTAGACTCCCAGATAGAGAAGACGTCTGGTGCTCCACTCAAAAGCTCTCATCTCCTCCGGCAGGGAGTCCACCTGCCACTGGCCTACTAAGAGTCCGGAACATTTCGCCCAGTTGATCCTGGCGGAGTATGCCGCCGAGAAAACATCTTGGCACTCGCGCATCCTCCGCAGGTCACAGGGGTCTGTCATCATGAGGAGTACGTCATCGGCGTAGGCCGAGAGGACGACCCCCATGTCCGGTTCGCGCAGAACCAGACCTGTCAGCCTTCGCCGAAGAAGGCCGAGGAATGGCTCGACACAGATCGCATACAGTTGACCGGACATGGGGCACCCTTGACGCACTCCTCTTCGGAAGTGGATAGGTCCTGTCAATGATCCATTAATTTTAACTAGGCACTCTGCGGCAGAGTACAGGAGCCGAACTCGGGCCACAAAATGTGGTCCGAGCCCAAAAGCCTGCAGGGTGCCCACCAGGAAACTGTGGTCCACCCGGTCAAAAGCCTTCTCCTGGTCAAGAGAAAGAAACGCTGCCGGGGTCCCAGTCTCCTGGAGTAGGTGGATCAGGTCCCGTACTAGGTGGACATTGTCCTGGATGGAGCGGCCCGGGACTGTATAAGATTGGTCAGGATGGACCACCTGTCCAATTACCGAACCCAGACGGTTGGCCATTGCCCGGGCGAAGATCTTGTAGTCCACGCACAAGAGGGAGACCGGCCGCCAGTTCTTTAGCAGGCGGAGGTCTCCCTTCTTGGGCAGTAGGACCACAACAGCTCTCCGCCATGAGAGGGGCATTTCTCCAGTGGCTAGGCTCTCCCCTAGGACAAAGCTGTAATCATCCCCCAGGACATCCCAAAAAGCCTGATAAAACTCAACACTCAGTCCATCCAAACCAGGGGACTTGCCCCTCCGGAGTTGCCGAAGGGCAGTGGACAGCTCCTCCCGAGTCAGGGGGGCATCCAGACGCACTGCGTCCTCTGGGCTGACCTTCGGCAAATCCTCCCAGACCTCATTACACGCCTCCGCATTTGACGGATCAGGCGAGAATAAGGACCGATAGAATGAACGGACCTCGTTGTTAATTCCATCAGGGTCCGTGATGGAGGAGCCATCGGCAGCCAGCGGCTCCACTAGCTGCTTTTGAACTCCCCGCCACCTTTCCAACGAGTAGAAGAAGGGTGAGCCACGGTCCAAATCCTGCAGCATTTGGATCCGTGACCTCACGTACGCACCTCGGAACTGCTGAAGCTGCAGGTTCCTTAGTGCGTCCTTCTTCTCCTGGTATTCCTGCCACAGCTGTTGGTCTCCAGCGGTCGGACCGAGGCGGGACTCCAGGTCAAGCAACGCTCTCTCAAGCCGCTCAACCTCAGAGCTCCGCCCCTTTGTCGACCCCCTAGTGTACTCCCGACATAAAAACCGGATGTGGGCTTTGCCCACATCCCACCATAGCCGTAGGGAGCAGAAATCTCTTCGCCTCTCCTTCCAGGAGACCCAGAAAGCTCGGAACGAATCCCGGAATCGGCTGTCCTCCAGCAGCCGGTTGTTAAAATGCCAGTACCCGGATCCCACCCGAGCGTGTAGTGGAATAAATTCCATCCACACAAGGTGATGATCCGAGCACGACACCGGCTGCATGGAGGACGCCGACACGCGGGAGACGTAGGCCCGAGAGATGTAAATGCGGTCTATCCTGGAACCTCCTTCTCTAGACCTTCTCGAGAAGGCGCTAGAGTTGGGGTGAAGATTCCGCCAGCTGTCCACCAAGTCAAAGGAGCCGACTAGCTCCTTTAACTTTTTTGCCGATGCTGGGTCGCGTTGGAGGCCCGAACGGTCCTCCGCCTCGAGGGTACAATTGAAATCTCCCCCGAGGATGACGCAATCCTCAGGATCGATAGAGCTCAGCAGGGTGGACAGCTGGCAGAATAGGCGCGTCTGCATCACACCGCGCCTGGGAGCATACACATTGATAAAATGCAATGGTACGCCATCCAGGCGCACAACCAGGTGGAGCAGACGGCCGGGCACAACGTCCTGGACTCTTTCAATTACTGGCTGGAAGGTCGGGGCCAACAGGATCGCCACCCCGCTAGAAATGGAGCTGAGGTGACTCATGTAGACCCCGCCCCGCCACTCCAGGAGCCAAGCAGACTCGTCCCCAGGGATGGTATTGGTTTCCTGCAGGAAACTCACCGTATACCGCCCATCCCTGAGGGCTGAGAGATTGTTATGCCTGCGAAGAGGACCCCTGCTGCCGTTTACGTTGAGACTAGCTATGGTAAGCTTCATGGCGGGAGCACACTCGGTCTCAGCAGCTGTGCCCATTTCGGTGAGAGCGGAGGCGCCCTCCACCACACTGTGCGGAAAGAAAGCAAGGTTACTTTTTGCCTTCCGGGCTCGAGCGGTACCAGCGACACCCTGTGACCCACCATCCCCCGTAGGAGCGAGGCTGCTTCTCCCTCTAATGTCCCTTACTAGGTCATCTAGGAAGGATTTTAGTTGCCGTCTGTCGTTCCCCGCCACCGCATTCCTCTTTCCCTTTCCCTTTCGTCCGAGGATGACTCGCAGGGACCTCACCAGCCTCGGCATGCTGGGCCAGCGTAGCGAGGCTAGTTGAGGCCGGTGCTTGGCACCCTCAGAGGTAAGAATAAAATGCTTAATTTCCTCTACAGGTATCAATGGGGACTTCTCAGGAGGGGTGAGGATGTCCATTATTTCACTATCGAAAGAGTCCCCCTCCAACCCGTCACTGCAGACAGAATCCCCATCGGCCTCCCCGCATGTTCCAAAAGATGGCTGCGCTTGTGACCCATACCGCGCAGCGGGCACCTCGCTCTTACCTGCCCGCTCCACCGTCGCATCAGCCTCATCCACATTTGCGACAGTGGAGGGACAATCCCCAGGGACTCCCTGCAAGTCATTAATTGCTGGGGTCGACGTGCACAGAAAAACGCCCTCCCCAGGGGGCAGGCATAGAGGGGAACCCGGCACCTTTGGTCCAAGGGATTCACAAGCAGCCTGGTGCTGAGAATGAGAGCGCTTTGTCTCGTCTCCTCTTACATTATTCGGTACACTGGCCTCCAGAGAGGCGCTGACTTGTAGGTCCTGGGTGGAGGCCTCCAGGGCTGCCTCATTGGTGCAAACAGGGCTATCACAAGCTATTTGCACAACCACACCATCTTCCCCAGGACTGGTGGCTACATCTGGGGACTCAGGTTTAGAACCAACCCCTACCCGGATTCCCACCCCTTCCTGGGACTCCTCCGCATCTACATCCCCTGCCCTCTTGCGGGAACGTTCCCTTCTCCTCTTCACACCGGAGGAGCACACAGGTGCAGGCTTCACCGATGGGGCGGCGCTCTCTGTTTCCATCGCCCCGTCTGCTAGCGCACCTCCCCGAGCCCCACGCTCCACTTCAGGCGAAATGGGCGTGAGCTCTGCAGCCTCAAAGGCCCGCTTCTTACTGTGTTTGGATTTCCCCTTTGCCTTCTTACTCCGCACAGACTCCACCCCGTCCCCCACCCGAACCACAGGGAGAGGAGCAGGGACCGACCCAACCGTAGGAGTAGAGGTAGGGGTAGGGGCAGGGGCAGGGTGAGGGGCTGGGGCAGGATTACGGGCGGGGGCAGGGTCAGATGCAGGCGCAGATGCACGTGCAGGAGTAGGATCAGGGGCAGAGGTAGCTGGGGCACTGGTGCCCGAAATGGGCTCCCTCGGGTTCCGGCCGGCAGGACAGTCCCTCCGAAAGTGCCCCACCCCCCTGCACGCATGGCACCGCGGGCGCTCGGAGCTCCAGTACACCTGATAATCCACTCCCTCATGCCGGACAGTAAACCGGCCCTCAACATCGTCCTCCCTTTCCAGCTGCATGAATACCTGACGCCGGAAAGAGATTACGGTGCGGAGGGTGCGTCTCTTAAACTTGTGTCGGATGGCAGTGATCTCCGACCTTACTTGCCCTAAACGGGCCAGTGGGGGTAGCAAGTCCTCATTTGGAATGAAAGGCTTAACATGCCCAAGCACGATACGTTGCGTGGGGGCCGTCACCAGCTCTATAGGTAAAAAGATGTTGTCTACCGTGACTCCCCTGCTTAGGGCCTGGTGCACTAGCTCTTCATTCACCAGATAAAACACCGCCTTTCCAAACTCCTTCTCGGTGGCCAGAATACCACCTTTCCCAACAAGGTCCTCCATTCCCTCCGTACACTTTTCTAGTGTCATTCCAGGGCGCAAAATACATTGCACCCCACGTTCCACCTTCACCGACCGAAAAAGGGCGTTGTCCGAGGCCGGGGAGGCAGCCGCCCTTGCGTAACTCCCCGAAGGCCCGCGACTCCCTGGAGACCGGTCCGGCATGCTGGCGCTCTTTCCAGTCCGAGAATCCTACAGCGGTGCCGGTTAGAAGTCCTGGAACGAGTCGAATAACTGGCCGGGAAAGTTTGCAGTCGACAGTTCCTCGCTGGCTCGACGCCAGGAAAGGCTCCGTCGGACTTGCAGAGACCCAGGCCGGGAGAGGCCGAAACGTCCTTCCAGATGCTTCGGCACCAACACCGGACGAAAATCAGGAAAAACAATGGAGGAGGAACGTTACCCCGCTGTCAATGGGGGGGAACGACGGCGTTTGCCTCCGGTTTTGGAGCGAACCGGCTTCCTGGCGAGTTGCCAGCGGCCGCAGCTGGGAGCTATGCAGTTAGCAGCCGCCAACAAACCCAGCCCAAACCGGCAGTAAAACTGCACACCGAGTTTCTTCACCAGCGCCGTCACTCACTCGATTGTTCAAGAGACTTTTAGAGCCACCTCCAAAGTATTCCACGAACTTTATCCAGTAGTTTTGCCTCGATTTCTCCCAGCTCAGTCAGCACAGCTCCTCTCTGTTTCTGACCCCGGGAGTGTGTGATGGCACAGCGTCGAGGGAGTTTCTCTCTGTGTCTGATTCAGCAGTGTGTGATGGGAAGGTGCGGAGGGAGTTTCATTCTGTATCTGAACCCAGTAGTGCGTGATGGGACAGTGTGGAGGGAGCTTCACTGTGGGTCTGACCTTGGGAATGTGTGATGGGATGGTGTGGAGGGAGTTTCACTCTGGGTCTGACCTTGGGAATGTGTGATGGGATGGTGTGGAGGGAGTTTTGTTCTGTTTGATCCAGGAGTGTGTTGATGGGACAGTCTGGAGGGAGTTTTACTCTGTGTCTGATCCAGGAGTGTGCGATGGGATGGTGTGGAGAGAGTTTTGCTCTGTCTGATTCAGGAGTGTGTGATGAGACAGTGTGGAGGGAGTTTCACTCTGTGTCTCATGCAGCAGTGTGTGATGGGACAGTGTGGAGGGAGTTTCATTCTAAGTCTGACTCAAGCGTGTGTGATGGGACAGTGTGGACAGAGTTTCGCTCTGTGTCTGAACCATGAGTGTGTGATGGGACGGTGTGAAGGGAGATTCGCTCTGTGTCGATTCAGGAGTGTGTGATCGGACAGTGCGGAGCGAGTCTCACTCTGTTTCTGACCCTGGGAGTGTGTGATGTGACAGCGTGGAGGGAGTTTCTCTCTGTGTCTGACCCAGGAGTGTGTTATTGGACGGTGTGGAAGGAGATTCACTCTGTGTCTGATCCAGGAGTGTGTGATGGGATGGTGTGGAGGGAGATTCCCTCTGTGTCCTACCGTGGGAATGTGTGATGGGATGGTGTGGACTGAGTTTAGCTCTGACTGATCCAGGAGTGTGTGATGGGATGGTGTGGAGAGAGTTTCACTGTGTGTCTGATCCAGGAGTGTGTGATGGGACAGTGTGGAGGGAGCATCACTCTATCTCTGATTCAGCAGTATGTGATGGGACAGCGTGGATGGAGTTTCGCTCCGTGTCTGATCCAGGAGTGTGTTGATGGTACAGTGTGGAGGGAGTTTCGCTCTGTGTCTGACCCAGGAGTGTGTGATGGGACAGTGTGGAGAGCGTTTCGCTCTGTGTCTGACCCAGTAGTGTGTGATGAGACAGTGTGGAGGGAGTTTCATTCTGTGTCTGACCCAGGAGTGTGTTGATGGGACAGTGTGGAGGTAGTTTCACTCTGTGTCTGATCCAGTAGTGTGTGATGGGACACCGTGGAGGGAGTTTCACCCTGTGTCTGACCCAGGAGTGTGTGACGGGACGGTGTGGAGGGAGATTTGCTCTGTGTCTGATCCAGGAGTGTGTGATTGGACATTGCGGAGGGAGTTTCACTCTGTGCCTGACCCTGGGAGTGTGTGATGTGACAGCGTGGAGGGAGTTTCATTCTGTGTCTGATCCAGAAGTTTGTGATGGGACAGTGTGGAGAGCGTTTCGCTCTGTGTCTGACCCAGGAGTGTGTGATGGGACGGTGTGGAGGGACATTCCCGCTGTGTCTGATCCAGGAGTGTGTGATGGGATGGTGTGGAAGGAGTTTCACTCTGTGTCTGGTACAGCAGTGTGTGATGGGACAGCGTGCAGGGAGTTTCGCTCTGTGTCTGACCCAGGAGTCTGTGATGGGACAGGGTGGAGGGAGTTTCATTCAGTGTCTGACCCAGGAGTGTGTGATGGGACAGTGTGGAGAGAATTCCATTCTGTGTCTGATGCAGCTGTGTGTGATGGGACAGTGTGGAGGGTGTTTCATTCTGTGTCTGACCCAGGAGTGTGTGATGGGACGGTGTGGAGGGACATTCCCGCTGTGTCTGACCCAGGAGTGTGTGATGGGACGGTGTGGAGGGACATTCCCGCTGTGTCTGATCCAGGAGTGTGTGATGGGATGGTGTGGAAGGAGTTTCACTCTGTGTCTGGTACAGCAGTGTGTGATGGGACAGCGTGCAGGGAGTTTCGCTCTGTGTCTGACCCAGGAGTCTGTGATGGGACAGGGTGGAGGGAGTTTCATTCAGTGTCTGACCCAGGAGTGTGTGATGGGACAGTGTGGAGAGAATTCCATTCTGTGTCTGATGCAGCTGTGTGTGATGGGACAGTGTGGAGGGTGTTTCATTCTGTGTCTGACCCAGGAGTGTGTGATGGGACGGTGTGGAGGGACATTCCCGCTGTGTCTGATCCAGGAGTGTGTGATGGGATGGTGTGGAAGGAGTTTCACTCTGTGTCTGGTACAGCAGTGTGTGATGGGACAGCGTGCAGGGAGTTTCGCTCTGTGTCTGACCCAGGAGTCTGTGATGGGACAGGGTGGAGGGAGTTTCATTCAGTGTCTGACCCAGGAGTGTGTGATGGGACAGTGTGGAGAGAATTCCATTCTGTGTCTGATGCAGCTGTGTGTGATGGGACAGTGTGGAGGGTGTTTCATTCTGTGTCTGACCCAGGAGTGTGTGATGGGACGGTGAGGAGGGAGATTCGCTCTGTGTCTGATCCAGGAGTGTGTGATGGGATGGTGTGGAGGGAGTTTCATTCTGTGTCTGACCCAGGTGTGTGTGATGGGAATGTGCGGAAGGAGTTTCACTCTGTGTCTGATTCAGGAGTGTGTTGATGGGATGGTATGGAGGGAGTTTCACCCTGTGTTTGATCAAGGTGTGTGTGATGGGACGGTGTGGAGGGAGATTCACTCTGTATCTGATCCAGGAGTGTGTGATGGGTTGGTGTGGAGGGAGTTTCACTGTGTGTCTGATCCAGGAGTGTGTGATGGGTTGGTGTGGAGGGAGCTTCACTCTTTGTCCGACCTTGGGAATGTGTAATGGGATGGTACAGAGGGAGATTTGCTCTGTGTCTGATCGAGGAATGTTTGATCGGACAGTGCAGAGGGAGTTTCATTCTGTGTCTGACAGAGGTGTGTGCGATGGGACAGTGCGGAGCGAGTTTCACTCTGTGTCTGAACCCGGGAGTGTACGATGTGACAGCGTGGAGGGAGTTTCTCTCTCTGTCTGACCCAGGAGTGTGTGATGTGACAGTGTGGAGGGTGTTTCATTCTGTGTCTGACCCAGGAGTGTGTGATGGGACGGTGTGGAGAGAGATTCGCTCTGTGTCTGATCCAGGAGTGTGTGATGGGATGGTGTGGAGGGAGTTTAATTCTGTGTCTGACCCAGGAGTGTGTGATGGGAATGTGCGGAAGGTGTTTCACTCTGTGTCTGATACAGGAATGTGTGATGGGACGGTGTGGAGGGAGCTTCACTCAGTTTCTGAGCTTGGGAATGTGTGATGGGATGGTGTGGAGGGAAATTCCCTCTGTGTCCTACCCTGGGAATGTGTGATGTGATGGTATGGAGCGAGTTTTGCTCTGTCTGCTCCAGGAGTGTATGATGGGACAGTGCAGTGGGAGTTTCATTCTGTTTCTGACCCCTTTTTTTTTTTTTTTTTTATTTACAAAATTCTTTATTACAAATGTCGGTGTTATACAATATTTACAAACCCAGTGAATAACACATTTACTACACTACAAACAGACAATACATGTTAAACCAATATATTGCCATCCTCATCAATGATGGCATTTACACCCCGCGGAGCCCAACGGCCCGGAACATCTCGACGGTCGCCGTGGACTGTGCGTATTCCTTTTCAATGTTCACCCGGGCTCGAACATACCCCCTAAACATAGCCAGGCAGTCCGCCCGGGGAGAACCTCCTGCCACCCTTTTCCAGGAGCCACGGATGGCAATTTTCGCCAGCCCCAGGAGCAAGTTGACAAGGACATCCTCATCCCTCTGTGCCCCCCTCCTTACTGGATGACCATATATGAATAGGGTGGGACTGAAATGCAACCAGAAGGCGAGAAGCAGCCCACGCAAATACGCGAAAAGGGGCTGCAGCCTCACACACTCCACGTACATATGGTACACGGTCTCCTCCAGCCCGCAGAAGTGACACGCGGCTGGGAGATCCGTGTACAAACTAAAGAACTTATTGCAGGGCACCGCTTTATGCAGCACCCTCCAGCCGAGATCCCCAAGGTGCATGGGAAGGACTCCCTTGTAGAGGGACTTCCACTGGGGACCCCCCTCACCTCCAGGTGGAAAGACCGACCGCCATGGCGTGTCGGGACGGTGGACAAATGCTAGGAAGTGGAGGGTGTGGAGCAGCAGCCCATAAAGGTACCTCCTGCCTGCATCCCTAAATGGGATTGTGGGTGTTGATGAAAGACGGCTCAAGTTGTGTGGATTCGTCTCTCGGGCAAGGCTGCGGGGCCTGGGCCCGACGAGCAGCTCAGCCCGAGTCGTTCCACACACCTGAGCCGCACTGACATCCGTTGAGACAGGGCAAGGGTCGGCCAGGACCCCGCCCTCTGCCAGAGGAGGGGATTCCCGGCCTGAGGCAACCATGTTCCAGACTCTCAGTAGGTCCTGATAGAAGCCGGGCAGCCTCTGCAAAGCAGCACGGCTGACGCCCGCCGGTGGTAGCTGCATATCTTCGGCAAGACAGCAGCCCCTCTGGAGGAAGAAAGTCGCCAACACGTGCCACCTGGGAGGGTGCTCGGCGTACAGGAATCTCTGCAGCGTCCTGAGGCGGAGAGCCGCCAGTCGTGTGCGTACACACACCAGCGACTGTCCGCCCTCTCCTTCTGGGAGACTCAGAACCGCTGCAGAGACCCAGTGCTTCCTGTTTCCCCAGAAGAAGTCCACTAGCTTCCTCTGCATTCTTGCGACAAAAGGGGCAGGGGGGGCCAAGGTGACCATCCGGTACCACAACATGGAGGCCACCAGCTGGTTTATGACCACCACCCTGCCTCGATAGGAAAGCACCCTGAGAAGGCCTGACCAGCGCCCTAGCCGGGCCATGACCTTTGTCTCCAGGTCCTGCCAGTTCGCCAGCCAGGTCTCCCCAGAAGGACTCAGGTAGACTCCCAGATAGAGAAGACGTCTGGTGCTCCACTCAAAAGCTCTCATCTCCTCCGGCAGGGAGTCCACCTGCCACTGGCCTACTAAGAGTCCGGAACATTTCGCCCAGTTGATCCTGGCGGAGGATGCCGCCGAGAAAACATCTTGGCACTCGCGCATCCTCCGCAGGTCACAGGGGTCTGTCATCATGAGGAGTACGTCATCGGCATAGGCCGAGAGGACGACCCCCATGTCCGGTTCACGCAGAACCAGACCTGTCAGCCTTCGCCGAAGAAGGCCGAGGAATGGCTCGACACAGATCGCATACAGTTGACCGGACATGGGGCACCCTTGACGCACTCCTCTTCGGAAGTGGATAGGTCCTGTCAATGATCCATTAATTTTAACTAGGCACTCTGCGGCAGAGTACAGGAGCCGAACTCGGGCCACAAAGTGTGGTCCGAGCCCAAAAGCCTGCAGGGTGCCCACCAGGAAACTGTGGTCCACCCGGTCAAAAGCCTTCTCCTGGTCAAGAGAAAGAAACGCTGCCGGGGTCCCAGTCTCCTGGAGTAGGTGGATCAGGTCCCGTACTAGGTGGACATTGTCCTGGATGGAGCGGCCCGGGACTGTATAAGATTGGTCAGGATGGACCACCTGTCCAATTACCGAACCCAGACGGTTGGCCATTGCCCGGGCGAAGATCTTGTAGTCCACGCACAAGAGGGAGACCGGCCGCCAGTTCTTTAGCAGGCGGAGGTCTCCCTTCTTGGGCAGTAGGACCACAACAGCTCTCCGCCATGAGAGGGGCATTTCTCCGGTGGCTAGGCTCTCCCCTAGGACAAGGCTGTAATCATCCCCCAGGACATCCCAAAAAGCCTGATAAAACTCAACA
The DNA here is from genome assembly GCF_030028105.1 of Mobula birostris. NCBI lineage: Eukaryota > Metazoa > Chordata > Chondrichthyes > Myliobatiformes > Myliobatidae > Mobula > Mobula birostris. Next base: position 99,037,238 of record NC_092374.1, read on the forward strand.
CTCAGTCCATCCAAACCAGGGGGCTTGCCCCTCCGGAGTTGCCGAAGGGCAGTGGACAGCTCCTCCCGAGTCAGGGGGGCATCCAGACGCACTGCGTCCTCTGGGCTGACCTTCGGCAAATCCTCCCAGACCTCATTACACGCCTCCGCATTTGACGGATCAGGCGAGAATAAGGACCGATAGAATGAACGGACCTCGTTGTTAATTCCATCAGGGTCCGTGATGGAGGAGCCATCGGCAGCCAGCAGCTCCACTAGCTGCTTTTGAACTCCCCGCCACCTTTCCAACGAGTAGAAGAAGGGTGAGCCACGGTCCAAATCCTGCAGCATTTGGATCCGTGACCTCACGTACGCACCTCGGGACTGCTGGAGCTGCAGGTTCCTTAGTGCGTCCTTCTTCTCCTGGTATTCCTGCCACAGCTGCTGGTCTCCAGCGGTCGGACCGAGGCGGGATTCCAGGTCAAGCAACGCTCTCTCAAGCCGCTCAACCTCAGAGCTCCGCCTCTTTGTCGACCCCCTATTGTACTCCCGACATAAAAACCGGATGTGGGCTTTGCCCACATCCCACCATAGCCGTAGGGAGCAGAAATCTCTCCGCCTCTCCTTCCAGGAGACCCAGAAAGCTCGGAACGAATCCCGGAATCGGCTGTCCTCCAGCAGCCGGTTGTTAAAATGCCAATACCCGGATCCCACCCGAGGGTGTAGTGGAATAAATTCCACCCACACAAGGTGATGATCCGAGCACGACACCGGCCGCATGGAGGACGCCGACACGCGGGAGACGTAGGCCCGAGAGATGTAAATGCGGTCTATCCTGGAACCTCCTTCTCTAGACCTTCTCGAGAAGGCGCTAGAGTTGGGGTGAAGATTCCGCCAGCTGTCCACCAAGTCAAAGGAGCCGACTAGCTCCTTTAACTTTTTTGCCGATGCTGGGTCGCGTTGGAGGCCCGAACGGTCCTCCGCCTCGAGGGTACAATTGAAATCTCCCCCGAGGATGACGCAATCCCCAGGATCGATGGAGCTCAGCAGGGTGGACAGCTGGCAGAATAGGCGCGTCTGCATCACACCGCGCCTGGGAGCATACACATTGATAAAGTGCAATGGTACGCCATCCAGGCGCACAACCAGGTGGAGCAGACGGCCGGGCACAACGTCCTGGACTCTTTCAATTACTGGCTGGAAGGTCGGGGCCAACAGGATCGCCACCCCGCTAGAAATGGAGCTGAGGTGGCTCATGTAGACCCCGCCCCGCCACTCCAGGAGCCAAGCAGACTCGTCCCCAGGGATGGTATGGGTTTCCTGCAGGAAACTCACCGTATACCGCCCATCCCTGAGGGCTGAGAGATTGTTATGCCTGCGAAGAGGACCCCTGCTGCCGTTTACGTTGAGACTAGCTATGGTAAGCTTCATGGCGGGAGCACACTAGGGCTCAGCAGCTGTGCCCATTTCGGTGAGAGCGGAGGCGCCCTCCACCACACTGTCCGGAAAGAAAGCAAGGTTACTTTTTGCCTTCCGGGCTCGAGCGGTACCAGCGACACCCTGTGACCCACCATCCCCCGTAGGAGCGAGGCTGCTTCTCCCTCTAATGTCCCTTACTAGGTCATCTAGGAAAGATTTTAGTTGCCGTCTGTCGTTCCCCGCCACCGCATTCCTCTTTCCCTTTCCCTTTCGTCCGAGGATGACTCGCAGGGACCTCACCAGCCTCGGCATGCTGGGCCAGCGTAGCGAGGCTAGTTGAGGCCGGTGCTTGGCACCCTCAGAGGTAAGAATAAAATGCTTAATTTCCTCTACAGGTATCAATGGGGACTTCTCAGGAGGGGTGAGGATGTCCATTATTTCACTATCGAAAGAGTCCCCCTCCAACCCGTCACTGCAGACAGAATCCCCATCGGCCTCCCCGCATGTTCCAAAAGATGGCTGCGCTTGTGACCCATACCGCGCAGCGGGCACCTCGCTCTTACCTGCCCGCTCCACCGTCGCATCAGCCTCATCCACATTTGCGACAGTGGAGGGACAATCCCCAGGGACTCCCTGCAAGTCATTAATTGCTGGGGTCGACGTGCACAGAAAAACGCCCTCCCCAGGGGGCAGGCATAGAGGGGAACCCGGCACCTTTGGTCCAAGGGATTCACAAGCAGCCTGGTGCTGAGAATGAGAGAGCTTTGTCTCGTCTCCTCTTACATTATTTGGTACACTGGCCTCCAGAGAGGCGCTGACTTGTAGGTCCTGGGTGGAGGCCTCCAGGGCTGCCTCATTTGTGCAAACAGGGCTATCACAAGCTATTTGCACAACCACAGCATCTTCCCCAGGACTGGTGGCAACATTTGGGGACTCAGGTTTAGAACCAACCCCTACCCGGATTCCCACCCCTTCCTGGGACTCCTCCGCATCTACATCCCCTGCCCTCTTGCGGGAACGTTCCCTTCTCCTCTTCACACCGGAGGAGCACACAGGTGCAGGCTTCACCGATGGGGCGGCGCTCTCTGTTTCCATCGCCCCGTCTGCTTGCACACCTCCCCGAGCCCCACGCTCCACTTCAGGCGAAATGGGCGTGAGCTCTGCAGCCTCAAAGGCCCGCTTCTTACTGTGTTTGGATTTCCCCTTTGCCTTCTTACTCCGCACAGACTCCACCCCGTCCCCCACCTGAACCACAGGGAGAGGAGCAGGGACCGACCCAACCGTAGGGGTAGGGGCAGGGGCAGGGGCAGGGTGAGGGGCTGGGGCAGGATCACGGGCGGGGGCAGGGTCAGATGCAGGCGCAGACGCACGCGCAGGAGTAGGATCAGGAGCAGAGGTAGCTGGGGCACTGGTGCCCGAAATGGGCTCCCTCGGGTTCCGGGCGGCAGGACAGTCCCTCCGAAAGTGCCCCACCCCCCTGCACGCATGGCACCGCGGGCGCTCGGAGCTCCAGTACACCTGATAATCCACTCCCTCATGCCGGACAGTAAACCGGCCCTCAACATCGTCCTCCCTTTCCAGCTGCATGAATACCTGACGCCGGAAAGAGATTACGGTGCGGAGGGTGCGTCTCTTAAATTTGTGTCGGATGGCAGTGATCTCCGACCTTACTTGCCCTAAACGGGCCAGTGGGGGTAGCAAATCCTCATTTGGAATGAAAGGCTTAACATGCCCAAGCACGATACGTTGCGTGGGGGCCGTCACCAGCTCCATAGGTAAAAAGATGTTGTCCACCGTGACTCCCCTGCTTAGGGCCCGGTGCACTAGCTCTTCATTCGCCAGATAAAACACCGCCTTTCCGAACTCCTTCTCGGTGGCCAGAATACCACCTTTCCCAACAAGGTCCTCCATTGCCTCCGTACACTTTTCTAGTGTCATTCCAGGGCGCAAAATACATTGCACCCCACGTTCCACCTTCACCGACCGAAAAAGGGCGTGGTCCGAGGCCGGGGAGGCAGCCGCCCTTGCATAACTCCCCGAAGGCCCGCGACTCCCCGGAGACCGGTCCGGCATGCTGGCGCTCTTTCCAGTCCGAGAAAGTTTGCAGTCGACAGTTCCTCGCTGGCTCGACGCCAGGAAAGGCTCCGTCGGACTTGCAGAGACCCAGGCCGGGAGAGGCCGAAACGTCCTTCCAGATGCTTCGGCACCAACACCGGACGAAAATCAGGAAAACAATGGAGGAGGAACGTTACCCCCGCTGTCAATGGGGGGGAACGACGGCGTTTGCCTCCGGTTTTGGAGCGAACCGGCTTCCTGGCGAGTTGCCAGCGGCCGCAGCTGGGAGCTACGCAGTTAGCAGCCGCCAACAAACCCAGCCCAAACCGGCAGTAAAACTGCACACCGAGTTTCTTCACCAGCGCCGTCACTCACTCGGTTGTTCAAGAGACTTTTAGAGCCACCTTCAAAGTATTCCACGAACTTTATCCAGTAGTTTTGCCTCGATTTCTCCCAGCTCAGTCAGCACAGCTCCTCTCTGTGTCTGACCCCGGGAGTGTGTGATGGGGCAGCGTCGAGGGAGTTTCTCTCTGTGTCTGATCCAGGAGTGTGTGATGGGACAGTGTGGAGGGAGGTTCATTCTGTGTTTGATCCAGGAGTGTGTTGATGGGACTGTCTGGAGGGAGTTTTACTATGTGTCTGATCCAGGAGTGTGCGATGCGACAGTGCAGAAGGAGTTTCACTCTGTGTCTGATCCAGGAGTGTGTGATGGGATGGTGTGGAGGGAGTTTTGCTCTGTCTGATTCAGGAGTGTATGATCGGACAGTGTGGAGGGAGCATCACTCTGTGTCTGATCCAGGAGTGTGTGATGGGACAGCGTGGAGGGAGTTTCTCTCTGTGTCTGACCCAGGAGTGTGTGATGGGACAGTGTGGAGCGAGTTTCATTCTGTGTCTGACTCAGGAGTGTGTGATGGGACGGTGTGGAGGGAGATTCGCTCTGTGTCTGATCCAGGAGTGTGTGATGGGATGGTGTGGAGGGAGTTTAATTCTGTGTCTGACCCAGGAGTGTGTGATGGGAATGTGTGGAAGGAGTTTCACTCTGTGTCTGATACGGGAATGTGTGTTGGGACGGTGTGGAGCGAGTTTCATTCTGTGTCTGACTCAGGAGTGTGTGATGGGACGGTGTGGATGGAGATTCGCTCTGTGTCTGATCCAGGAGTGTGTGATGGGACAGCGTGGAGGGAGTTTCGCTCCGTGCCTGATCCAGGAGTGTGTGTTGGGACAGTGTGGAGGGAGATTCACTCTGTGTCTGACCCCGGGAATGTGTGACGGGACAGCGTGGAGGGAGTTTCATTCTGTGTTTGATCCAGGAGTGTGTTGATGGGACAGTCTGGAGGGAGTTTTACTCTGTGTCTGATCCAGGAGTGTGCGATGCGACAGTGCAGAAGGAGTTTCACTTTGTGTCTGATCCAGGAGTGTGTGATGGGATGGTGTGGAGGGAGTTTAATTCTGTGTCTGACCCAGGAGTCTGTGATGGGAATGTGTGGAAGGAGTTTCACTCTGTGTCTGATACGGGAATGTGTGTTGGGACGGTGTGGAGGGAGCTTCACTCAGTTTCTGAGCTTGGGAATGTGTGATGGGATGGTGTGGAGGGAGAGTCCCTCTGTGTCCTACCCTGGGAATGTGTGATGTGATGGTATGGAGCGAGATTTGCTCTGTCTGCTCCAGGAGTGTATGATGGGACAGTGCAGTGGGAGTTTCATTCTGTTTCTGACCCCGGGAGTGTGTGATGGGGCAGTGTCGAGGGAGTTTCTCTCTGTGTCTGATCCAGGAGTGTGTGATGGGACAGTGTGGAGGGAGGTTCATTCTGTGTCTGACCCCAGGAGCGTGTGATGGGACAGTGTGGAGGGAGCATCACTCTGTGTCTGATTCAGCAGTGTGTGATGGGAAGGTGCGGAGGGAGTTTCATTCTGTGTCTGAACCCAGTAGTACGTGATGGGACAGTGTGGAGGGAGCTTTACTCTGTGTCTGACCTTGGGAATGAGTGATGGGATGGTGTGGAGGGAGTTTTGTTCTGTCTGATTCAGGAGTGTGTGATGGGACAGTGTGGAGGGACTTTCATTCTGTGTCTGACCCAAGCGTGTGTGATGGGACAGTGTGGAGAGAGTTTCGCTCTGTGTCTGAACCATGAGTGTGTGATGGGATGGTGTGGAGGGTGATTCGCTCTGTGTCGATTCAGGAGTGTGTGATCGGACAGTGCGGAGCGAGTCTCACTCTGTTTCTGACCCCGGGAGTGTGTGATGTGACAGCGTGGAGGGAGTTTCTCTCTGTGTCTGACCCAGGAGTGTGTGATGGGACAGTGTGGAAGGAGTTTCATTCTGTGTCTGACCTTGGGAATGTGTGATGGGATGGTGTGGAGGGAGTTTTGTTCTCTCTGATTCAGCAGTGTGTGATGGGACAGCGTGGAGGGAGTTTCACTCTGTGCCTGATCCAGGAGTGTGTGTTGGGACAGTGTGGAGGGAGATTCACTCTGTGTCTGACCCCGGGAATGTGTGATGGGACAGCGTGGAGGGAGTTTCATTCTGTGTTTGATCCAGGAGTGTGTTGATGGGACAGTCTGGAGGGAGTTTTACTCTGTGTCTGATCCAGGAGTGTGCGATGCGACAGTGCAGAAGGAGTTTCACTCTGTGTCTGATCCAGGAGTGTGTGATTGGATGGTGTGGAGGGAGTTTTGCTCTGTCTGATTCAGGAGTGTATGATGGGACAGTGTGGAGGGAGCATCACTCTGTGTCTGATTCAGCAGTGTGTGATGGGACAGCGTGGAGGGAGTTTCGCTCTGTGTCTGATCGAGGAGTGTGTGATGGGACAGTGTGGAGGGAGTTTCATTCAGTGTGTGGCCCAGGAGTGTGTGATGGGGCAGTGTGGAGGGAGTTCCATTCTGTGTCTGACCCAGGACTGTGTGATGGGGCAGTGTGGAGAGAGTTTCGCTCTGTTTCTGACCCAGTAGTGTGTGACGAGACAGTGTGGAGGAAATTTCATTCTGTGTCTGACCCAGGAGTGTGTTGATGGTACAATGTGGAGGGAGCTTCACTCTGTGTCTGATGCAGCAGTGTGTGATGGGACAGTGTGCAGGGAGTTTCATTCTGTGTCTGACCCAAGCGTGTGTGATGGGACAGTGTGGAGAGAGTTTCGCTCTGTGTCTGAACCATGAGTGTGTGATGGGACGGTGTGGAGGGAGATCCGCTCTGTGTCGATTCAGGAGTGTGTGATCGGACAGTGCGGAGCGAGTCTCACTCTGTTTCTGACCCCGGGAGTGTGTGATGTGACAGCGTGGAGGGAGTTTCTCTCTGTGTCTGATCCAGGAGTGTGTGATGGGACAGTGTGGAGGGAGTTTCATTCTGTGTCTGATCCAGAAGTGTGAGATGGGACGGTGTGGAGGGAGTTTCGCTCTGTGTCTGATCCAGGAGTGTGTGATGGGATGGTGTGGAGGGAGTTTCACTCTGTGTCTGATCCAGGAGTGTGTGATGAGACAGTGTGGAGGAAATTTCATTCTGTGTCTGACCCAGGAGTGTGTTGATGGTACAATGTGGAGGGAGCTTCACTCTGTGTCTGATGCAGCAGTGTGTGATGGGACAGTGTGCAGGGAGTTTCATTCTGTGTCTGACCCAAGTGTGTGTGATGGGACAGTGTGGAGAGAGTTTCGCTCTGTGTCTGAACCATGAGTGTGTGATGGGACGGTGTGGAGGGAGATCTGCTCTGTGTCGATTCAGGAGTGTGTGATCGGACAGTGCGGAGCGAGTCTCACTCTGTTTCTGACCCCGGGAGTGTGTGATGTGACAGCGTGGAGGGAGTTTCTCTCTGTGTCTGACCCAGGAGTGTGTGATGGGACAGTGTGGAAGGAGTTTCATTCTGTGTCTGACCCAGGAGTGTGTTATGGGACGGTGTGGAAGGAGATTCACTCTGTGTCTGATCCAGGAGTGTGTGATGCGATGGTGTGGAGGGAGCTTCCCTCTGTGTCCTACCGTGGGAATGTGTGATGGGATGGTGTGGACTGAGTTTTGCTCTGACTTAACCAGGAGTGTGTGATCGGACAGTATGGAACGAGTTTTGCTGTGTGTCTGATCCAGGCGTGTGTGATGGGACAGTGTGGAGGGAGCATCACTCTATGTCTGATTCAGCAGTATGTGATGGGACAGTGTAGATGGAGTTTCGCTCTGTGTCTGATCCAGGAGTGCATGATGGAACAGTGTGGATGGAGTTTCACTTTGTGTCTGACCCAGTAGTGTGCGATGTGACAGCGTGGAGGGAGTTTCTCTCTGTGTCTGACCCAGGAGTGTGTGATGGGACAGTGTGGAGGGAGATTCACTCTGTGTCTGACCCCGGGAATGTGTGATGGGACAGCGTGGAGGGAGTTTCATTCTGTGTTTGATCCAGGAGTGTGTTGATGGGACAGTCTGGAGGGAGTTTTACTCTGTGTCTGATCCAGGAGTGTGCGATGCGACAGTGCAGAAGGAGTTTCACTCTGTGTCTGATCCAGGAGTGTGTGATGGGATGGTGTGGAGGGAGTTTAATTCTGTGTCTGACCCAGGAGTCTGTGATGGGAATGTGTGGAAGGAGTTTCACTCTGTGTCTGATACGGGAATGTGTGTTGGGACGGTGTGGAGGGAACTTCACTCAGTTTCTGAGCTTGGGAATGTGTGATGGGATGGTGTGGAGGGAGAGTCCCTCTGTGTCCTACCCTGGGAATGTGTGATGTGATGGTATGCAGCGAGTTTTGCTCTGTCTGCTCCAGGAGTGTATGATGGGACAGTGCAGTGGGAGTTTCATTCTGTTTCTGACCCCGGGAGTGTGTGATGGGGCAGTGTCGAGGGAGTTTCTCTCTGTGTCTGATCCAGGAGTGTGTGATGGGACAGTGTGGAGGGAGGTTCATTCTGTGTCTGACCCCAGGAGCGTGTGATGGGACAGTGTGGAGGGAGCATCACTCTGTGTCTGATTCAGCAGTGTGTGATGGGAAGGTGCGGAGGGAGTTTCATTCTGTGTCTGAACCCAGTAGTACGTGATGGGACAGTGTGGAGGGAGCTTTACTCTGTGTCTGACCTTGGGAATGAGTGATGGGATGGTGTGGAGGGAGTTTTGTTCTGTCTGATTCAGGAGTGTGTGATGGGACAGTGTGGAGGGACTTTCATTCTGTGTCTGACCCAAGCGTGTGTGATGGGACAGTGTGGAGAGAGTTTCGCTCTGTGCCTGAACCATGAGTGTGTGATGGGACAGTGTGGAAGGAGTTTCATTCTGTGTCTGACCCAGGAGTGTGTTATGGGACGGTGTGGAAGGAGATTCACTCTGTGTCTGATCCAGGAGTGTGTGATGGGATGGTGTGGAGGGAGCTTCCCTCTGTGTCCTACCGTGGGAATGTGTGATGGGATGGTGTGGACTGAGTTTTGCTCTGACTGATCCAGCAGTGTATGATTGGACAGTATGGAATGAGTTTTGCTGTGTGTCTGATCCAGGTGTGTGTGATGGGACGGTGTGGAGGGAGATTCACTCTGTATCTGATCCAGGAGTGTGTGATGGGATGGTGTGGAGGGAGTTTCACTCTGTGTCTGGTACAGCAGTGTGTGATGGGACAGCGTGCAGGGAGTTTCGCTCTATGTCTGACCCAGGAGTCTGTGATGGGACAGGGTGGAGGGAGTTTCATTCATTGTCTGACCCATGATTGTGTGATGGGACGGTGTGGAGGGAGATTGGCTCTGTGTCGATTCAGGAGTGTGTGATGGGACTGTGTGGAAGGAGATTCACTCTGTGTCTGATCCAGGAGTGTGTGATGGGATGGTGTGGAGGGAGCTTCCCTCTGTTTCCTACCGTGGGAATGTGTGATGGGATGGTGTGGACTGAGTTTTGCTCTGTCTGGTCCAGGAGTGTGTGATCGGACAGTATGGAACGAGTTTTGCTGTGTGTCTGATCCAGGCGTGTGTGATGGGACAGTGTGGAGGGAGCATCACTCTATGTCTGATTCAGCAGTATGTGATGGGACGGCGTAGATGGAGTTTCGCTCTGTGTCTGATCCAGGAGTGCATGATGGAACAGTGTGGATGGAGTTTCACTTTGTGTCTGACCCAGTAGTGTGCGATGTGACAGCGTGGAGGGAGTTTCTCTCTGTGTCTGACCCAGGAGTGTGTGATGGGACAGTGTGGAGGGAGTTTCACTTTGTGTCTGACCCAGTAGTGTGCGATGTGACAGCGTGGAGGGAGTTTCTCTCTGTGTCTGACCCGGGAGTGTGTGATGGGACAGTGTGGAGCGAGTTTCATTCTGTGTCTGACTCAGGAGTGTGTGATGGGACGGT